>NW_028257014.1:600000-1060758 GCF_035046125.1 Drosophila serrata
GTTACATCGTTAAAATTGTCAAAAATTGGCAAAAAACTGTGTTTTTTAAGACTGTAAATGGAGTATGCAGATTTATTAACCTGGCAAAAACTAACACAGGACCGCTGTCCGAATTTAAATTAATGCCTTTTTGGATTGGTTATGAACAATCGAACCTGCAGCTTTCGCAAAGTTAAATAATTTTCTTGTTTAAATTAAAAGTGAGTTAGTTTCAGGAAGGGGAGTGCCTAGTGGTGGACTATGGGTCTCTTTAACCCTCTGTGCTCAATATATTTTTGATGTATTGGAAATAACTCGGTTCTAGCCATATGTTGGCTTCCTACCCGATTAATGATGAAATATTATCGCGGCAACATATGCCAAATTCATCAGGTTGGGCCGCAGGAGAGTGCCACGCACCACAGAAGAGCCACGCCCTCGAATAGAATCGATTCCCATTTAAGGAAACCCTACGGAAGGGGTACCCCGAGGGGATCGCTCTCTACCTGAAGTGCTGTCCTGCCCGGCTGCCTTTTGTCCAGGCCTTTGAAGTGCCAATTGACGCGTAACACGAGTCAACAAAATGCCAAAATAATAAATAAGAGCGGTCCTAACATCCCTCCGGGCAGCTGCAGCTGCAACTTCCCTTCAGGCTGAGAGGAGGACTCGAATCCGAGCTCTGCTGGAAGTTGGGCTGCCTGGACCGCGTCTTATCGGGGGAATCAGGGCAGCTGGCGGCATTTCTCGAGAGGAACTAGACCACCTGAATGTACGTTTGGTTGTGCAATCTTCAAAATGGGACAAAGCCCAGCGGGATTTGTTGTCTGTAGTCTTCGGGTTTGGCTCTTTATGGGTTTGGCTTTCTGGCTTCCTGGCGACCCACATGCTGGGCCCAACTTTCGCGTGACTTTTCTTGTTAGTGCAACTTTTTCCAGGCATCAACATGTATCAAAGATTTGTGTATTTATGACACATTTGGGGCACTCTCCATGGGTTGGGCCATCGCCGGGTTTACCTTTCGTTCTTCTTTTTAATGGCCGACTGTTTGAATTCTCCGCAGGTTATGAGTAATTCCAGATTCTGGCCGTGTAATATTTTTTACTACACGTTCTCGTTTAAATTCCAAACCCGAAAACAGTAGCAACGAGAGATTGCCATCTCCTGGATACATACGCAGCTTGTTCCCTGCATTTCAATGCTACCTCAGCACATCATTCGGAGAGCTGCCCCCCTCGGATAGTCCTCCATATATTTCGAAGAAAGAACCGCAGAAAGTACACACAGCTCTCGGGGTTCTCTTCGTCAAACTGCCTACAAAAATGCAGCATTTTCTCACGTACGAAACGTCACAAGGAAAGAAGATTTTTACGGAAAATGTTAATTATCGCGGGAGGAGAGAGAATGAAAGAAAGACTAGGCTTTCTTCAAAGGGATCGGGAGGATCTTCTCAGGTTAAACTGAGGATGTGTCCAACAAATAGGTGGGTTCCTTGCTTGGCACCGTGGCAAAGTTTTCCGCGCTTTCTCAGCGAATCCGCATTGCCCGGCTCCAGCTGCAGCTCCAAAGCTGAATCCTCGCCAGTTTCCGACTTTGGTCACGCACAAATCTCTGCAGAATCCCAAATACCAAATACATAAAAAAGCAAAGGAAAAAAAGAGTTATTGTGGCTGCATTTTTCACCATTTTTGGGCAGTAAAAATAAAAATGACATGTTTTGCTCAAACGCAGAGTCGAAGAGAGCCTCCTTCTCGCCCGTTTTGGCTCTGGCCATAAATCTCCATTGGCCATTGGCCAGTGGCCAGTGGCCACCTGACTTGGTCTTGGCTTCGAGTTGATGTGAGGTGCGTGACGAGGCGGCCGAAGGAGGAGGAGGTGTTACTGACTCGTTTGTGGGTTTAAGGAACTTGAAATTGTCACACAGCATTTGTATCTGTATCTGGCGGATTGGCTAACGGTGGAGGCGCCTTTTCCTACCCATAAGAAGTGGTGTCTACATGTGGGATGCCCAGAGTACGGATATATGTTGGGGCCACTGTCCAACGATTGCGCAACTTTCAGCGGGGCCAGACATTTCCGTTCTCAATTAGCCCAAAGACTATGGAATGTCGCCTACTTCATGCTCAAATCATTAGCCTTCAAAGGGTTACGATCTTTTAACTTTAGAACAAGTAAAGCAGTGAAGCAGTCATTTCCTAACCTAGCTTCCTTCTTGTTAGTCATTAACCCATATACATATGTATATTCAAGTCATTCCCGTCAGAGGTTCTCCCACAAACCCCACAACACCTAGCCTCCACCATGAATTGGGTCAAAGAGAGACTGCGTTCCATCTCACGCACTTGAGGCATCTGTATGAAACGGTCAAGTGCATGTCCAATCCGATCCCATACATTCCCCACATGGCTTTTGACGCCTTCAAGTGGTGAGAGAGATAGGTAGAGAGGTTTTCCCAAAAGTCAATAAAAATCGAACAGCAACAAAAGGCAGCGCTCGCTAAGCTCTTATGGCGAAAGGTTTCTCTTTAAGATCTTCAACTGCAATGCCGTCGCAGAGCGATTTGCAGAGCTCCTCCTCCTCTCCAGCAACATTTGAATTTGAATTTATGGTTTCACTTGCCTCCAGTTAAGATTGATAGCTGCCGATAATGCGAGGAAATGTTTACGACTCTGTAATTTGGGTTTCATTTTATTTGATTTGCCTGCGAGTCAGTCAGTTAGTCAGTCAGTCATTCAGTGAGTTAGTCAGTGGCCAGGGAAAGCGAAAGTCATCGTTTATGCGAGACCAAGACCAAGACCGAGTCCGAGTCCGAGTCCCAGTCCCAGTCCCACTCCCAGTCCCATCATCCCACCGCAGATGGTGGGCGTCCGTCCGTCTCGAACGCCAAAGGTCAGCGAGCTTTAAGCCAAGCCTGGTGTCTGCCGGAGGTCTGGTGTGTGTGCTAATGATCAGTTTGGTCAATTAATTTGATCCGTTGTGCAAGCCAAGACTTTGATTGGAAGAGAGGGCGGGAGGTTCAAGTAATCTCATCAGAGGACGAGCAGGGGCTGGGGTCAGTCTCTTGGACTGGCCGGCAGCCAGCAACTCTGTAGCAAGCTGCAGAGCAACCACATCCTGTTATCCCTCCTGCTGGTAGCTGAGGCAGTAGCTGGCTCTCCATCACTCATTGATCTTCCGATCCACAAATTGTTCGTTTCCTTTAATTTCCAAATCAAATCGAATCAAAGTGAGAGAAATGCAAATAAAACGAATGTCCAGCTGACAAATTGGCGAGTTACGAGCTCGGGGCGGGAAACCGAAACAGAAACCGAAACCGAAACCCGTTGGACAGCTGCCATGGACCCCAAGAGGCTAAGGCTATACCCATGGACCATGAGAGGATCGGCTCTGCCACAACTCTTATTAATTGCACAATTACGACACGCAGTTGATGTGCGGGGAGCAGCAGAGATGAAGATGGCGGAGATGCAGATGAATGGACCATGGACCGCGGACTCCTCAGAGCGTAATGATGGAGCGTTGGGAACGGGCCAAAGGAGCCGAGAAATTACTTTCTTTCACTTTCCCGACAAATATCATAATTCAGTTTCAGTAGGCACTACTGCAGTGCAAGTTCGAGAAGCCCAAGTTTATATACCCTTGCCGTTTGCAATTGAATTGGATAGGATAGTACTGAAAATCAATAATAATGAAGATACAAAATTTTACAAATTTTTATACGACAAATCAATGATTTAAGAATCTCATTACTCTGCCAAAAAAGCGTTTATTTTAGTTCGGAAAGCTTTCCGATGCTAGTTTTTACTAGATTAATAAATCTGCATACTCAATTTAACATTTTTAAAAATTCCAAATTTGGCCAATTTTTGACAATTTTAATGATGTAACCCCTTATAAAATTTTGAAATTTTGACAAAATTTCGAACATTTTATTTTTCTACCAGGCAAAGCTAGATCGATTCAGCTGAATATATATGATTTATGGGGTCGGAAATGACTCCTTCACCATTTTTCAGGCATCTGACTAAAATTACAATACCCTGCAAGGGTACAAACTGCAGAATCAATTAAGATCCCTGCGGCGGAGTCCGGCCAAGCGGAAAATTAAGAAATTGACAAGTGAGCCGGGACGAGAACAGATGGGACTGCTGGAGGACCTACCTTGTTCGGTGAGACGTGCCAAGATCTCCTCGCGCCACGGCCCTGCGCCGACGTTGACTCCGTTCCCGGACCGCCGCAGCTGGACGAGGCCGAGGCCGCACTGGTGATGGATCCGTTCTCGTAGATCTCCGCCGAGCAGATGGAGCTGTTCAGGGTGGCTGTGCTGGCGGCCAACGAGGGTATGGGTGAGCTGGCCGGCGACGGAGAGAAGCAGCCGGAGTCGTAAGAGTTCAGGATGCGTAGGCGGTTGCCCGGACAAAGACCCTGGAATAGAGTTACGTGAAAAGATGAGAGAAGTAGTTGACTAAGGAATAAATCAATTCTATGGCATTACGTATATTTGATTGTATTTTTGGGGGGTACTGAGCTTTAGGGGTTTCCCTCGAATCTCTAGCAATAGGGTGGACTCCGACTGGACCCTCCTTGAACACCCAACACGATCGGCTATAAATGGTGACTGGTGTGTGGACCCATACTCATTGATCTCAATTGGTTTTGATTGGCTTTTAATCAACCTCAATGCTGTATGAATTATTAATGAATAACATGTGTATATGTACATATAAATTGTATATATCCCACGAAAATGCAACCAAAAGTTCCGAGTTATAGCAACATTTCTGTGTGCAATGTTCATTTTTAATTGCGAGCCCCATCTCACATAATGTCGTGTCTGTTTATTTCACAAAATTCCATCGCAATGACATGTGTGTAATTTTTCTCCAAAGAAATATGTGCCAAACATCAAAAAATCGGACAGAAAATCTTGTCAACATGTGTTTCAGCTTGAAAAAGTTTCTTTTCCGTTGACTTTTTGGCTGTAAATATTTATGCCACACTTTGTTGCTGCTCGGATTGCTCTGCAGCTCTCGACACTCAATTGGCTGCCGTTTTTGGGTTAATTGTTTCCATTAAAAAGCCGTGTCTACTTTTTAATTAGCGACAATTGGCCGCACTCTATGTAGCCATAGCCATAGCCATAGGTATCGGTATCTGTATCGGTATCGGTGTACATATCGCTCCGAGCACTACTGATTTCCATTTTGATATATGTTTTGACACCATATCATCACTGATCGGCCCGGCGGTCAGGCGGCGCCAATTGAGTTGTTAATTGAACGAACAACGTGCAGAAATTTTTTAATTTTTTGCCCAGCTTTGAAAAGTGTTTGGAGATCTGGGGATTGGATTGTGGGTTGTCGTGGGGGGATTGGTCAGTCCCAAGGCTGCCTGGGGCGCAGCGATAATTAGCAAAAAATTGGAAATTGAGGCCACATCGATCTTTTAGCTATGGGTGCGTTTGATAAATGGTATAAATGGTATGGGGAGAAAGTATTAGTGGAAAAAGATCTTCGAAATGGGTCATGGGTAACTTCCTTTACAAAGTATACAATTATTTTACACCGTAATGTTCCTTCTCCGAAAGAATTCTTCATTCCATGCATTTTCTTTCCGCTGACTTTATAAAAGTTTAAACATACGATGTGTATTTTCCATCTCTGTTTGAGTATCATTTCAGTTTGCCTTCGAAATCAGAGCAAACAACTTCGACCGCATCCAAAGATAGTGTTGTGTGCACTGCGGTAATCTTGGGTAATGGTTATGCTCACGCCCCGTCCTGCCCGATGTTAGCTCTTTCCCTGATAATCGCTGCAGCCACAATTAAAGTGCCAAAAATGTGTAATTTACAAGAACAACCAGCCCTGAGAAGGGGTATGTATGGCTTTCCCGCATGCAGCGGGCCACGTGCCGCCAATGATGATCATGATGATGATGACGAGGCTTTCCAGCTTCTCGCCTTGGACTCCAGACAAAACAAAAACAATTAAAAAATTAAATTAAAAATTGAAATGAGTTTTTTTTCTAGCCTCCCGAATGGGATGAAATGGAGAAACTTATGCAAATGCTTTCGATTGCTTAATTACGAATGCAGACAGAGCCCAGACGCAATCAGGGATACATTAAGAACCAAAACAACAAGGGAAAGACGAACGAAAGACAAAGGGGAAGGCGTTTCCCTGTTAGCCCTGATGAAGGGTCTCCTCCGTAACCCAACTCACCTGTCGGTTCCGCAGGGAGCAGAGCCACCAGCCCTGAATGCCCTCCGTGTCCTGCTCGATGACGGTGAGGATGTCGCCCTTCTTGAAGGGCAGCTCGTCCGGCGTGTCTGCATAATTATCGTAAATGGCCTTGGCATAAAGTTTCTGCAAATAAATCAAAAGCAAAAAATGAAACAATTAATGTGTATTCTTAAATTATCAGAGTGGTCCATTTTTGCTCTTCTAAGAAGCCGCAAAACCACACATTTCCAGTAGAATTTAAAGGAAGATTCGGATTCCCCCTTCTTCAACTTTGACTTTCATCATTCACAAGAAAGCGCTCCTGGCCCCATGGTGATCTTTGTTCAGCTTTCGTGTTTTATGTTTTTAGCATTTTATGGTAGCGAGTTTTGTGCCTCAAAAAGAATGCAAAAAACTGCAGAATGCCGAAAAATTCAAAAAATAATAGAGAGCGAGAGAGCAAAACAATGGGTTTTGGTTTTTTGTTATTTATTATTTCCTTCATTAGTTTAGCTGGAATTTCAGGTCAACTTTTTTGGGTAGGTTCTCCTTTATCCGCCTTTGTGTTTGTGTTTGCCTTTTTGGTGGTTAGAGAGCCTGTGGGCATGTGGACGAACAGGCGGGGTCAGGGGGTTAGCTGTCAAGGATACGAGTGATGGGGACTGACATCGAAGAGCTCTGCTATCTGAGTTTAGGTAGCATCACGGTAAATTAGTATCGGAGAATCATTCTCACCACCAGGAGCCAAACATAAATATTGATCTTTGGGAACTCAAAGATTTGTAGATTGTAAAGAGAATGAGCTCTGGAAGCTACCAACCCACATTAATTCCACAAATAGTATGCCATGTACCTAACTCACTGACCGCGACTGTGACTGCCTTTGGGGCAAAAGTTTTGATTTGCTTTTCTTTCGCTCAATGAATGTGTAATTGCCGCTGTGTGTGTGCGTGTGTATCTGTGTGTGTGCCAGTGGTTAGGAGTTAAGAGCGTGGTGCTTTTAATTCCGCCACCGCAACGTATAAAGAAATTCAAAAACAACAAGAAAGGAAACTAACTTTAAAAAGCCTCAGTTTATATACCCTTGCAGTTTGCAATTGAATTATATCTGATCGAAAAACGATTAAAAACAAGCTTGAAATATTCAGATTCTTTTAATAAATGTTATATATTTGTATGGGAAAATTTGGTCTAAAACCAAATCTTAAGGAACTCGTAACTAAGCCAAAAAGGCATTAATTTAAATTCGGAAAGCGGTCCTGTGTTAGTTTTCGTAATGTTAATAAATCTGCATACTCAATTTACAATTTTAAGAAATTCAATTTTTTGACAATTTTCGATAATTTTATAAAATTTTGCAAAAATCGAAAAAATTTTGTTTCTCCCGGAGATGGCTAGAAAGATTCGCCTGTTGATGCTGATCAAGAATATATATGATTTATGGGGTCGGAAATGACTCCTTCACCACATTGCATGCTTTTGAATAAAATTATAATACCCTGCAATGGTAGAAAAAGAAGGAAATCGAGACGTGACTACTCCTTACCTCCTTCACCGTTTTTTGACCCACTCCAATCTTTGCTCTCTACCCATTCCCTACACGGATGAAAATATTCAATTAGAATTGATTTCAATTCAGAATTTATGAAGTAAATAAGAAATAGTTGAACAGGCAAGAAGTTCCTAAAAAATTAAACTTAAAATCACCTATGTTTTAAGCGTAGTTAGTTTTTGGTTAGAAGCGGTTGGGTTTAGTACAACACAAGTTGAAAAGAATCTCCCTATTATATTTTGGCATTCTTATCCCAAAAGAGGCTTAAACAAAGCCTTGCTATATATTCAACTACTGTTTCATGGATTCAGAATAACTCTTTTATAATCGGTTTAATTAAAAGATAAAACCCCTTCATTATACCAATTATTCCCAGTGCACAGAGAGAGAGAGGAAGCCAGCGAGCGATTACAAATCGAGCATTCAATCGCTGCTGAACTTTCAACCCGCGACTCGGGCCTCTGATACCACCACTTCACGTCCCGGTCCAGGTGAGCGGAGTGTGGTTTCGAAACCCGTTTCTTTTTTTTACCTGGCTCACCAGCTATTCATTCTACTCTTTAATTTGGAAAGCGCGGCTACTTCGGAGCTGGAAGCGAGAAATGTTCAAATGTCAAAAGAAAAACGAGCGCACTTGAAGTTCATGTGCGCGGAGTGACACTTGGCTCAGCTCGGATCTCAGATGTTTGTTGGGCTTGGAGCTCGACTGGATTAGACCTGCTTTCTTCGTGGCCATCTCAGTCTTTCTCCTCCTCCTCCTCCTCCTCCCCCTCTCCCCCTTTTGACACAGCGCTAATTGAAGGGGCAAATATTTGAAGGCGAGAATTGGAAGATTTGAAGTTCCGCCTGTGTCTGGGATTGACTTGTGGTAAAAATTAGGGGCCTTTTTACAGTTGTTTGACTGTTTGTTTGTTTGTTTGTTTGGGCGGACTTTAATTGGTTTGCTCAGTGCATTCCTCTGTGAAAGAGATACGGAGAACGGAACTAAAAAAGTTCCCAACTCCACCACTCAATCTCAACCTCTGGCTCAAACGCTGCTATAAATCACAGAAAACCGATTTACATGTTCCATGGATTTTTAAATAAAAACCATTTCAGCCCCAGGCCAACTTCTCTGATTTTTTTTAAAGAAAGAAAAGGAGCTGTTTTTAATGACGGTCCACAGCTAATCCCCTCATCAAAGAGTCAGCAAATTTTGTTAAGGCAAAGAAACTCTGAGCTCAGCTCAAGTTGTTTATGTATTCCAGGAGTAGCTGCGATCCACGATGTCTTGAACATTCAATTACTCAAACCCCGAAAATGTTTTCTTTTTTGCACATAAATAACCGCCGAGACGCAGTTCAGTTTTTAAAGAAAAAAAGCGAAGAAGCCGCCAATAAACATCTTAATGGGCACTTGAAAATCAACAAAACTTTGTCTACTCCGACACAAGATGACAATTGGTTTTATCCAGTGGTCGTTAACCGGATTAATGGAGCAGGGAACTGTCCCTATTGCAAAGTCCAGTCATTTCGATGGCCTGGCAATAATTTCAAATAGAAAAGTGAGCTGATAACCTACCAAATCCCAACCCCTCGGCAGCTGATAATATAGAAAATAGTCTGCAGTCAAGCGAAGCGCTCTCGCGTGACAGATAATATTTATTTTGGCAATTTTAATTAACAGAATTTGTTGAAAAATGAAACTAATAGAGGAATTTGATCAAAATTGAAACAAAAAGAAAAGAAGACCGACTTGACCACAAATCTATTATCTACCAGCCCTCGAACGCGTCACTTTCCATCGGACTTTAAACCTTGGCTTTGGGTCATGACTGATTAAAGGTTTCCTGAGAAACGAGGAGAGTTACGAAAACGTAGAAATGATGCGAGGAATACATTTTTGGGGTTACTTCTATAATAAAACGCCATATGTCGTTGTCATCGCGTTGAACTGGTTTTCTTTTGCCGTCCCAGTGCGAAAATAAACAAAATGTTTACTGCTCTTTTTGGCGGCGGCCTTTTCCTCACATTTCGTCAGCAAACTTGTGTGTGCCAAAATATAAAGAGTAAAAAATAAATAAAAAACAAGAAAACAAAGCAAACCCCGAGCAGCCGAAGCTTGTATACCCTTTTAGTTCGTAATTTAAGCAGGGTCAGTTTTCAAAATCGGCCATAACTACGTCAATAAAGAGTTTATATTAATTCGGAAAACGCTCCTATGCTAGTTTTTATTACATTTACAATCTTAAGTAATACAGTTTTTTGCCAATTTTTTGACAATTTTAATGATGTAACCCCTCTAAGATGGCTAGAAAGATTCAGGTGATGATGCTGATCAAGAATATATATGGTTTATGGGGTCGGAAATGACTGCTTCACTGTGTAAACTATTTTGCAAACTTCTGACTGAAATATTAATACCCTGTAATAGTATAAAAATAAAGCAATGCCAAGATAAGCAATCCGTATATAATGTGGTGTGACAATAAAACTTCAAGCCAGTCAGTGAGCGGAGAGAAACACGTTCCGAGACGAAGACTGGGTCGAAATCGGAACCGATTCGGAATCGGTTGGGGTATTGATGCTGAGCAGCTTTGACAAGTGCATGGAGCTGCTCCCGCCTCATGTCAACCCGGGTCAGCACTTGGCGACCGTGCACTTCACTGACTCCCCCCATATTAACAATAGATTCTTTCTGCCTGGACAGGCCCAAGTCAATTGCAATTGCATTCCACAGACGTCTCCCTCATTCAATTTGCATTGCTCAGTTACCTCAACTCGGGCAAAGCGCTCTCAGGCTTCAGTTTATATCTATATAGTATGTACAGAGCATGTATCCAGAGCAAAGGGTAATTCAATTGAGCAAGTGAACTCTGTCAATAGAGTAGTTTAAAGAAGTAAAAGTTAATTTAAAGAAGAAATAAAAAAGTGCTTCAATATACTCTAGCAAAATCTAAAAGAAAATGTACAGGAAAATACCTATCGGCAAATGTTGCTAGGGACAAAATACAAATAAAATATTCACAAAACTGCCTAAATGAATGAAAAGTTTCAACAATTGGGCATTTCTCTGTGGACTTAACGTGGCCAATTCGGTAAAATGACTCACAAAAGCAGGCGTCAAAGCAAACATATGCCAATTCAATTAACTTGGCCAAGACTTCTGTACAAAAAACCGAAGCAAAATAACACAAAGGAAAATAACTGTTGACTTTAAATATTAAAGAACAAATAAAACGAAATCTGCACACACTAAAATAAAGTGTTGTGTCGACCTTCGCGGCAATTTCGAGGGAAAAACGCAAAAACGTTGCAAAATTACTTCCCCGAGAGAGAAATAACAAACAAAAAACCCAACCAGTTAACATTCAATTGTGGCAAAGTGAATCAGTCGAACGAAACAAACGAACAAAATCAATTTTTGAGCGTGTCTGTAAAGTTTCAGCTTTCAGCTATTGTAAGCACTTACTCACTTAAGGCCTCAGAATATATATTTAATAATGAATTGTTTCTCATATATGCATATATGTAGGTATACAAGGCAAGTGCGATAATAAGAAGAGAACCCCAACCCTAGAAGCCATCATAAAAAGCCATTGCACAAAAGATCAATCATTTGATAAATCAACAAAACTCGAATTAACAGCCAAGCATGCTTAAAACATTAAGTAATAAAAATATCATAAAGCGAAAAAAACAATAAGAAATGTGCCCCAAAGGCAAAGGAAGAACTCTGAAAGAGAAACCCCGAAAATAAAACATGCATAAAATGGAGGAAATTAAAACCATTTTGGAGCCATGCAATTTGCTCAACAGCTCTTTCATTCATTCATTCAATCATCTCCCCCGAGCGTCTTACAAGATTTATTTTACTAACTTTGTCTCCTACTCCGATCCGGAGTCATTAAGTTCCATTTACCAGACTCTGGCGGAGGAATACCCCGGACGTGACTCATGGCTGAGGAATTGCCGACGCTGAGGTGACGATCGGGTTTGCTCGCGGCCTTTTGTTAACTCTTCTTTTCTTCTAACCAGTTTCCAGTTTTGGGTGAGAGGATCAAGTCTCCCACGTGAAAGCCGACTTGAACTTTGGATGATGAAAAAATGTAACATCCGAGGGCACTCCGATCTCGAGTTATGATGGATTACAGTTTGGGATCTATTTTGAGCTCCGGAGGAGAGGAGGTGGAGGCCCCCGCAAATCGAAAGTGAGCTGACCGACACACGCATCTCTGAGTTGGGTAAACAAATGAGTTGTCTCAATAAGGGGGTTTCCCACGAACAGCCACTTACTGATAAGGAATTACAAGGGTTGGGCAATCCCCCACATTTCAAAGAACCCAGAGCTCGTAGAACCATCATAGATATCGATCGCTCACCCAGAGACAGCGTATGGACGGCAATCGACAATTTCGTAACATGAAGATAAGTGCTTCTGACATTATGAAAGACGGAGGAAGACCGCTGAAATCGCTCCTCGTTTAGCAACTCCAGTAGCCCATCTCCGCTTGGCACCAACAGTAAATGGGCCCATTAAGTGGCTTAAGGCGGAAGGTGCTGCTGGAATCACTAGCCCCACTTATGGCTGGCATGTACATGTAACTTTTATTGCTCGGTTACGACCAGTTCCTTATCTGGCGAGGAGGACAGGACGAGGCGGAGAGAGTGCGAAAAATCAGTCGCTGCTAGGACTGAAGCTGAGGCTGAGACTGAGGCCAATTGGCCATTGTTTATTCCCTGTAAACACGGCCTTACGCTCTGGGTTCTACGACTTCTGAAGGACTGCGACTCTGACTTCGCGGCAATTAGTCAAGCCTTCTCCTTTTAAGGGCCGGGTCTTGGGCCCAGGGAACGTGACATGTCAGATTTGTAATTCATAAATGCAATTCCATCTTGTGCACGTCTGGAAAACAAACAATGCGCTCTCCTAGTTGACCCTGCGAGTGCCAGGCTCTTCCAGTTCTGGTCATGTTTACATACCATCTTGTCTCCTTGTCACCTTCTCTGCTCTTAGCACGTTTCTTGCAGCTTTGAGAAGTGCAAAGGCCACTGTACATTTCACCTGCAATTATTGGGATTCATTATCTCCACCCTAGACTGTACGACGAGTCTATAATTCAGTTGGCCTATAATCCATTTGGCCGCAATGACGGCCAGTGTTCGCTTGGCAGCACATGACTCTCTTAACTGTTAGATAACGACAAGTGAGTGAGTGAGCAAAGGCCTGTGAACTGAACGCAACTCGAGTGTCGAATGCGAATAGATAAAATAACTAAGCAGCACTGCAAACAGCGAAAGTTTTTCTTCTTCACTGACTTGGTTTAGGCAACTTGATATACCGGAAAAATAAAGACGGATAACCAAACTAAGTATATTACTTATACAAGAAACTCGTTAGCTATTCCCTGATCTCTCGACACCTTTCTATACTGGTTCTTAACGAAAAAAGCTCCCTCTTCCTTGGACCTTAACCTTGCCAAATTCATCAATTCTCAATTAGGAGGGAACCCCAGACAGACATAGCCACGGCAACCTGTTGAACAAATTTGAATGCAAAAAATGTTTGCACAACTTGAGCGCTGAAATAAATTAGCAAGCTTACGAGGTGTCAGTCTGGGGAGGAGCAGAGCGGGGAGTCTGGCCAAGAGTTGCATATGCAAATGCAAATGCACTCACTCCCATTACCAGTCCAGTCCCAGTCCGGCCCGGCACTCAATATTCTGGGCTGTTGTGGTTATTAAGCTTGAAATTAAATAAACAACAACGGCTAATTACAAGAGCCGTGTCTCGGACATGATCATGGACAGCAAAGCCAGACCGGGGCTGGCAGCCGGAGGACACTTGTTCCCCGGCCTAACAGTTGCTGACACAAAGTGTCCAGTAATTGAAGGGATGCCGAGGGGCATGGAGTTGGTGCTGGAGTTGGATCCATCCATCACAGACACGCACAGAGAGGGAGAGAGGGAGGCTGAGACTTGAACACAGGTGAGATTAAAATAAATGTGCTCCAAATGCGCACAAATGCGAAAAGTAATTGACGCCGTCTGGAGTTGTGGAGCTCTAGGGGTCTCTGCTCCTCTCCCCGAAGACCGGTTCGGTTCTCAGCTTAGATTTCAAAATGCAAACAGCGGAAAACATTCGAAGATGGGTTTCCTGCCTTCTTTGGCCTTGCCTCATATGTCCATGGGTCGGAGATGGGCGCGTGACTGGATCCAATGGCCAAGAAAATGGGGGCACGGACATATCCCCTTCAGGACCTTGTCTTAAGCGTGTCACGCTTTCATCTCTATGATGGGACCTTTAGAAGGAGCAAGCGTTTATTAGCATGCCGCTGACTGATGGCAATTAATAGTTCCCCAGAGTCTCTGTGCATCCTTTAGCAGGGACGTGCGCTTGACTGAAGGCCGCAATTAAGGGCAACCCAAGAGCTGGGGGCCACGGATTGGCCTCAGACCGATGGCCGGCCGCATGCGTGGCCAATTCAATGAAGTATTAATAGTCCTGGCCTGGCAGACAATTGATTGAAAGGAAACTTTATGAATTCTCTGTGGCAAAGACCACCACGCACGTTGGTGGTGTCTCCTTATCGGGGCAACCTCGCAGGAGAGGCCACTCCACTCGGATAAGGGCAAGTCCAGGGCTGCTGCTATCGCAGAAACAATTCCACACAACCGAAATCTAATCAACCTCAATTGAGCGTCACACTGAACCCCGAGCCAAGACCCTACTATATCTTGAGGGGAACTAAAAACAAATCCAGAGATAAGAACGAAAAAGGAGCGGCCCGCCCTTATTATTAATTAAGATTGTGCCAGGGGAGGTCTTGCTTTCTCCCTGTTAGACTCAGGGTTTGTATTCGGGATAACTGCAGAGCAGACTCCCCGAGGGACATCTATCGAGCGCTCCTGGTGCTCTCTCTCTGATTAAGTGGGCGCCCCACCGATCCGTCTAGACAGAGGACATATATCTGCTTCAACGCTTCGACACTTCAAGTGACTCTGACTGCGACTCCGACTCTGGGAAATTGATTAGAATTAATGTCCGCGTGTGGCGACAAGAAGTTGATTGAGTGACTCCCGGGCGCCTGATGGAAATATATGGCAGCATAAATCTATTGATCAACTTTTGGCTGCACTTCTCTCAAAGGCATTTACAGAAACCAGTTGCGGTAGAGGCTTGCATTCCTCACTTTTATCAGTTGGAATGCTTTGAGAGGCTTAAATAAACCCAAATTGATCTGTAATTATGACTGAGCTCTTGGTGAGGAATGTTAAGGCTAAGCAGAGAGACTACAGATTAGTTTCAGAAGTTTATCCCAGCCTCTAACTACATCTTACAGAGTTCCTTTAAGGTTCACTTGTAGAGTCCGTGTGAGAGCCTCAAATCTAATCACTCTGATGCTATCTAATCGAAGCTACTTAGAACGAAAGCCAAAAATATCTGAAGGGAATCACACTTAGATTCCATATCACGATGGTGAGCTCATGTCTTCGTTAATTTTCAAAACGAATACTTAAGCACGGGACCCTAAGCACAAGGAGTTATCACGACATGGCGATATCTCACCTGTGTCGTAAAGTGGCACATCAAACGGTGTCGCTCTGCCAGGTGATAACGAATGCGAATTGCGGAAATTTAAGCTGCCAGAGATAGGCTTTGAGAGATGCGTTACAGTTTCCCCGGGGAAGATGCAACTGTCACAGCGGAGAGATAGCTTCAACAGCTGAAATCCTGGCTATCTACTAACCGTTTTGATGTGAATGCGCCGCGAGACCGGCACATCGTAGTCCAGGTCCGCATTGGTGGCGTTGGAGCTGCAGCAGGAGGCTGACATCGAGATGGAGGATGAGCTCTGCTTGTCCAGCATGGCGGCGATGCAATCTGGGTTGATGAGTTGAGGTTGATACAGAGATCTCAGGAGCTGGTCAGCTTAGCTGGACATGGCGGCGATGGAGCCACTATCGAGACTTTTAGATATATTTAATCCAGGACAATATAAATAAAGTATCTCGACGTGGGTTCGCGCGATGTCTATCTGTCACTTGTATCTCCTCCTCACTTCACTCTGTTCAGTCTTGTTGTTTATATGCGCTGAGCTCGCATCTGCATATGTATCTTGTATCTTTGTATCTGCTACTTCGCCGAATCAGCAATAATTTCAAGTTTAGCCGCGGGGCAAAAGACGAAAAGCCAAAAAATCCGCAAAGCCGAAGTCAAAAACAAAAGACGTTACGCGAAAAAGCCACAAACGTAGCAAAAGTCTCGCACTCGCACTCGTATTTGAATCTTTCTCAAAGTATCTGACAGTATCCCGCGTATCTTGTGCTCTCGACGTGGTCCGCACCAGGCAACTTCGTAGACTGACACGATGCTCGGAACCCGCTGCGCAGCTCTGCTTCGGCCTGCTGTGCCGGCTCGGGTCTCGGCTCTTCGGCTGCGTTCGGCTAAAGTATCTGGTGCTCTTCGTGCCTCACATTCGGTAATCGGTGTGAAGTGAAGATACATTTGTATATAGTACGGGTCTTCAAAAAATAGGGGTTTTTGAGGAAAGGGACTTTGGTGGAGTCGAAGATACTGGATCTATTCCATTTTCGCTTTGCATCGACATTTGCCTTTATCTCGAAATTAGTGTGTTATTAAAGAACAAAGATTAATAATATCTCTGGAAAGTATCTGATAGTATTGAGAATTAGGATAGTAAAAAAAAAAAATATAAAATATATCCATTAGAGATTATCCTGAAAAGACACCATGGAGTGTCTTTGAAATCTTCTGCAGAAAAGTTAATGGAGAAAAATATATTGTTGATGTTAAATTATCCTGCTCAAAGAATTATTGTGAATGAATCAGTGGCATCTTACATCCAAGTTAATAAGGCAATACTGTATATATTTAAGTAGATCGTATTTATACATGAAGCTCTTACAATAAATTCCTTGAGGTACTTTGAGTACTCAACAAAGATGATGATAAAGCACAGTGCCTCAACCACCGATCCAATGGCCATATATCTCCGACATATCTATCTATTCCATATTCCGTATCAGGTTCTCCTTAGCTCGAGTTGACTGCCCCCATGTTGTATCTGGTGATATCTGGTTGCAGTTGCTATTTGGCTATAACAAACATTTCGATATGCATCCAACCCAATTCGATTATGAGAGAACTCGATGCTTGGCATATCAAGTGCAGACGTTCATCGAGAGTTCTCCCCCCGAAAAGCTCAATTAGCCAGAAGATGTGAGACCAAGCTCATGTTACCCAGCTCGGGAATGAATAATATGGAACAGTAGCTGTGTTGTCTGCGAGACCCCAGCTGTCCAAACACATTTGTGTACCTCTTCCGAGGGCGTGAAGAACTCTGCGCCCCGAAAAAATGCCGGGAAGGAAGAGGAACTGCACACAAAGCTGAAGCCCTCCTCAACAAGTCAGCGCCGAAGGTCAGGCGGCAACCCGTTCTGTACAGAAAGGAAGGAAGTTGTTGTTACCCAATCCCGGGGCCAACCCATCCCCTGCAATCTGTGCCTGTGCAGCTGCAGTGTTCTTTGCCGGCTGAATGTGACATTTGACATGATTTGCGTGCCAAGTGCCACGCCCATATCAGCACGTCAAGAGCCATGTCAAGAGCTGAGACTGAGACTGAGTTGGAGTCGGGACAGGCCAAGGCGACGGGAAAATTGGAGAACCAAACGAAGTCAACGGAGAGGCGGCGACCCCCAGCGAAAGACGAACTCAATGAACTGAGTTTTATTGTCACTTTCGCTTGGGGAGTGGATCTGATTTAATTTAATTCTCGGCTGAGCTGCATTTTATTTGATTTTCCAAACACTTTGGCGCGGCTTTCCATCGATTTGTGTTCTTATCTAAAATGGACAAGTCGTAAAGAGTTTCGAAATGCCATTTATTTTTAGATGAAGCATCGTGGCTTCTCTTGTATATGTATCTCAACATAAAAGTTTGTCCATCAAATTTGCATGGAAATGGGCATGCTTCTCCACCTCCTGCCAGCTGTGTCTCCCTAGCATGTGCATTATCCTTCTGCACAGTCATTATCATTATCCATCGTTTGTTTTCGTTTTCGGTCTCACTGGATCTTTGTCGCAGTCACGCTCGACCAACCGGTTTTCTAAAAATCCCGAAATAAGATGAGTCCGAAAACCCACCCGCATTCCGCACTCTTCATTCTGCATTCCGCATTTAGAATTTCAGAGAATTAGTCGGCAATTTTAAACAATTTGGTTCCTCTTAGGGTTAGAAAAATATATATTTAGGTGTAAACAAAGGACAGCAGAGTGACCAGAAGGGGACAACACACTCACAGCCAGATGTGAGTCAAAGTTAGCGGGGGCTCCGAAATTATAGGACAGTTGTAGTTTGTAGTTTGCAATTGAGTTATAGGACCTAATCGGAATCGATCTTAACTAAGCTTAAAATATTCGCATTTTTGTATAAATATGTTAATTTGACAAATTTAGGTCTTAAATAACTCATAAATACGCTAAAAAAGCATTAATTTAAATTCGGACAGCGGTCGCGTGTTGGTTTTCGCCAGGTTAATAACTCTGCATACTCCATTTATATAATAATAATTTTTGGCAATTTAAACGATGTAACCCCTTATAAAATTTTGCAAAAATCGAACAAATTTAGTTTGCCTCAAAGATGGCTAGGAAGATTCGCCTGTTGATGCTGATCAAGAATATATATGATTTATGGGGTCGGAAATGGCTGCTTCACTGCGTTACTTTTTACTTAAATTAAAATACCCTATAAGGGTATATTAAAATTAAGTTTATCCTTTTTTTGGCACAGCTCCAATACAATTAAAAAATCTAGAACTATCACATAGGTATTGGTTTTTTATGAAATCAATAGTTTTCAACTAAATTGACCCAACCCAAGTGAAATATAATAAAGCTATGAAGAAACCCGACTAAGAATGACCATCTACGGCTTTAAAATAAATAAAACTCTAGGTAAATTTCCCTTTCGTAGCTCACTGAACATATTAAGAGCTATATTTTCAGTGTGTGTCTTGCCTGGCACCCACCTTTGGCATTCTTTCGGAACAATTTCGGTGCGAGAGCCGCGTAAATATGCAAATGGGGGATGACTTGGCTCCATACCCATATTCCAGCAGCTAGCTCGATTCATTCATAACACCTCGTAAACATCGTAGCATTGTAACATGGTTTCCATTTGCCATTTAGAAGCTGAATAAATAATGTATGTAAATCAGACCAGACCACGTCTGAATATAATATATATATACACCCCCGTAAATATATATTTATGCCGCGCTATCATAAATTCGCTTGCGTGAATTGGGAAAAAGCCAAATTGTAGGCGTCACTTGGCTTCTTTATCTAAATGATTTTGTTTTTCCCTTCGGCAGTTGCCAAGGGCCCATGGAAAAATGGATATTTGTTGGTTGAGAACTGTGGCACCTGACCCAGCCCCATATCCACATATCAGAGCAGTCGTCTCTGGCAATATTTGTGGATTGCTAATTGAGCCATTTGTCTGAGGGAGCAGATATTTTCATTGCACATTTTTCGTATAGAAAGTCACCCCTAGTGTCCCCTGGGATGAGAGTATTTGGTCTGGGTGGGGGAGAAAATGGGAAAACAATTGATTTGTCACTTTATCTGGACGATAATGGCCAGGCAGATGTGCCAACTAATCCCAGAGTGTCCATTAATGGAGTGGAGTGATGAGCAAATCCAAGTACAGATCACTTCCTTCCCTCGTTTATAACAGATTGGTAGAGTATCTTGTTAGTGCCACACTTTACCGACTTTATTATCGTATAAAGTCAATGCAGATCTCATCTTGGAGCAGTTCCCAGCCTCTGGCCATTAGCATTCGTTGCCTTAACACATCTCCATTGGATTCCGGACTTCGAATGCCACAATGGGCTATCGCTGCTGGCCATGCGTGAGCCATAAATGGTCAGAACGTGCCAGTTTTCATGAAAACAATGCAGAAGCTGCGAACGGAACGGATCGAAGTCGAAATCGGAGAGAAATCAGAAATCAAGTGCCGGGCAGCAGCGGAAACAAAGGCATATTCGGGCAGAAATGGAGCACGTCGAGGCGGCTCCGAAAAAAGTGCAGCAGCAGCGATTCCCGGAATCCCCGATCACGTTAGCCCAACCATTAGCCCCTGGTGCCCCTTCGTCCAATTAGGAGAACAAGCTAAGCATCTGAGCCCGCGATAAGGGTGGGCGGCAATCAGTAAAAGTGATTGGGCAACTCTCCTAGCACTCCACCATGCCGAATGGGGGTCATAAATTCATCAATTACCCAGGGGACACTCCTCACAAAAACAATAGAGCGCTGCCACATGCCCAGTTTATGGGGAGAGAGGGAAAACAGGATCGTCTTCGATGGTAGATCCGCTGCGGGCGCAATTAAGATGTGCATCTCTTGATGAAACTTGGATTTTACAACTCTCCAGCTGTCTAACTCTCCCCCTGGTATCTCCATTCCCCATTTATCGGGGTTGCCCAGGTCAGGGGCAGTGGCTGGATCACTGGTATGAAAAAGGAGAAAGGCAGGCACCCGAAACCATATTGCCTTGAATCTAATATATACTTTCGGTTACTGCGAGGCAAGTTCTTTGACCTGTGGAGGCCACTCCACACTCCTAAGTCCACCATTAGTGGGTTAATTATCCAATAGTAGTAGAAAACATATATTTATTTCCAAAGAACCATAAAGCAAGGCAACAGCTTCATCATCGTATTGATGCCGTGGATAGAACGAAGCATGCTCTGCGAGTCTTAGAACTATATTCAAATTTCTATACAAAAATCGCAGGGCATCTCTTGCACCTCCACTCATAACCAGAATCACTTCCTCACATATTTTCCCTGCTGGCAAACTTCAAATAGCTTTCTGGAGAAGCAAACCATTTATCACGGCTAGATCATAGATCTCTCACTCACTCGAGACCAAGACTCTGTCGGCAATTTCACACATTGTGTGAGGGAGGAGTAGGAGCAGTCTGAGGCCTAAAAACAAGGCATGCAAAATAAATATGTTTCCAAGGAGGAAGAGGACGACGAGGAGGAGAGGCAGGAGCCAGGGGATGCGGCCATGTGGAGCGACCCCTGTAAATCTCTGGCGGCGTATTTGACAATTTGCCGGCGCGTTTGCGGCGTCTCTTAATCTGTGATCCCGAAGGAACCGCCGATCCGATCCGGATTCTGACGCGATCTGCGATCTGCGATCTGCTTTGCCACCCAGCGATAATAACAAACAATTTGTTTGTTTTGCCAGGCCACCGCAACAGGCAGTTCCCTGGATGCCTGTTTCGCCAGTGTTTGCATAATTCATGAGATGCCCGAATGCGGGGGCAGAACGAGAGAACGAGATCTGGCAGCCATTCATTATGGGCTGGCTGAAAATTGAGATACCAAACGGAAAACAAAGGGCTGGTGCTGCTCCAGCTGCCGCTCATCTCATATCTGCATCGTATATGGGCAGTGTAAGTTATGGCCCCCTCTTAGGGGCTGGATGCTGCGGGAGATGAAGCCACTCCAGGACCATTTTTGCCAGCCTCCGGAATGAGTCTCGGATTCCCATAGCTGACTTTGGCGTTTTCAAGTGACCACAGCTGGTTCGCTAGTTCAGCTTTAAAAATGCAAGCAAATTGCACAAATTTATTATTGGTAAATAAGCATTAAAATATTTGCATTCTTTCTATATGAAAATTTTGTCTACAAATGAAAGTTTAAAACCCATATTACTGGGCCAAAAAGGCATTAATTTAAATTAGGAAAGCTGCCCTGTGTTAGTTTTTGCCAGGTTAATAAATCTGCATACTCCATTTACAGTCTTAAAAAATACAATTTTTTGCTAATTTTTGACAATTTTAACGATGTAACCCCTTATAAAATTTTGCAAAAATCTAAAAAAATTTGTTTCCCTCGAAGATGGCTTGAAAGATTCGCCTGTTGATGCTGATCAAGAATATATATGATTTATGGGGTCGGAAATGACTGCCTCACTGCGTTTTTCGTATCTGACTGATTTTATAATACCCTGCAGGGGATACAAAAATCAAGGGTAAGGAAACTGCTCTGAAACCATTTACCATATTAGAAAACCGCCTGAAAATTTGGAGAAAATCAAGAAAAAGTTCCCAGACAATTCCAGAGTCCTTTGACCTTAATTTGATATCAATACCACACCCCGGGTCGCTTAGAGTTCTCATTCATTGGCAGCTCGGCATGGGTCCCTCAGACGGCTCTCAAGTATCTGGAGATCCGCAATAATTGCTTCCCATCTGCTGGTGGCATTCGTGAGATACAAAATCGCAGTGCTTGCAACTACGCGCCAAAAAAATAAGAAGTGAGAATGTGAAGAGTGGGGAAGCTGTAAATGTATCTGCATTATTTACAATGCTTGTCACTTGAAGTGCTTGCCTCAAAAAGCCATGTTTACGCAGAGTTCAGCGAGCTTGCAACACTTTCCACAAGAATTCCGTTCAGGAAGAAACAAGAAAATCAACTTTCGATTGCTAAACGGCAACGGCGACGGCGACGGCGACACCCGATATGCCAGATACCATAATGAAGTCGTCCGCGTAACTGTAACAGTAGCCGAGGATTTGGGCTCCTAAAGAGGGCCCAGCCAGGAGTGGGGACCTCCTGCGGAGCCGAGACTGCCTCAGACAATTACCACAAGAACCTGACCTCGGAACGCCGGCTTGTAATCAAAACCGCGCTCGGTCCGTCTGTCGGGGCAGGAGTTGGTCATCAATGAGCAGAGACCAGTGACCAGAGTGAATGAAGCACACATTTTCCGCTGAGGCGGCACTAAATAAAAATGAAACAAAAACTAACAAAAAAAAATGCCAAACCAAACCATTTCCAATTCCGATTCACTTTGCGAAACAAAACAGAGTTTATGGCCGGAAAGTGTTTACTCTCTCGGACTGGATGGATACCCGGCACCCGAGTCAAGTGATTCCTGGAATGCTTAGGCAGACAGATACTTCTTTGCCTGCTCTCCCTGCACCCTCGAGGAGAATGCACTACAGATTTTCCTCTCCACTCGGGTTACACATTCGCGTTGCAGCGTTGATTGCAGTTGTTAAACAATTTAAGGAAACAAGAAATTTCTTCGTGTCATGAAATGCAAGATCATAAAAACGGGAGGAATTAAATAAAACAATAAATGTGAGGTCTATGAGTCAGTGCACAAGCAATTACAGTCAGAGATGTTCGTTAATTTATGAATGGCATTAAAATAAAGTCTCTATCCTTGACTTAGTTTTAATATCGGATTGATTTACTGAATAAATCTCAACAAAGAGCGGTGTCGACGATCAACGACCTATGACAATGATTTGCATTGGTAATGCAACCGACTCTACCCTTAAAATTTGGAAATCAAATTGACGGAAAAACAATGTCAAGGCATTGACGTCAAGCCTTTTGAAGGGGCGGAAGTTCTGGAATGAGTAACAACGCCATGAATGGCTCATCGTTGTTAGGTTTTATCAGTCAGGTTATGACTTAGGTGCCCTCATCATCGACGCCTTCGTCGTGTAAATAAATCCATCATCATCAGCATCTTCCATTAGCGATCTCCCAGGAAATTTCATAATGGATTGCATTTTAGGATTTTCCTTTACTATCTACACTGCCTGGCTGACAAAGTAAACAATAGGTTATTTATAACACGCATTTCGCGATCTATATTTAGACGATTATTGCACAGACGGCCAGTGGCAAATAATTCCAGAAAACAATGTGGCCAAAAACAAGGCCCAATCGAATGGAACACCTTGGCGAGCACATATCTTATCAGGCCTGTGTGTTGACATTTTATTTTGCAAATATCTAGGAGAGGGAAAATACTCCTACAAAAGCTGTATAGATAAGATTAGGTTCGCGTTTGGCTTATATCAACACTAGATACCACATTGGCAACAGCAAAAGCTAGGGAGCATTCATGACGATTACTGCCAGAGTTAATAAAACCATAAATTGTGCCATTGCATTTGTGGATTTACCAGAGAACTGGAACGACGACGAAATATTCACTTGTGCAAATATATCAGGGAAAGACGAACCAGCGAAGCGCTGTGCAAATTTGAAGAGATCTTTCTTAGGAATCCCGAAAGATACGGATGTTTGTGGCACGAAGTTTGTTTAGCGAAAGCTTTACAAGGGAATTGCCCAACTTTAGGGGCTTAGCAAGTTTCTTTCGGGGTAATTGTTCTTTAGCTTGAATTTTGTTTTGCTTGGAATTTTTCTAAAGGCTATTCTGTGGGGCTATTTGCAAAGGACTTAGCACGTTTCTTCTGGATGATTTGTATGGATCATAAAAAATAAACGGAAAGTAAATAAATAGAATAAGGCCTCTCGTGCATCTTTTTTTTTCGATTCTATATAATTTTATTAATGGAGAAAAAAATACAATTTTCAGAGGGTTTCTTTTAAGAAACTCTCTCAACAACAAGTGTTCTCGGCCTTAAAGCGCCTGTGGAAAACTCTCACTCTGAATGCACTCGATATAGTCGAAAGCTATAGCTTTCATACTTGCTTCAGCTTAAATCAATCCATGTGACACAGTTTTCCCATTTAGAATTGAGTTACAGCCCCATCGCATGGTCTTAAAATTTACAGCTCACTTCAAATTATAATTGGTCCATAAAACTCTCCTCCATCGATCACCACTCTTCGTATATATCTTTCTTTATATCCGCAGCATATACAGCTGACAATTTCAATTTGCTCAAGATCCTAATTACTTGATGGCGCTGTTGAAATTAGTCAGATAAATCAACAAACATTTTCCCAGTCCCAGTCCATCGCATGTCGGATAGGCGTTGCGTAAATCAAA
Source organism: Drosophila serrata (assembly GCF_035046125.1). Classification (NCBI taxonomy): domain Eukaryota; kingdom Metazoa; phylum Arthropoda; class Insecta; order Diptera; family Drosophilidae; genus Drosophila; species Drosophila serrata. Next base: position 624,590 of record NW_028257014.1, read on the forward strand.
AAATTTATGTTTTAGATTTCTGACAAAAAAAAAATAAAACTTTATGGATTCAGATGTGTGTTCTCTTCTTCGTGTCTTCTGATTTATAAGGTCAAAGCGTGGACCGAAATAAATGTTTGGTATGGATAGAGGCACGGGGCCAAAACGTGGGCGACCCCCAGATGCCCAAAAGACTTTGTCGGAATACCCCCAAAACGATCATTAACGACGCCATCTGACATATTTGGTTTAATGGGTCAGCAATGGCAGGCGGAAGAAAGCCCGAACGGATCGCGTTCGATCGATGTTAATCTTGAAACGATGATACTGGTGATGATCATGATGATGCTGATGCCCATGGTGTGAGATACACAATAAAGCTTATCGCCCGCTTTTCCCTAAATACGCATTTTCCCACTCTACCTCTACCTCTGTCTCCTAGATCCCCTCCTTCATAAATCTCCGCTGACTTGCTCTGCTTTTTTTTCTTCTGTAATTTAAGAGCAATTTATTAAATGCCGCAACGCTTTAATCTGCAACTGGAAGATCTCTTTTCCCCCCAAACTGCATAAATTAATTCGAGTTCGGGGAGTGGAGCGGCGTGCGTGACATATTTTTACCGCCGATGCATCCCAGAACTTGCAGAAGTATCTGTCCAGCGCCGATTATCATGGCAGAGAAGTATTTATTTATGGCAGCAGCTGGGTTAAACGATCTCTGCGGTACATATGTACGTACTTGAGTTCCCAGGATGGGTTTTCCATCGATTGCATATTAAGTACAATCCGAAAACAACAATTATGCAATCAAATACTATTGCATGCTGGCGTATAACCGAGAGATACTCAAAGAAATTGTTGATTTTTCGGTCGTATCTCAAAGATATTTCAGCTGCCGTCACGTGACGTGAAAATTTGAGAGTAAACACCGAAGCAATTCTCTATTTTTCTCTGCGGCTAACGACGAATTAAGGAATTTCCAGCACGTACACGTAAATTCTTTACTTTTTTCCGCCGTTTTCCACTTTCTTTCTTCGTTTGTTTATTCTTCTCTCTTAATGGCAGTGGAAAGGCCTTTTCCAACTTTCTGTACGCTTCGTTTTTTTGTTTTTTACTGCTGGCAGAGTCAACGATTTATGCATAATTTTCATAGCCAATGTCAGAGTCGCAGTCAGAGCTCATAATTTGAATGCGACAGCAGAAATATGTTGGCGCCACCTAGTGCAATGCCTCGCTCCCAGTAGTAACTGGTGGCCACCGCTGCTCCACCACTGGTCCCCACTTGGATGCCCAGCCGCCGGATGGGGCACTCCTAGTCGGAGCTAAAAGCATTTTTGGCTTGCAGCGCCAATTGGCATTGGAATAAATTCATAAATCACCCAAAGCTCCACTCGCCACTCACAAAACCCTCGATGGTTCACAATCCTCCAACGAACACACATACTTGTAACAATAAAACGGGCAGATCGAAAATTTAAATTGTTTGGATATCAAAAAGGAAGCTAACTTCGGGAAACCGAAATTTCTATAAACTTGCAGAGAAAATCCACCATAACGCAGTGAAAAAAGCATTAATTTTAATTCGGAAAGCTGTTATACACTAGTTTTTATAAGGGTTATAAATTTGCATACAAAGTAAACATATTTAAAAATTTTAAAATTTTGTCAATTTTTGACAATTTTAATGATGTAACCCCTTATAAAATTTTGCAAAAATCGAAAAAAATTTGTTTCCCTCGAAGATGGCTAGAAAGATTCGCCTGTTGATGCTGATCAAGAATATATATGATTTATGGGGTCGGAAATGACTGCTTCACTGCGTTTTTCGCTTCGGACTAAATTGTAATACCATTTTTTAGTAGATATTTACCAATATTTTTATATGAAAATTTGTCCTAAAACCAAATCTTACAAATCTCGTAGCTCAGCCAAAAAGGCATTAATTTGAATTCGGACAGCGGTCCTGTGTTAGTTTTTGCCACGTTAATAAATCTGCATACTCCATTTACCATCTTAAAAAATACAATTTTATGCCAATTTTTTACAATTTTAATGATGTAACCCCTTATAAAAATTATCAAAAATTGATAAAAATTTGTTTCCCTCGAAGAAGGCTAGAAATTTTCAGCTGTTGATGCTGATCAAGAATATATATGATTTATGGGGTCGGAAATGACTGCTTCACTGCGTTTCACGCTTCGGACTAAAATATAATACTATTTTTTAGTCGATATTTGTCAATATTTTTACATGAAAATTTTGTCTAAAAATCAAAGCTTAACAAACACAGAACTAAGCCAAAAGGTCATTAATTTAAATTCGGATTCAATGTAAGTAAACTTTTTCAAAGTATTTCAAATATTTTAATAAAAAAACCCTTTAGGAAAAGGCTGCAGTCGGGCAAATATTTAAGTTGTAGTGATATGGATAAAGCATAAACACAAGGCAACAATAACAAACCTATTGTAGAGTTCCTTGCTCCGAGCTTATCTCCCTACGCTCAAGAGTCTCGAATCATAAATAGCCTCTGCCTTTTCATCCTTCGTCCCTCTTTCTTCGCAGGACAACAAACTTAAATTGCGCACATCTTTTGGCCGCTCCGGAAAGGTTGATTAACCCCTCGAGACACGAGATGCTGTTGAGCAAAACAAACGGCGGAAGCCAGAAGGACAACCTAAGGATAACTCAAGTGAGAGAGCGAGAGCTGCCAGTTCTCGCAGATAAATTCAGCAGAGAGCGCTGACAAACAACGTGGGACCGGGAGGTGTGGAGCGGCCATGGGGTGTCCCGGGTGGGTGGTGGAACAACCACCCGTGCGAAGTCGAATTGCGGGCAAGTTCAGAGGCAAGGACATTGAAAAATCGAGGCCAAAGAATAAAAAACAAAATTGAAAGCGAGCAGCCACCCTTGTAAAGATGCGGGATAAGTCAGGACAAGACTCTCCCAGGCAAAGTTAAACGGAGTCTTGGCATTTTCGATAAGTCAAGAGGTAGCTCCTCTTCGTCTTCCTCGAGTGGCCGATACATTATACAGTCCAGAGGGCCCCGGCTCAGCTCCACTTCATCAACTTCAGATAGTTGGAACCATCTCTTGCACCACCCCAGTGGCAGCATTTCTACTCCCACACAACCCACTCCTCCTGACCCATGCAAATTATGTTTCGCATCACCGAGCATCTGATGAATGACGTGACTCGTACAGAAGCCACCACCGCGTAGCTCCGCGCTGCGCCGGACGCCCCTCGATTCTCCACGGGAATCAGGCAGTCAGCAGCCGTAGGTAGCGGTTGCCAGCTTCCAGTTGCTGGTCGGGAGTCAGATCCTGACTTTTGCTCACGTCACGACTCGACCGACACTCCCTCTTGGCGGTGTTTACATAACGTGGCAGAGGGCGCGCGTCCGCGTCCACGTCCTCTCTTCACGCATGCGGCCTCCTCCTCGGGAGGCACAGCCTCCACCTGGACTGGACGGTATCCCGCAGACAGCGGACAGAAGCCGGCGCGGCTCGGCTCGGGTTGACTCGGTTCGTAAGCCGGTGAAACAGTGGTCGCACTTATGCTACTACGCACTCTGCGTAGCCAACAATAGCGGTGTGTATCTGCAACTAAATTGTATCAACCTCTCGCATCAGTATCTGTATCTGACCACATAACGAGGTTGGTTCAATGAGTTTGCAAGAAGATGCTAGGGCAGGTTTGGGCAGAGGGTAGAAGTGAGAGTTATAAAAGAAAGTCCTATCTAGGAGATAGAACGGAAATCATTGAAACACTTCTTCTTAACTTTTAGCTGGGGAAGCATGTCATAACCTCTTCTTTAGAAAGATAATTGGTAATCATCAGAGGCAACATTCTGATCAGTGTATCAAAAGAACAGCAGTTACTTCACACAGAAACAATAAAATATATATAAGATTAAGACAGTCTTTTGCAGATAAATGCAAAACTGTACGGGAAATAAATGTATTTCTTGGTAAACACAATCAGTAGAGTGTAAAAAACGTCCAACAGATTACTGTTAATAAGCTCAGATAAAAAAATCCCTTCTATAGACAATAAAAAACAGAAAATCGCCGCAAAATATAGGCTTTTTATATCACAAAAGTCCAGAGATCCCTTTGAAATTTCACAAAACCTGTGATTTTTAACCAGGATACTCAATTCAACCCACAATTTCCCCCGACAACCCCCTCAAGTCCACCTCCCATAACAGTCAATGGGCGCAACGACGGCCATCCATATCCATTATCCATTCCATGTCGACTGGAGTTAACCTTCCAATTAGCGTCACGTTAGCCTGGACTTGTGTGTGCACTTACCTGCGCACTTTTCACCCGGTGCAGAGTGCCGCCCGTGATGACGCCCGCCGTGGTTGCCTTGGCGTGCATGGCCACTGAATTTATGACGTACTGCGTCGGCTGTTGGTGTTGCTGCTGCTGCTGCTGCTGCTGCTGCTGCTGCTGTTGCTGTTGCTGTTGCGACTGCATTGGCTGCTGCATGACCAAAGGCTTTTGGATTTGCGGTTTGGGCAGCGCCTTACCAGATGCTGCCGGTGGTATCTGTGCCTGGGCTTTGCTGACAGTGCTCCTAATTGAGTTTTCTGGTACTCGGTTTTCACTTGTTTGGCACTCCATTGATGGCTCCATAATTAGGCCTGCTGCTGCTGCTCCTACTGCTGCTGATGTTGCAATTTATCTCATGTCTGGACGGGCAGTAAAACACGCATCTAAACTCAACCAAAACAACACCCAACAAGCAAGAGTGAACGGACGCGAAAGAACGAGCTTCGATGGCGACTGGCGGCTGGGCGGCTGGCGGGTTCAACTGTAACTGATTCGCACTTGCAACTCCAACCTGCGGCCGGGTGCCGTCCTTCAGGGGGTGGTTTGCTCCTTCGCATCCTCTTCGCCCAAGTGTTAACTTTATCTCGCTTTTATCTGGCGAGAGCAGACGCAGCAGGGAGAGATAGAGAGAGAGAAAGAGAGAACGACAGTGGAGAGACGTAGCAGGACCCGGAGCTACCGCCAGGGCCAGGGGCACGTGCTTCTCCTGATAAGGAGGAGCACACGGGATGGCGGAAGAGCTGCCCGGATTTAATTAAAAATTATTAATGCTCTTCGCGCCTTCACTTGGCAAATGGATTGGAATGATGGCGCCTGCTGGGGATCCTGGCGAATATGTTTCCCCAATTAGTTCTTTCATTTACAGTGTTTGCGTTTAAACAAACAATTGTTCTAGGTAATTGCTCTTGAAAATAATAACTGTTTCTTAATACATATGTATAATGCATTCAGCAACAACTAATTTTATAATAATTTCCCGTAATCAAAAAAGTCCCACCAGTGCTTCTATTCAAAGCAAATGAATTACTCACTATTATGAGGTAAATATCTCTGTAAACACTATAATATCCAGAAACCATTCATAAAACTACACCTCAGCCATCCACGAAATTATTGCTTTTCTGGATGGAAATTCAGACATCTTAAAAATAGAAATAAATAAATAAAAGACTCTCTTAACTTCCCCCTTCTATGATCAAAATCCTTTGAAAACTTGTTAAAATCGCATTCGACATGTCCACGATCCCCAGCCGAAATACTGGCTCCTCTTTCAAGAGGAGTGTTGATGCCGACCGACAACAGAGCAACATTGAAACCGACAAAAAGAAGTCGGTGCAAGTCAACCAACTCTTTTCCGATGATGCAAGAACTTCAAAGAAGAAGGACGCCGTCCACTACTACAATGTGGAGACGCTCAACGATGTGGAGTACCGAGCACAGATTAAGGTAAGGACCCCGGGTCCAGAGATTTAATCAATGTCTACGATTGCCTGCTGCCACAGGTGATTGAGGAGGTGGACGGCGAGCAGGTGGACATGACGCCCAAGCCAATAATTAACGACGCAATAGTGGAGCAGTTTATGAAATTCAATCTTAACGTTCTCCACCAAATGACCAACTTCAACACAATGCTTTCCAGGAGCACCATGCGATCTCGCACGCGTTCCAGTACAAAGACAGGAATTGGTGGCAATAAACAGTCCATCGATGACATTATGAACGGGGTGAGCCCTCTAGGATATCTTCATTCCGTTTCCCAACTAAGCCATTATTTCCCAAGATTATGTACGAGACAATCAACTTTGACCCCTACCACTCTGTGGAATTGCCTTGCACCACCCACGAGCCGAAGCCCTACAAAAAGTCCTTCGTAAAGATCACTCTGCGCAAGTCCTCGTTCTTTGAGCTGCACACCCAGTCGCAAACGACGGTGGCCAAGGGGACGCCCGAGGGCGAGGAGACGGAGCGGGACAACCGAACCTATGACTATCTCACGCTCGGCAAGGGAAAGATCCGGCGCCGCTCCGACAACGATGCCCAGACGGACACGATTCTGTTTGTGTCGCGGGCAGTTAACACAATCTTGCTGACCAGTGCCACCGTCAGCTCGTACGTGTCCAACTTCGAGATGTACGACACGCTGAACAACGTTTCAAGAGAGATAGCTGTCATCCAAGTGGGCTCGCTGAAGGATCCGCCGCCACTGGCGCTGACAGACGATGTGGTCGCAGCGGAGGGATTCGAGTACGAAGAAGCCATGGCCGAAAAGGACAAGATCAAGGCCCAGACGGACCGACTGCTTAAGAGCCCAGAGTTCCGCAACGCCATCATGTACGTGGGTCGAACGCTATCGAGCAATACGAATGAGGAGGGTATGCGGCGCTTCCGCAACTTCGACCAAGTCGACCGTACCAATACGGAGGCCGAGTATGTTTACTCGATGAGCCTGCTCTTCCGTCTGGTCCCGGAGCCCAGCAAGGCCGAGCGTAAAGCCGTCAGCGACATAGACTTTTGCCGCAGCAACGGCGATATTCTGGCCGTGGGCTACGGCCTGTACTCCTTTTCCTCACAGTACGTGCCCACCTCGGGCAGCGTATTCCTGTGGAGCATCAAGAACGCGAGCGAACCGGAGCGCGCATACTACTACAATGTTCCGGTGACGGCCATCAGCTTCTCGCCCTTCCTGCCCAGCCTGCTGGCCATCGGGTTGTACGACGGAAGCGTAGAGGTACGTGATGTGAGTAGCCTACAGGATACGCCCGTGGCCGTCTCTCAGCGCGCCACCTCGCCCGGCTGCGCTCCGGTGGTGGCCATTCGCTGGATCAAACAGGTTGATGACAATGAGAACGACGAGGATGCGGACATTGATCCTTTTCTCAGTCTGTCGCAAGACGGTTCGGTGACCCGTTTCCGCATTATTAAGAGCCCTTTCCTGCTGGGCTTCACCCAGATGGTCCTGGAGCGTGTCGAAGGCCATCCCGAGGGTATCTTTGTGCATCCCCACTCACGGATACGCTGCGAGTCGAACCGACATCCACAGGGCCTAAGCATCACCACACATCCACTGCACAAAGACATCTACTATGTGCTCACTGACGAGGGCTGCATCCACAAATGCTCGATCAACTATCAGCACCAGTACCTGGAGGTTCTGCGGTGCCATGACGGCGGCGTCACCGTGATGGAGTTCTCGCCGTGGTCGCCCAAGCTATTCCTCACCTGCGGCAACGACTGGTAGATATCGAGATCTATTAGTAGGAAAGTCTTCCATTAGGTAACCACTCTCCCTTAGGTTTGTACGTGTTTGGATCGATGGCATCACACGGCCACTGCTTGAGTTGCAAGACGAAATGACGCCGGTGCACTGGGCCAAGTGGAGTCCCACACACTCCACTATCATTGTGGCGGTGAACCGAGAGTCTGCCAGCATGTGGGACTTCCGGCGTAACCTGCTGCGCCCGATGTCGAAGCACAAGATGGACTCCTCATTCAACACTGTGGCCCGGTGAGTAGGCTACCGGACTAGGAATATTCCTTTGGTTAATAATCTTTCCGTCTTTCTTTTCAGATTCTCCCACTGCGGTCGCACTCTGGTTATTGGCAACGAGCGAGGGAACACCCTCTTCAATGCCATCAACGACATGCCCTTTCCGCCCCACTTCCAGTATGATGAGTTGGAGAAGGCCATCTATAAGGCCATTGGCAATGACCACGAGCTGCTAATGGAGCTCAAGAGCGTTGGTTTCTTTGGTTATCCCGACAAGAAAGCAGTTTTCTAGATGATTAGACAACGTTTTGTTGTGCGAAAAGCAAAAAGATCATCAATAATAATATGTGTTTCGGGAAAGCTTAAAGAATTATAATGGAAATGTCTGTCTAATTTCACCGGTTTGGTTAATCAAACAAAAGTGAATGAAGTTGTTGCACTAAGCATCAAAAATACAAAAACTGTTTAACGCCAAACAAAAACCAGAATTTAAAACCTTGTCCCTCAAAGCTAGACCTTTGTTTTCACTTCCTTCCTTCAAGCAAACTTGGTTATACATTTCTCAGAAATTAAATCTTAAAAAAGGGGTTCATCGACTCTGCAGAACTCACAGCAGACAGACTGGCGAAATGTGCAAACTTAAGCTATCCCCAGATCGGGGCATAACGGATTGTTTTGTTGGCTCATCAGTTAGGACACGTTCAAAGCGATCGAATAACAGAGCAGACTGGGAGATGGGGAGGTTCCCCCGAGATGACAAGGTAACCCGATGCCTCCAATACCTGTATGTATGCCTGAACGGGACAGAACAGAGAAGGCCGCTTAAATAGTTGTTCAGCTTAGACAAGATCAGCTCAAGCGTGTGTCAACGATGGTGGTCAACGCCGATAGGGGCCCCGAGGGAGGGCCAGGGTCAGTGGTCAGCGGGGTGTTAGGTAACAAATAAACACTTGTGCACACATTAGCAACAGAAAGAGAAGAATAGAGAGAATATTTATTAAATAACCATAAAGAGAGGCTGATCAAAGGTGGCCGTAAGGTCTACATCGTGCTACAGTTCCAGTCCCCTTTACAAGAACGAAGAGCACACAATGGGCCAACCAAATAAATGTCACAATTCGAGGATCGTAAATAAACAGAGACCACCGCCATTCGAGGGCTGTAAATTACACAGCACATTCCTGGCCTTTCCCTACCGACTCTCGCGAGACCACAAAACAATCCCTAACCGTAGGAGTACAAAGCAGAAACTGAGGCACCGCTGGATGTCATCATCAGTGCCGCGATCCTTCAGTCAGGCCAACATTAATTGCTGGGAAACAATCTCCGCCCCGTCGTTGATGTCGCGTTTAATGAACATTTAATTGCAAATCACATGTGCGCCAAGCAATGCCGTCCCCAGGAGGAGGCGGGGGCGGGGAATCCAAAGTGTTATTGCAACAAGGAGACAAGCGAGGCCATTAGCCGGTACAGCTACTCTTAAATCGGGGCACAGTAGCCCAAAAAATCATGCAATTTACTCACCCGGCACAAAGTACTAGGTCCACTGCTCGGTACGTGATCAATATGCACGATCCCTTTGTTTTTGTAGTCCATAAAATGCTTCAGGAGGAAGTAAGTGCCGCCGACCGTCTTCTTTTGGTGCCACCAAGAATCTCCGGGCTCTGCAGTTTTCCGGAGAACCGATCGAGCCCTGTTCGTGAACACCACTATCACCGTGTGGTTTCTGCATCCAACAAAGTACGTATCTAACGTATCGGTCAAATTTTTCCACTCGAAATGTGTTTTAAAACATTAACATTCACAATTTTGCAAGCTTCTCTGCAATTTGGCGGCCATTAACCTCATTAGTGATGTGCAAAGATATCGATAGCATTATTTTATCCTTCGATAAATTTATTCAAAAAGGGAATGGTCACATTCTTTGGCCAAGCTTTCAAACTTGTTCATATTTAAATTTGTTAGTATAGAAAGGATAATAATTAAAGTTCCCAGACCTTCTAAAACCAAGATGCAAATTTAATTAGTGCTAATATATAGTGAACAAACCAAACCTTACTTGATTTTTACATTGTTACTTATTGGCTAGAATCTCAAACTTCATGCCATGTTCGTGCTTTTCTAGTTCACTTATGAGGCTGGTTTTAGAGAAAGCAGCAGCTGGGGCAAGAACGCCGCCATTATTTGGCATTTTGTCGGACTCGCGCAGTATAGTTAAGGCCGTCGAGAGCAGTGCCACACAGGTGGCTCCATATCCGGGATTCATCCCTGAAACTCTAACCATTAGCGACTTTGTTGGAGGCTCCGTATATTGGTCAGAGCTCTCGACCAATCGATCGCCCTTGGGCCAGCCAACGGCCTTAAAAGTCATCCTGAAATATGTGTTCTCCATAGAGATCTCACTAGGTCCGGAACGTGAAGCTAGTCCTCCAGAAAATAGGCCGGGGTACCTCAGTAGCAGCGTACGACCAATTTGAAACTTTGACATCAGTCCAAAGATGCTTGCGAAAAGAATCACAACGCCGGCTGCTATCCAAGAAGGGAATCCGACGTAGGCTTGCATCTGGACGGGCCTTTTTTTATCGTGTTCGTATAGGAAACGCTGTGATCTCATCACCACCGATCGGTCCGAGCCAGGGAATGGCAGGCAGACTTTGTTGATTTCGGTGGAGCGGAAGACCAATGGTCTTGGCTTAAGAACGGGAAAAAATTTGGGCAATCTCATTGGATACAGCTGCTGCCGAATGCCACGTAGCTCGTCCGAGTGGGCCAAGCCATATACAGCGCTCTCCCACGTTCCATAGTTCAAGCCAGCGCTGGCTCCTCCACTGGCGCCTTCCTTAACCCCACTTTCCAAAAAGGTTTCAACGGAGTTGATGGTTCCGTCGAAGTTCTTCTCCGCAAAGATAACGCCCATATCTGCAGGAATGGAATCAAAACCACAGGCGCTCACCACGTACACTCCTTTCTCCTTGGCCCTCAAGTCGTACTTTAATTGCATTGTCTCCATGTACTGCGGCTCGCCGCTCACGTCGACATGGTGGGTGCCAGATTCGATACAGGCACTTACGACATTCTCTCCATGGAAACGATAAGGTCCTGCGGTGTTTACCACCACCTTGGCCCTGCGCGCCATTTCCAGAAGAGAAGCCTGATCGTTGACGTCAGCTATGAAAATGGGCACCTGTGAGAGGTCCTTCTTAGCCTTATCACCCATTTCCTTGAGCACCAATTCCAGTTTTCCGCGGTTCCTGCCGGCTATGCCCCATTTCAGTCCGTTGAGCACGGTGACAGCTTCAAAGACGGTATATTTTCCAGTAAATCCGCTGGCTCCAAAAATAATCACATCCAGTCGATCCGCAGACATTTTACACGAGTTCCTTATCTGATTTTCCTTACCGGATATGGCTGTCTGTGATTAAGGAAATTGCAATTTTTGGTTGTAATAAAACGTTAACGTATTCTAACTTACGGCTAAGTACTTACTTCCTTTTTTGGAATAAAACAAACAAATTGTGCAAATGGGCAAAGTCGAAGCTGCAATTAGAATTTTTACAATTATCGAATATTCGTCAGATGCGCAATCGATGTTCGGTTGTCGATAGCCGGTGGAAAAAGTATCGCATGTCAAATAAAATGATTTGATGGATTTTAGTGAAGTTGTCATTAATAAATCGATATAACTTGTTTTTCTAAATTGAACAAGTTTTAGTCTATTCAGAAAAAAATAAATAACATAGTTTTACCGTTTGCCAACCAATTAAATAAATATTGAAACAAATGCAGTTTATTTACATTTTACTTTTCTGTACAAAAGGATTACTTAACATAATTGTCTTAAACTTTCTAATGTCTAGTAACCAAAATATGACATCTGCATATAAAATGCATTTATATATGCTGAATTTATACCGCTATTATGTACATAGGTTAAGATATAAAACTGATAAATTACTTTTTTCCGCTAATATAGAATGCAAATGTCATCAAACATGTATTTTTGTTATTAAATAAAGATGAAAGGGCGTATATTGCTGCTTGATGTTACATTTACACACTAAACTGCGGCCTGGGCTAGCATAGATTTTTTAACTACTCTGACCAAACACAGTTTCGCGGAAAGTTTTTATCTTTTGCACAAAATATGATTCTAACGCTTCAGCACACTTGTAAAAGGATGATTCCTTTGGGTTGTAGTACCGGCAGTTGTCAAAGATTTTTGTCATATCGCCTATGAATTCGGCTAGTTTTGTGTAGGCGTTTGATTCCAGTTTGTTTTCCATTTTCTTGAGATCTGGGAGAAACAAATTTTTTATATCAACAAGTAAATGTTAATTAGCTTTCAAACTTACCCATTGGCTCCTTAATTACTTTATAGTAGTCCGGTGCTTCTTCCGGATCAACCGGTTCCATAAATGGCCAAGCACTTTTGTGCAGCTATGCAAATGAAGAAACATAGAATTAGTTATATGGCTGTTTTTGAGTTAAGAAATGTATAAAACAAATGGGAAATTTAGTTAAAATTTTAAGTAATATTAAAATTACCTGTATTTGCTTGATTAAAGTTTTCAACTCCTGAATTTCATTCACAGTCAGAGTCTTCATATTAGCAGAGTTTGCATCTGTTTTTCGTTGACACTCAGGGCACACGTACTCATCAATAAACTCGGCTTCACTCTGCAAAATTCCAACGCAACGGCCATGGAACCAGTCCTGGCATTTATCGCAGCATATATAAAACTGCGACTCATCGTAAGGTTGACGGCAGCTGCAATAAAGCTGCTGAGTTTCCCTCGCCTTCTTGCAATCAACGCAAATAAATTCGGACAGTTTTTTGGATGCTTCTTCCGTAATACTGACACAGTCGCCATGAAACCAATTGCTGCATAAATCGCAGCCGACATAAAACCTAAACGCATACAAAAGACAGTTAAGAAACTGGGGTTTGGGCTTAAATACATTCTTTTACATACTTTGTATCATCATACGGAGTACGGCAGATGCAATAAAGCTTCTCCCTTCTTTTTGTCAACTTCTTAGGCCGGCCTACACCATGCCTGTTGTTGTGGGAATTTGGCTCGGATCTGCAATATATCTCCGTTAATATTGAGCAAAACAAGAATAAATTTAAACACATACCGTTTAAAGTCGACATCTGAATCCCTACGACGATCAGAGTAGCTTCGTTCGTTCTCGCTTTGCTCCTCAGGTGATGCAATACTCATTGGACGTCCATGACGCTGGACTTTAGTTTGTACCTCTTCTCGTATTTCGTTTTGTAAATTACGTTCTAATAAAGAGCGCTTTCGTAAGATACTTTTCTTGAGCAGTTCCTTGTGCCGTTCTAGTTTTGATTGTTTTTCCTCTTCGAGTTCTTCAACATCTTCATTCGGCCTACGGCTTTTTTTGAGGACACGATTGAATTGGCTGCAAGTAGTCATGGCATTTGGGCGCCTTAAAGGTGTCCGAGCTTTCCATTCAACGTTGTCATTGTTTTGCTGGCGCGACAAAATGTTCCGGCGACTTGGTGTACGTACTTCATCGTTTGCACTTTCCCAATTGTCCGAACTGTTTGCGTTTTGTTGTTCTTGTTGTTTCTGCATATTAACCAATTTTTCCTCAAGTTCTGGACTTAAATTACCCTGCCTAAGGGCATTTGAAATTGCTTAAAAAACAATACAATTATTAGCCATATATCAGTATTTCGTTTTAATCATACTTACACTGCTGTATATATCCGCTTGTGACAACAAAACTTTCGCTCTGTTTATCCTCCACGCCTGTTGTAGGTGACTCAGTATCGGTATGGTTTGACGGTTCGCTTTGCTCTAGGCCCTCTAATAGGGAAGAAGCACCGACAGAGGGCTTGTTAATTGTAATATTAGTGTTTTCGGTTTGTGCACATTTACTATGCTCCTGCTCATTGCCATTGTTTATGGAATTTATTCTAATAGTTGGACTGGCTTCATAAGTAGTGGTTTGCGCAGTGGCGTCGTTGTCGATGTTGGTCTGCAATGAACATCGTTTAAGGTCTTCACTTTCATATTTTAGGCGATGCTGTTCGTTATTGTCTTGATCTTGAACTAGAACTAGATTTTCAATTTTTAATTTTCTTTGTTTGCTGAATGAGCTTACGACTAATTTTGTTGCAGCACGGATCATTTAACAAAATGCTACCATTGGTTACTTCATTTTGGAATGGGGGCATAACTTGATTCGGAGGACTGCAGATAACGATAATTTCATCATCGTCGTCTTCCTCTTCGTCTTCTTCCTGCATGTCATACGACATATAATTTGCATCCGCCACATGGGCATTTGAAATGATATCAGTAATCTAATGGTTTCCATAAAATTTGAGATATATTCTTTGTAATCAATCATCGGAAAGGGTTCAATGCATAAGTGTAAACGAACGTAAGCGAAGGTGTTGCAAATTGCTTTTGACAGAACCACCTACCTGACTTTAATCAGAGATCAGTTGTAGTATTTGCTCCAGGCAACCTTTTAATGTGTTATTAGAGTTGAGTTATTGTTGTTGGGTAGTAGTAGTTGTAGGTGGCGAAGAGATTAACACGTAGTTAGGAGTTGTAGTTGTTGACACGCGACATTTAGGCATGGTAAGGCGTTTTTAAGCAGTGAAAGCATGAATTTTATTTTAACGTATTGACAATTTGTATTACAGAGATATGATAGAAATTTAACTGGATTTAAAAATAAAAGGTAAATCGTGGCAAATAGGTAAAAAGGCTATGTAAATGATGGTGGGGGAATGTCGGTGAGTTATGAGAGGTGTATATTTTTGGGGTGTTATAGCAAATTTGATTTTGGATAAGTGTACATTTTTATTTCGATTTAGATGAGATGATTATAAAAATGGTTAAGCCTTTGTGTTTATTTCGAAGGATTTCATAAAAACTAATTCAATCGCGACGTTAGCACATGCGTTTGTGGAAAGTTCTTAGGTCTTCTTCTTTTAATTTGCCATTTTTTATTTAGTCTTTTAAGTTTTAGAGAACGAGAGGTGCCTTCGATTGGTAGAACTTCAAATATGTCAGCCAACTAAAACTCTGCGTGTGGTTAATCTCTGCAATAATTTAATATTTCAATTCATATTGGAATTGGAACGGTAAATAGATTTGGACATTGAGGTAATGCCCCATTTTTGTATTAATCGTTTGGTTTGCACTCAAATTCAACTGATTTCTGATTAAAATTCGTGGCCTATTCAGTTTTATGCTTGCTATGCTTGCACTGATTAACAAGTTTTGTTCGTTTGAAGAGTTTCCTTCATACCTATAAAAGAAGCATGCGCTTTTTGTCAACACAAAGGCCAATTTGCAAATAATCATCCAACTAATTCAGAAACAAAAATTCACTAAGACTCTCACATATGTCTGCTTAGAGGTCAAGGAAGTAGGAACATCAATCAAGATGTTTAATTTGCTAGAATGTGTATATTTCTCCAGAACAAGCAACACACACCACGTCTTTAAATTTGTAAAATCAAGTAGATCTCACTGTGTGTGTATTTGTGTAAATTCCTGGAATTATTTAAAGCAAGTTAGAAAGGAATTAAGCCAGTTGTTATATACAACTTGTGATCGGTATTAAAAATATGCATAATTGAGCGAAGCGAATTTTATACGCTGTCCTACTTAAGACGATCGTCAATCTAACGCCTCCAAATGTTTGCTTTGGATCGATTTCTTTCTTGCTTTTAATTCCAGTACTGCTGTGTGGGAGTAATATTTTAAAGTGGAATAATAGCATTTACAGGGGATGGATAGAAGGTTCTTCAGAAAATGTAAGCCATCGTATACATTTCTAAATAACGTCATTCAATAACGGATAACTTATCTAGCAAAGGAATGTGTTCATTTGTATATTTTTTTAAGTAAAGAAATAGAGCTGGTCCCCAATATTTCGGTTTGCATAATAGGTTTTATTGCAAAAAGCGCTTTACATTTTACAAGTATTTTAGGTATTACTTAGAAACCAAATGTCTCCAGGCAAGAAAATTTATTCGCAGCAACGTTGTCTAATACTTTTGCCTTGGCTTATAACATTAGGTGAAATTCTAGATTATTGTTCAGTTAATTTTCTTAATGTGCTTGTACTCACTATCTAATAGTTACTTACAATTAAAAAGATATTCACATTTTTAGTCTAAATACAATCGTGTAGTTTTAATAAAATAAATATGTCGTTTGTGTAAGTTAATGGAAATAATATATTCCTAGGCATTGAGCTAACTGCACGGGGAATCAGCTGTTGAATAATTATTGCAATACTAAGCCGTGTGTATTTTTAAATGAAAGTCTTTGTTGCTGTACTTGGGAAAATACAAAAGCATATCTAGTTCTTATAGAGATAATCGCCTAGGAATGTATGTATACATATTGGGAAACGAAACGTATTAAAGTATATTAAATGAGAAGTTATATATTAAAAAACAAACAAACAAATATGAACCGAACAAAACGTATAAAAAGTGCAAGTAAGCAGCAACATGCCTCTCGGGTTTCATGAATAACTAAAGATAACTTAAACATAAATATAGAACAAATAAATTGCGATTTAGGTCGAGAATCAGGAAATGCAGCCCTACAAGTCTCGTTATATTCCTTACTGCTTTGCTCTGCATTAAATTTACAATTAGAAGCTACTCACTTGTTGATGGGTAGCCGACTGGTGTACTGGGGTGAGAGGAGGCGGTTGCGATTGAACTGCCGTTTCCGGCTGTACGGCCAGGTAAATTTTGGTTGGCCCCAAAACTCCGAGCTTTCCGTTTGACTCTTGGGCTAAAATAGAGTAGAGAACATATTACATTATTATTTGTATAAGAATATAAATAAATCATTTACTTACCTTTCATTAGCTGCTGCTTCACCTGTGTCTGCACTAATTGCAATTGTTGTGCTGTGAAGTCGTTGCCTACCAGGCCTTGCAAGACAATGCGTGGACCGTGCTCGGTTTGCAAAACTTGAGCGGTAACACACTTTATAACTGTCCCAGGAGGCTGGTTTTGAAGGAGACTTTCTTCGACACTCATAGGCTGCTGTTGGGTTTGTCCCTGCACTGGTTGAGATACAATAGGCTGCTGTGAAGGCAATGAGCTTACGGATCCCTCATAACTCGTGGTTGACTGCTGCTGGATTTGCTGTTGCTGGACAACCACTTGCTGTGGGCTCTGTGACGGGACGGCCTGTTGCTGTTTGACTGGTGAGCTCTGCGGACTTGCCTGTGCTGCTGTTGATGAATTATTGGTTACGATGTGAGCGTTTCCATCGCCTTGGTGCTTGACATGTGCCACGATTTGCGCCTGATTATTTCCCAATGGTTTCACTATAACTTGTTGGCCATTCACCGTGGCAACCTGCAGTTTTCCCTGTGCCAACTGTTGAGCTAGGGTCGAGTTTGGAACAAGAACTTGTTGTATTCCAGATTCATTCGCCTCGGCACTGTTGATCTGAGCCTTCTCCTCAGCCGGCTGCTGTGATTGTTGTTGTACTACAAGCTGTTTAACCAACTTCGGTTGAGTACTCGGTGAGGATTGAAGAACTTGGTTGGTTTGAACAACAAATTGTTGCTGTGGCTGAACGATATGTTGTTGCTGCTGCTGCTGCTGCTGTTGTTGTTGCTGCTGTTGAGTTTGAATCTGCTGCTGCACCATCTGCAGGGCTTGACTCTGCGGGACATTTCGTTGAGTAACTATAGTTTGACCAGGGCTCAATATAATGCGTTGTCCACCCACTACAATCTGCTGTTGCACATTGCTCGTGTTTACAATTTGCTGAATAACCTTTTGTGTGGGTTGACTTCCGACCTGATTAAGGGCAATTTGCTGCGATTGCTGCTGGGGTGCCTGCTGAATTTGTTGTGAAAGGACTTGAGATTGCACAAGTTGCTGCTGTTGCACTGGCGAGGATCCTTGTGGTTGCGCAGACGATGTGGATATAATAACCTTTTGTCCTTGAGCATTCTGACCAACCACAAATTTAGATCCAGATTGGACGAAGACTTGTTGCACGTTTTGGCCAGATGCAGACGTGTTAACCACCTTTGACACTGTTTTTTGTAAGGACGGCGATGATGTAGATGAGGCAGAAGCCGCTGCTTGTTGCTGCTGCTGGGCTAGCAATAGTTTATTTTTTATTTGAGCAAGCGGTAAAGCGACTCGTTGTGATGAAGCCATTGATTGGGTTCCAGCCGTTTTCGTGACATGCTTAACTGCGATTTGTTTGATTAGAGGAGTTCCAGGCGTCGTGGCAGTAGCTGTAGATGTCACTGCTGGCGATGAAGGAGTCGACACAGCCTTAATGGGCATTTTGATCTTGTTTCCTACAATAAGATATTATTATTATTATTATCAAATTGTTATTTAAGAACCTATAGGGTTCAAACTAAACTTACATTAAAACAAAATAAACATTACAAATAAATGAACTTACCTTGTGCCGATGCACTTGATGATGTACTTGTGGTAGTTAGTACATGCAGTTTACCATCTGGCATTTGAACAAGTTGCTGTCCAGGGTTAAGTCCCCGAACACTTACTTTACCATCTGGTCCTCTTATGATCTGTACCTTGTGTGGAGTGGGGGTAGATGGTGTAGATTGTGTGCTAGACGTGCTAGCTGCAGCAGAGGAACCAGATGCTGCCGATGTATTTCCAGCTGGTGTGCGAGCAACCTGTGTCACCGCCTGCTGAATAATTCGTGTTGTGCCATCGGGATTCTTCACAATGACGCGCCTGCTGCCAATAACCTGTCCTTTGACTGTAAAGATAAGATGATATAAGCTTAGGCCGATTTTTCATTGATAAAAACTGATTTGCTACCTGGGGTTATGGAACGAGTGGTCTCGGTAGTGCCGACAAGTTTTCGCTGCTGGTGAACAGCGCGTTGCAACTTCAATTGTTGTTCCATTTTTTCTTTAACATCTTCGCTCGACTTCGGGGCCAATTGGACTCGGCCAGATCCACTTGGAGTTTCATTGTTTGAAGTGCTTGAACCATTATTGCCACTTGCTTCTATTTGACGGGATGCCACGGACCGCGTCACTGTTGATAGTCGTGCCTTTTCCTGTTTTTCGCCAATAAATTTGATTTCCCATAGTTCTAGTTTATCTTCCTCAACCCATTCCTCGCTAATCTGTGGCTCGGTTGGCTGAGGGGACTCAGCGCGTTTTCGTTTTCGAAGTCCGGACCTTATGGAAGTTACTTCTGCAGGTTGGGTGAGATAAAAAAGGAAAATATACATTAATTTCATATTAGTGCCTTAATAATTATGTATTGGTATTTCCAATACAGAGTAAAATCAACTTTTAATTAAAGTAAAATGTGCACTAGTGGAAATGATATTACTAAATTAAATTGTACTTGGTACACTTACCTCTTATAGTCTTTGGCATTTCAAGCGGGATGACAACTTTTCGCCGTAAATAACTCGTTTTTTCACCGTACCGGCCAGCATGTCGAAGTTTTAGCAATTCCAAGGTGACGATCTCAGTTTCCGTCGTTACCTGATGCTTGCCATCTGCGGACGGTGGCTTCGCTATCATGTCGTCCCAGCGAAGACAAGACCACAGTATTCGCAGCTGCAGAGCTAGGCTGGACAAAGTTGTGGCGTTGGACGTGCGATAAGACCAGCATGTTCGAAATAGGGGACGGGAGCATTGGTATTGCCAAATAGTGTTGTTTTTAGCAGCATGATGGAAACCACTAGCGGTGGATTTTCCGCCTAGTCGTGCCAACTTAAGAAGCTCGAAACGAGGTAACACCAAGAGGCTACGCTTCTTTTTATGAGTAAGGAAAGTAGAAATGAGGGGGTACCTCGAATACGCCGGCTTCTTAGAAATTGTTGCTTTGTCCTCGATCTTAACAGCTAGCTCATACAATTTGGCTGTGTCATTGAGGAGGTAAATCCGACCCCGAGGAGAATTTGCTGAATATATGCGTTCCGTTCCATTCTCATAATACTCCTTTTCATACTTCTTTACACTCTCACGCTTAACTGGACGAGGAGTTATGGGAAACCTTCGATTCTGCTTGTTGAGCGGTATATCCTTATCCAAAGTTTGATCCAAAACATCTTTTGTACCAATATACGACTTTTTAGATTTCTGGTTGCGTTTTCGCCGCCATCCGGGAGTCATGTCAACATCTTCAGCATTACCACCAGCACATGCTGACGTTAATCCAGCTACTATGGAATCTTCAGTGCTCTCGATTTCAACATTACTGCAAACATCCATGCTCTCGATGTAGTCCATTTTGTCAGAATCTTGAGTGTTTGAGTCTGGATTATCTTCGTCCTTAATTTTTGTGTTGGCAGAATCGGGTTCCGTAATCAAGAAGTCGGCTAAATAGTCATCTGTAAAATGCACAGCATGTGCTCTCGCCTGCTCCCAATCGTGGAGTAAATCCAGCGGCGCTTCGGATTCTGGAGATTTTCCATCTTCCGATTCATCTGAAGCAAGCTGGGTTGAATCCCTTTTGCCCTCTGTAAGCTTCTGCTCGAGAATAGACGGTTTCTTAACAGCTCCCAATATGGCCGCGACTGTCTCCTTCGAGCCATTCCCCGCAGTGTGAGCCTTTCGCAGCAATAGTAGGAGTTCCTTCTTAGCCCGCGCTTTCTGGAGGCACAACGGCGAGTAGCACGTATTTTGTGTTATTTGAGATACGGCGTTCGAATTTGTGTTACATTCCTTTGTGTAGCAACGGAAAGTCTTTGCGAAACGATTCAGTTGACTAAACTGTAGGCGCACCGTCTGAATTTGTTTAGCAAGTGAGTTCACAAGCTCAAGGTTTACGTTGGCAGGACCACCCTTGGCGGCGACTTCAGTTAGGCGAAGTAGTCGTTTCTCCAGATACGTTTGCTTGCTATTGGCTGCATTTGGGGTATACGAAGTTAGCAGTGGCTTCTGATCGATCTCCACTTTGCCAGCAATTTGCTCCTCGGCCTCGGCCAATTTTATACGGCGCTCCAATAGATCGTCTAACCGACATTTTCGAGCCACTTTAGGGTAGTAAATTCGGCCTGGAGCACTGAGGGCTTTACTGACATCTATAGAGCCCTTAACCTTGTCCATAATATCCTCAATTACTTTTACATTTGTATATTGCTCTGGTAAATAATGGCACACCTGACCATCTACATTGCTTGACTCACATTGCTGCATAAAACGCTGCGTTCGTGGGTCGACCAATATAATTTCATTGACGGCCTTTTCTTCGCCCATGGTGTAATGCACGTACACTCTGTTATGCAGCATCGGTTGAGCTCGTCTGGCACGAACTCCGCAGCGTCGGCTGCTCGAAAGCCAGAGCCAGCCCCACTGTCCATGCACACGATATTCTTCACCTTTTTGTTTCCAGACCTGGTGCTTGAGACCGAGGGAATATTTGATGTAGTTGAAAGCCAAACGGTTTCGCTCTTCCTCGTCATCCCGCTCCCGTTTCTCTCGCTTCTCCAACTTCTTGCGCTCTTCCCGTTCGGCACTGGTTATACGCTGTAGAGTTGTGTGGCCCAGTTGCTCGTGCCAAACATTGGCGAAAACAACGCTCTTTAGGGATGATTGAAACAGCAACAATACAGCCGCAAAATCCGTTGCGCGCCGGGCGTTCAGAACAGCATTATTCCAAACTTTCTTATTAACCACCCAGTTGGGATTTAGGAAAGGGGCCGCTATATTCGATTCAAAGTTGATCAGAGTTTGCCTGAGTGTTGTAATCATATTCTCCGTTGATCCCATAGTAATGCCAATCCATTTGAAGTCGGAGGCAGTCGTTAGCGAAAACTTGTGAGACAGATGACGGCGCTTGTCCCGTTCCTCGTTCCGCTGCGGCTTGTTTAATGCAATGGGATTTGTGGAATACTGATTGATGTAATTTTTGAATCCTTGCTCCATTCCAAGCTTAAAATAAAGCGTGCCGTTGCTCAACTGATTTGACTTCTGTCGCGTGACCATTTTGCTTTCCTCCTGTTTCTTTGTACCCTCTGCAGATTGGCTTTCAGATTTGGTATCACCCTCCTCAGCTACCGCGTCCACTGCCTCTTTTTCAATTTGTTCAATTGTAGCCTCTTGTTCAATCTCAATCAGACTTCGCTTGGTGTGCTTGTGCTCATTAGTTAGCGTCTCAGTCAGTTTCATTTGGCGCTCAATTTCATCCCTGCGCTCCATCAGCTGGGCATGCAGACGAGTTTCCAGTTCTTCGGGATCCAATCGTTTGAGCAACAATTTTAACTTACTGGTCGTACTGTAGTACCAACAGCTGCAGTCCGTTTGGTCTTCGATGAAAATACGGCGTGCAACAAACCAATATCTGCGCCCATGACGATCAACACCCAGACTGTCATGACGGATCAGGACTCCCTGTTTTTCCTGGGGAAGCACGCAGTCGATTACACCACTGACTTTATGTGATCGACAAAGTCCGCACTGCCAGTCCTCAGTTGGCACGTCATTCATTGGTGGGTCAACACATTCCAAGTGATAGACGGCCGGGCAGGTTTCACAGCATAATAAATCTCCGAGTCGATGGCATACGCGGCAGTGATCATCGTAATGAATCGGCCCCTCCTGGAGCATTACGTCGCGTACGGAATTGGCAGTTAAAAATTGGTCTGCCAAAAACTGGAGCACTTCGAGTCGGTTGTCAATGGCCGTGTAAGGGTATTCTGTTCTACTCAAAATGTGATACACATTCCGATCAAATGTCTTGTCACTTTCTACGTAGCTGCGCAGGACCTCCGGCCACGTTATAGTGTCTATCAGATACAGACTAATGTTAACAGTATCCTTTTGATCCAGCGGACCGAAATGTGTGCCCTGCGCGTCCTCTTCTCGTAGGATCGCCTTCAGCAGCATTATGTGAATGTCCGTCAATAGAGCACTCTGCTCGTCACACGCAAGCGCTGCAGCAAAGTCTTCAAATCGGAATGGCGACAAGCGCACCAAATGGCGAAAACGCCGAAGTACTTCATAGATACTGAGGGCGCGTAAAACGTGGGCATTAGCTATGGACAAATCCTCCGAAGACTCCGGTAGTTCTAGCGCTGCATACTGCCGCCCTTCTTGCAGCCATACGGGTTCCGGACTGGGCGGACGCGGGGGCCGTCCAGATCCGTTTTGGTTAAAACTGCAGACGGAGAATTCGGATTCGCTTTCGTTTGCTGCGTCCAGGCTTTCGTCATCGCTGGGGGTGAGTAGCATATCATCCTCATTTTCTGACTTATCTTCTTCGGAATCTCCAAAATCCGACCCGTAGTGATATTCTGACTCGTACCCTATAAACAAAAAGGCGTAGACAGTTATTAAAATATGTTTATTTCAACATTTACCTCTCAAACGATTGCATGAAATATAGCCTGCCATTTTGTGACACCTATTTTTTTCGTATTTCGACATCAGGCTTATACGTATGACAGCACTATTTGTCGTGCTATCAGAACCCCCATTCAAGACACCTTCTGTGACCCTTGTTTCAAACACGAAAAGAAGCTCTCTGCAGAGCCAAATTATGTATATAAATACGTGTAATTTTTAATAATAATAACTTGCTGTCATAAGGACTACCAATGTGGCAACCACGAAAAGGATATTGGTCCCCACAAAAGCTAATACGCTCAAAGCCATTTGTTAAGCTATCTCAAGACCAGCCGAAACCAATTTTTCCCAAATTTTCTGATATTTTTGATAGCACTAAACTGCTACAGGAGACGGTATATTAAAACCTTGTCTCTGAATGCACTCTTAAATGATAAGTAAAAACAACAATAAGTAACAACAATTACCTTTCCTGCCGGCGTAACTGCTTGTATTGGGTTGCACAGTTGACTTGCGTCCGCGTCCCCTCTTTGCAGCGCTACCTCGACTGCTGCGGTTGTGATTGTTGTGGCTGCTCCGGCTGCCCTCGTCGCTCTGCGGGGAAATGCCCCTGGAGGCTGACGGAGTGCTGGGCTGCGACTTACCCTCACTAAGATATTTTGGCTTCTTCAGCAGTTGGTAACTGAATCGTCCTGATGCCCGCTCGTTCGGCGTCTTTGGCGGCCGACCACGTTTACGGCTACCCCGGCCGCTCATTTCGATTTTGTTTCCGCTGTTTAGGCTGGTAATTCTGATTTGGCTTCCTGTTTCTTACGCGTGTGTGCGGCTGAATTCAGAGACGGTTCCGTTTTATCACTTCGGAGCTGCACATTTGATCTGGAACAAGAATTAAACAGTTTAGTTCAAATTGCTTCTGCTTGCGGACCGCTTCTCACTGCCACCAGCCATTTACGGACACACTCAAACACACATTTACTCGGTGGCACATACAGGGAAAAAATCGATCAGATTCACAATGGCTAATTGCTCGCTATTCATTTTTTCGGGGACTTCACTTCACATAAACTACTAGATATTTGGTATAGCAAAAAACCCGCCAAAACAAGCACCGTTCTATTAAGGAACTATCCGATTTAATATATTAAAAGAAGTCTGATTTTGTACAGTACAGAATGCCTGTATGTATGTGTGCGAGGAAATGAAGCCAACGCACATTGTCCGCCATTTAAAGAACTGTGAAAATTTTTCCGTACGCGAAAACAGTCAGTTTTCTTTCAAAAACAACACAAGTTATCACTACACGCATTATTACCCTGCATATTGAGAAACAATTGACGAGTTTTTAACACACCAATATTAAGTATTTTTAACTATCTTCTAGAGCGAGCAGCCTTTTACCTAACATTTTAGATCAGAGATGGAAGTATCATGGACGGATCATCGATACATCGATGTTTTAAAAATCTTTAAACACTGCTATTCTTTTTGTTTAAGTATTGCTCTCTCTTTTCTATAATTTGTAGAAATATATACATAATATATATAACCGAAGTTTACCTTCAAAGACGCGTTGTTTGATAGAAAATGAAATTAAACTATATTAAAAACAATCGAACATAGGGGTTCACCAACGACACTAGTTTGCCATCTCTAGCACTGAACATAACTGTGTACAGTCGTCGGCCAATCACAGCGACTTTTTCATTTCTCGGTGCCGCAAGCGACATCTGTCGGGTTATGCACGAACTTTTTAATGGTTGCTACGACATATCGGCATCGTTGATATCGATATTATTATTAAATCATAATTTAAATTTTGCCGCTAGGCCGTTGTGATTTAAATTCAGGAATGGATAAGGTGGTTTCTCTGCAGATTTACGTGCTGCTGTCGCTTTCCCTATCCCTTGGTGTTTTAATGTAGCATCGTTACGTGCTTCAAATTTGTATCTTTATTTATATTTTGGGCAACATTTTTTAAGAGTGTAATTAATGAAACAGCTGACAAACGGCTCATCAAAATTAGTACATCTTTAAGGAAATTTTAAAAATTTATAAGGCATTGCCTTGTAGGCAAGCTGTTTCAGAGAAATTCCTGATTTTGTAGCCCTGTACACATTGCTATCTTATCAGCTACACCAACAGACCGATACAATGGTAGAATGCGGACTGTTTATTCGCTAGTATTAATTTATTAATCAACCTCAGCGGTTGCATTCCTAATAAATAAGTTTTACCAGTGAATTAACAAATCATTTTCATCAAATTCCTCTTATGCATAAACTCCATTCAGCATGTAATCGGGTTTTTAATACACCAAAGTCCATTTTAAAAAGTTTTATTTTTCCCTAAGACGTCTCTGGCCGGAGTTTAACTAGTGCATTTGTATTAAGTTTCGTCCTATCGTACAGACTTTTGCAGGTTCGTGAATGATATATGTATTTCCCAGAAATTGATTCAGTTTAAAAGAACGTGGGAAACAACCTGCTAACAGTGCGCTTACACATAATTCTGACGTCATGTGCTTGATATTGATACGGCGAAATGAAGAGAGGAAAGCTCTCACCTGCCTGGATTTTTACAGATAAGATAAATGCATATCTCATTGTTTTAACGACTAGCACACACACATAATGATTGTTTACATACCCGTCTCATAGACTATGCAGTACTCAATAAATGAACCCATTTACGGGCTTAAATATTGTGTTTCATGGTTTCGACGACTTAATTTAATTTTATATTATTATGCCATATATTCACCCAGTATTAATTCATTTTTAGTGTAGATCTAGATAAGGAAAATGAATTTATGGTACTGGAGAATCATCTTAACGCTAATAAGTTTAATTGCGATATGCAGCTACTCAAGAGCCGCTGCAAGAGCCTCCAATGGATCTGTCGGTTTGAACGATTTAGTTGCGTCAAGGTAAGAACATTTATAAACAATTATAGTCGCTTTATTTTTTTTTCGCGGCATTGCAGTACAAATCTGAACGGAACACTTAGTCCGACGTCCCATGAGATTTTTGATGCCACGATTTCTACTACTATTGTATACGGAAGCTCCTCAACAGAGCAGGCTGTGACAACAGGAACCAATAAGTTTCCAGGCGTTGAAGTATCTTCTCAAAAGGGATCCGAACCCGCCGATTGTTCGCAGCGTGAAAAATACAGGATACAGCCCATAGCAAAGGACACGTCACGCTTGCGAAAGTGCTGTCCACATGGAGAAAATTTGGACATATATCGTGAGAACCAAAGCGATTCAATGTGCGACAGCGCCGTGGTGAACTTCGAACCGACTATAATAACTGCCGTTCTGTTTGATAACTGCATCGAGGATCTGGAAATTCCGACTGCTTTGTCCTATGAGATTGGCAATCCATGCAACAGGTATGACCATAGCTAAAATTAGAATGTTATTAATTATTGATCATTAATATAAATAACTTCTTGGAGCCTGTATTACAATTAAGATTTATCCAATATCCGAGAAGATAGATCATCTATCCAGAAGGGTAATTAAATAAGTTTTACTTCAAGTCTAGCTCCCTTCAATATGACGATCAAGAGGATGCCTTCTTCGTGCTGCAGGATGGATCCTTGTTGATCATTGACAAGTTTGGCAACGAATCATATACGGTTGAACAGAATTACTGTCTGGATGTTGATAAGTCGGGAAATCTTTTTGCCTTCACATGCGTTACACAGGTCGAAGAGCAAATTGCATTCGCCAAGGTGAGTAACATGGTTTTAGTTAATAATATACATCAATACTTACCCATAAAGAATTTCCTGTTGAAGGTAATTTTCGTTGCTGTTTTAATGCTAATCTCCATGCCGTGTCTACTGCTGGTCAGCTACCTCCACATGACACTTCGTCTTTTGCGGAATCTGCATGGCCTCTCACTGAGTTTGATGTCCTTGTGCCTGGCCTCTGGATACTTTGTGCACTCAGTCGTGCACATCTACGGAATATCAAATACTGGATTCATTGGCTATGTCATACAGTTCTTCATTTTGAGCTATTTCTTTTGGTATTTATGTATATGCTTTAACGTTCTTCTGAATGTGTGGTATAAGTTGCCTTGCTGCATCCAGCTGACAAAGCTCTGGGCAGCTTTTAACTTCGCGTGCTATTGTATTTTGGCCTTCATCGGACCGGCCACCATCGTGGCCATGACAGTCCAAAAGGGGTTGCCGGGAATGCCGTCATACTTCCTACAGGGTCTTACGGAATCTATACGTGACTCTCAGCGTTACTTCATACCTCCAGTGTCCACCGTGTTGTTCTTAAGCTTCCTGGTAAGTTTATCTTGGCTAAAAACGTAAATAGAACTAATCAGCGTATCGTGTGTGCCCCAGATCAACATCATATCATTCTTCGGTTTCCAACGCATCAACGGATATGCCAAGGCTAACGGCGAAGAGAGTGATCTTTGCCGGAACAATGAGAGGTTCGATCAGCAGAAATACGAAGATGTTAAAAAGGAGTGAGTACAATGGTGGCTTTATCATTCCCCAAATCGAAATAACTTTGATTTCCTGTCAAACAGTGCCAAATGCGTCTGTCTTCTTGGAATAATTATGGTGATAAGTTGGCTTCTCGAAATAGTTACGTTTTACTCAGGCTCAAAATCGAATTACCTGCTACTCTGCGACATGGTGAATGGCCTCCAGGGAGTTTGGGTATTGCTTATTTTTCTTGTTGTGCGCAGGCGCCGCACCATTATTTTACGGTGGTGGTATGACCGGGGCTCACATAATATCGGTGGCACCGAGTTGCAAACACTAAGTAAAAGTAATAGTCCTACATAGCTCTAAGATAATATACACATTTAAATAACGGTTGCCAACGTTTTCGTATGCGATTCGTATACCCAAAAAGGGGGTAGATGAATATGAAATGTTAACGATAAGATGTTCAAGATAAAGATCGCAGAATCCCCTATGTATTCCTAATTTTATGAATTAATTGCTTATTGACGTATGCATAAAAAAGATTACGGCCAGACAACACATAAATATGCATACAAATCGTTTATTTATATTTGTAAATAAATATTAAATGTTTCTTATATGTCTTATATGGTCATATAAAGTTAAATAGTCCATTTATTGTAAGAATTGTTTACCATCTATGCTACTATGCTAATATTCTTAAAGGAAATGTGCAATTATTTTGGGCGATCCAAGCCGAAATGAGCCGTTTTATGTGGATATTGTGTTAGTGAATTGCGAATGTTTTGTTTAAACATGATAGGGATAAATCGGGGTTGCTTACGTTTCCTTTACGTACTGGCGATTCAATCATAAGAATAATTGTGTATTTACATGTTATATGCTACGTATATGGGATCCAACTGGTCAGCCAGAAAGCCGTCCCGTAAATGCATCCGTTGCTTTTCGCCACGACTATTAATAGGCACCACACCTGGAAACCAAATGTTTATCAAAAACACATTTGCAAGCCATTGATACGCTTGATACAATTTTTGGCAACAATACAAACCTGGATCAACAACGACAACAACGCCTACAATTAGCTGATGATCTTCTAATACTGTGTTTGTGACCAAGGGAACCAAGTCCAAAGCTTCCGATTCATTGCCATCCAACTCGACAACTACCACTAACAAATTAGTCCATGTGAAAACGGCGCTGCAAAAAGAAAAGGTTTAATAATGTTTGCCATTGGAAGCAAATGATATTCTTTACTTACCACTCTGCAATTTTTTTGTGGCATCGCATCACGGAATTCTCGATATCAATTGGATGATAGTTCATTCCACGCAAAGAGATCACTTCATCGACTGCTCCGACCACGTACACTGCATCGTGCAATTCTTGATCATTTGGATTTCCTGCACCGCCTATTAGGCTCTGCTCCGAGTTTCCGCCCAACGAAGCATTTGAGAAGTTTAATTGTAGTTGGCTTATGGAATTCAGGGACTCAGTATCACTATCCCGACTAGCCACACTTGGTGTGGTCTCGTCCAGTAACGAGGCTGCTTGTGAGCATTCGGTGCGGCGCAAGAATCCCAAATATCCGGTACGTGCATAAAGCTCAGAAGTAGCCCCAGTCACTAGTTTGGCGTTAAAGTGGTCATTGTAATCAGTTTCGTCTCCATAAATTGTAAAGTATCCGTTTGCATTATGAGGTGCTTGAACCTGAGAAAAAAGATAGTACATTAGATGTGGCCATCAATTATGGATAAGTTTCGATAATGAT
This sequence comes from Drosophila serrata, assembly GCF_035046125.1. NCBI lineage: Eukaryota > Metazoa > Arthropoda > Insecta > Diptera > Drosophilidae > Drosophila > Drosophila serrata. The sequence continues at coordinate 653,958 of NW_028257014.1, forward strand.
TACCCAAATTTCACCCAAATGTGAGTCTCCACAGTGACCCTTGGTATCGGGATTAGCAATTATGACCTTCACGCCTGGTAGCAGTTTACCCGATTCGATTACGCACAGAGAATTTGGCGCACCACGCTCCACCAGAGCCACACGATTGTTTCGCAGTGCCCTCATATCCACGTACACCTGGGCACTTTCAGCAGAGCTAGCTCCTTGCACACAAATGGCTGGATTCACCCGACATCCGAATGAGGTCGAGACACAGCGGGTGTTTAGGCCTAGAGCTTGAAACAGCTTACAGAATTGCTGAGTCAACTGCACTCTGGGGCGCTCCTCCGCAACCACAACACACGTTCGTACGCAACGCAAGTCAATGTTTCGCTGCTTCAGAGAAGGTATGGAGTTGCTTAGCGCTTTGGTGCATAGTTCAATTACGCCGTATGAGCAGAAAGTGTCTCGAACACGATGCTGTGAGAGTGTTGACAGCCAAAGGCTGGGATTAGCTTCAACTTCGTAGGGCGCGATAAGTATTGAGTGGTGGCCACTGTAAACGCCTATGAGAGTCCACATAACAAAGCCAAGGCCACAGTAGGGATCCAAACATAACGCAACGTGACGAGAGGGATACAGCTCACAGGCCAATTTTAAACTGGCGCACAGACTAGAGAGAGATCTGTTGGATTGGGAAATACATGTTAGTGGGGAAATGCATTTTCTTTGAAGTCCATAAGTCATTACCGATGCGTTATATTGACACCACTGAGACGTCCACAAGTTGATACACTGAAGTCCAAATAGGCGCTCGAGTCAAAGGAAACGGTGGCAATGCCAGCATATTTGCGTTTTGGATTGTCATCTATATCTAAAATAGGTGGCCATGTTTTCGGGTCAATCGATGTGGCCGCTTCTCGTGATTTTAGTAACTTAATAATTGGTTGAATGGAGAGCACGATGCCGCTCTTTGAGACATCAACAATCATGCGAACAGTAGGTAATGTAGTATTCAAATTTTGCGGATGAGGGGGTCTAATGGTAATTGGTATTGCTCCCAAGTACAAGCATCCGTAGAACGCACACAATAAGTCCAGCCCTGGTGGAAAGATAAGCGCTGAAAAAAAGGGTGGGGTTTAATTTACCACATAATTCTCAGATTCGGATTCGGACTCAGACCCTTACCAACATGATCGCCGGCCTCAATTCTTCCTCTTTCTTGCAACAGCGCCGCTATCTTCTCTGCGCGCTTGTGCAACTCGGAGCATGTTAGAGTTTTGGCAATGGCACCTAAAAGAAAAGACAAGTCCGGAATTTGGCGAAACATTCGTTGGGGGACACAAGCTTACCCTTGGAATTAAGCAGCGTGAAAATTATGTGATCCGGAGAGGTGTTTGCACGCCAACGCAATACGCCCGTTATAAGTTGAGGCTGTGTTCATATGCGAGAATTTAAAGTTCAAAACGCTGCCTTTCTTGGTTCAAAGATTTTACCAACCTTACGCTCACAATCCTCGGCCAATCCAACATCTCTTCCGTGGGCTTCGGCCAGACGATTACCCTGCACTAAATTGCCAACCATCACGGAGGCTGGTCCTACACCCGTGTCTGTAATACCACATCCAGATGATGAGCTTAATTTTGCGGCAGTTTGCACACCTTTTTTTGGTTTTTGGGGATGGTTAGTTAGTAGTAGTCGAATGATTTGTCGATTTTTACAGGGGTTCATTACGAAAATGATTAATTTAAGCAATTATTAGTTATGTTGGCATTGTGTTTTGTCGATATTATACAGTGTCGTTATTTATTGTTTTTGCGGTGAGTGTGGTTGTGGTCATAGAGGTAATCGCAGCATTGTTGTAGTGTTGTTGGTGGTTAAAAATAGAGGAAAGCAATATTTGTATTTTAATAAGTTAACGAAAGCATAGAAAGTCCAACAGAGCCAATTATTAAAACACATACAATTTAATGAAAAGAGCGAGGAACTCACCTTGATGCAACTCCCGTGGCTTTGGCAGATTTGTAACACATGTGTGGGGGCACATCAGCACATTCGCTGGGTGAAGGGATCCCTCCAGGAACCTGCGTCTCGCCTCACACAAGTGTATGCCTCCGAGCGGAGTCTTGGGCAAATGATTGGGGGGCACTAATGCCAGACAATAAATGCCAACTTGATGGATGGAATCGACGGCCTGAAGAACGCGCGACATCCATTGGAAACTCTCCTCCTCAGAGCAATCGGGACGCTGTTCTGCGATAACACACACGCGCTCGTCGCGAAGTACTTTAATACTAAACACGGCTATCCGTCCTCGGTAAATAAAGCGCATTGGTTCTACCGCTAATACTGTGGCAATGATGTCGTCCGCATTATGCTTTCGACCAGTAACCGTCATCAGGCCATCGCGGGAGCCACAAACGAAGACCAAGCCTCCAGGTCCCAGAAATCCAAGAAGTCCCGATCGCACGTAATATTCTTCGCCAATCGGTTTAGAAATCACATTCACCGTGCCATTTCCATCTTTCGGTGATTCGAATTCCTCAATTAAAGGTTGAACTTTGAACGTGGAATTTGTCATGCCATCGAGACCAAAGTAGCTGGCGCTCGTGGAGCCACTGGTAACGCATATTTCGCCAACTTGGTCGGTCTTACAAAGCACCGGAGCTCCTTCGGACCGCACAACTACCATTTGTGCAGCAGGCATAACCTGACCGCAGTCCTGCAGGGTTAGCGACGTGAGTGAATCCTCACTGTCCACTCTCACCACACCATGAGAAAGTGCTGCCATGGACAACACACCGCGTCCTGTGGCAGACGGGCTGAAACCACAGGATCCTCGACCAGGGCGACGAAGAGAAACTGTAAACACTTCAGAGCTGCTTGCACATGGACAGATTGCGTCTGAGCGTAATCCTTTCGCTTGAAAAACACTTAAGAACTGGTCACAAGATGAAAGCGACCAGGGGTTGGCACCATCGGCCACCAATAACATTCGTAATGATGAAAGCGAGATATCCTTATGGTCTTTTGTAGCTAGCAAGCCCCAATGCAAGTCACGACTCTTAACCAAGCAGCAAGAAGCCCGATGTTTGGTAATTAACTGCATCCAGCTGGAGGGGCGCAACTTCATCAAGGCATAGGGTATGAAAATGACGTGCATACCGTTCAGAACTGAAGTCAAAACTGCATGCCATAGTCCAACTTCACGCTTAAAATCCAAAACACAGACAATGGTCTCTCCCTCTGTGTAGTGGCAGGCCATAGTTAGAGCACGGCAATGGTTAATCATGGACACACGCGTAACAGTGACTCCTGGCAAATAGAAATCATTTGTACAACAGTTTAAGATAAAAGCAACTTTTTACCTACCCATAACACTGCCTTCCTTATCAGTCGTATATTCTATATAAGCTGCGGCCGAGTCATCCACTCGTAAATTGCCCACATTAAATTCCTTGGGCGGCTTGGGTAAATGCTCAGTTACAAACCATTGCAACCGGGGCCAACCCTTTAATTTAGCTATTTCACCGGTAGTCGTGGATTTCGGAAGACCTTTTAGGCATGCCTCTGAGGTTAGTGCCACAGTTATGCCGCAAGAGCTTAATAAGAATCCCACCTGCTGGGGTGGTGTATCCGAGCTAGAAAGCGGCAGCTCTATTGGCAGGGGCACCAAGCCCCGAAACATGCAACCGTACCAGGCAGTAATAAAACTGAAAGTGATTCGAAATTAGTTTTGTCTTTTCTATGAACTTGGCGTTTTTACCGACCTTAAAGGATCATTGTTAGGATAAACCAAAGCCACTCGATCGCCCGGCTTGAGGGTTACTTGCTCCGGACCCTTGCTGAATATTTTTGTGGATAAAGCGTATGCAATTTTTTGTGCTCTTGACAGCAGCTTGCCGTAGGTCAAGGTGGTTGTAATTTTCCCATTAGGATCAAGGACCGTAGCCATGGGACTTTTAAAGGAATTTGTGCCATAGCGTTGAAGTGCGCATTCCAATGATCGGGGAAGTCCGGCCGGAATGGACAGTTGCTCGCCCTGTACTGGAGTCATTGTGCTGCCTTCCGGCTTCGGAGCATTTGGGTCCTTGGTGTTGGCAGCAATCTCAAGCTCAATGTCGTTGTCTTCGTAGAACTCGGGCAGAGGTCTTCGCTTTGGTCTCTTAAGAGTGTTAAGGAGTTGTTGAATTTTCGCCGACACCTTCCACTTTCCATTGGCATCTGTTTCGCTCAGTTCATTTTGAGATACGTTCACATATCGTGTAACCCGGTCTGCGGCACGATGGGCGTTGTTGAACTGTGTTATGTCAGGAGCGTTGTCTGAAGAAAGAGGAATAATTAATGCATTACATTTGCAGTTTAACCACACTCAAATATACAATATTGCAGTTAAGTTTATTTGATTGTGCGAGATCCCTTTTTGCACTTTGCACAGGCATTCGTAAACAAGTGCGAGCACTAAACTTTGCTAATCAACTCCATTTGCGCTGGGTCCAGCAGCGGGTCGGATTGTATTGTGTGTTCAATTACTTACAGTGCTTCTGCTTGAACGCTTTGTCAGAAAAGTCATTCTCTCGCTTATATGCAATGGGAGGGGAGTCCGTGTTTGAAGTGTCAGATGTAGGCTGCACAAAATAAACTTTTATTAAATGGGAAAACAAGTAACAACACTTATCTAGTACTAGAATCCGGCATACAACATATCGTTGCTTTGGTTTTGCCTTTGCAATTTTCCTAACAACTAAAAATAGGTACTCACAAGTGGCGGCAAGTTTTGCGGTGGCCGTCTCTCTGGGGCACTATTCGATGATGTGTACTTCTGACTTGGCGCTTGGGTCTGCTTTGCCTCAAGTCTCGTATGCTGCTGTGAGCTCATCGATGATTCACGAACTGGTGGCTTTATAATAGGCTCGGGCGGAAGAATGCTGTTGCTTATATGGTCACGTGGGTAGTTGTACTCCTTGTCGGGGGAAATGGTTTCCTCGGGTATGGACTCGTCATCTGTCGATGAGTCCAGCTCATCATTGCACCCGGGGCTTCGGTTGAGTACAGATGTACGTTTTGAAGGCATGGGGAGGCTGGGTTTTGGTCGACCTTTGAGAGCTGCGAGGGCCTGCTGTACAGCCTCCTGTCGTACCTCTGCGAATGAAAGGAAAACTTCAGTAAATGATCATTGACTTTTAACTCCTATTTACCCGAATGATAGCGTTTCTCATTGTGCGTTACTTTCCGCTGTGTGCGTCGTTGCCGATGCTGACTGTTATTGGTCGATGACAGGGCCTGATTTTGGAATCCACTAGGCTCGCGAGTGTTTTGATATCCGGGATCACCGACTGCACCGCCTTGTGGGCGCATGTTTTCATAGCCGGGAGTCCCACCAACATTTCCACCCTGAGCCGCCGAAGAAGAGTTGGAGGACGACTGGTGATGGTCAATCTTTTTGGAATGTCTTTGCTGTGAGGATGATAGAGACGGTACTTCGGTCACATAGCTATAGCCTTCGCTGGAGACTACAACTCCGTCGTTGTTGATGTTTCCGTGACCGTGGCTGTTGTTGGCATCTTTAACGTTGTAATATGGCGGTGGCGGCGTACTCTTCGCCTTCTCGACTGTCCATGGATGTAGGCAGAGAATGAGCGTTCGGAAAAGGAAATACAAATGGTTTAAAAGCTCACATACCTTCATGCTTTTTAAGGAACGGCTGCAAGAGCTTCGCACGCTTCTTTTCATAGCCCTTCTGCGTGATGTCGCCTTAAAATAAAAACAAAGTATTTGGTTTTTTTAGCAGCTTCGTCTCAGTAAATGAATATAGTGGCGGCGGAGTTTGTTATTTGAGCTTAAATAGCTACACAATTAAACGCACTTACGATTACTTGCCCCCACACTTTTCTTTTAATTGGTGTGTCTGTGTGGGGAGGCTTTTGCAAAAGAAAAGCTAGGAACATGAGTATCTCATAATTTGTATCAATGTGTTTGGCCCTAGACACATGCAACTTAATGATAGATTTATCAATTCAATTTTTAAGGTTTATACACAGGCTAGGCCATCTTTCCACCAAACTTACGAAATTTCATTTTACAAATTTATTTTGAGAACACGGAAAAATGGGTATACCTTCCGACAGCTCCAAATCCAATTCGGCGAGCTTCTCGCGAATGTAGCCGGGTAACGAGGAAGGATGCTCCATGATCGAAAAGTTGGAAGTGGCTTTACAATTTGATTTTCCTTTTCCCTTTAACTTTTAGTTGGGCGCAGTTTACACACACACTCATACACGGCCGAGCTGAGACACCGCTGCTTTCCCACTTCGCTCTCAAAAATCGATCGATTCGCCACTCATGTTAATTCACATTTTGCCGACGCAAACCAATAGACCGACAGCTCCCGCAGTCCCTAATAGGATCAATATTTATATATTTATCAAACACCTATCACGAATTTGCACAAGGAAAGTAAACAAAGAAAAAGTAGCAGTACAAATCGATTTTATGATGTGCTTAGCGAAAATTCTGATAACTGTCTCGGCGCAAGGACGCATTGCGCTGATATCGATAGCCCAGCCGTAGTCGATTGCACTGTCATCGATAGTCGGTCATCTGTTGTGCGTGAGATATTTAAACTGTGGAGCGTTGAAAATAAACGATTTTAATTTTTCAAATATCTGAAGACTGGGTAGGAATAATCCGTATCCGATAGTCATTGGAAGCAATTTGATAACAAGGCTAGTAAATTAAACATACTCGGTTTTATAAAAAATTATTTAATTGTATTTACTCGTAATGCAAAAACAGTTTACAATAACATAAATCTGCAAATTTAAGAGACATTTTGAGGTTTACAAATTTTTCTCGTCGCATCCGTTATAATTATTGTTTATGGGGAGGGTAGGCGCTTTCAAAAGGTCGAATTGCTGCTAGGTTGTGTCAAATATTTATTTAAAGGATCATGATCATTATTGAAAAAAATATAACCCAAGTAGTTCGTAATAATTTGCGAGCTGCTTAAAGCATACAAAGTGTACTGCATTGTGATCTTCCATGCCATGCTCAGACGTATGTATGATTTCCAATGTGGTATATGCATCATATATATTGGTGTGTATAGATAGAATTAGTAATTTCATATTCTTTAAGTTGTTGCTTCTTGTTATGTATATAAAGGGCGGGTATGTGGCAGACAAACATTTCGGCTAGCAACGCGCTCCACGCCACAGGCCTACTCTTGTCATCTTTTAGCGGAATTCGGGCGCATCATCCTGTGTAATATCGCCGTACTTCCAGATGGCCAAATGCGCCGCAAGTGCTGCCTCCTGGGCGACTCTGTACTGGTCAACAAGGTCCTTGAGCTTGCGCTCACGACGCTTTTCGGCCAGTACCAGGCCCTCTGCGACAAGTTGCTTTCCAAAGTCGACCTTGGTGGTTGGATCATGTAGCGTGGCCAGGTTTGGCGACCCAACCACCTTTAACTCCACGTTGAGTTGAACCTTGTGGTTCAAGACGTCCTCGGAGAAGGCACGCAGAGCCTCTTCTTTGTCTTCGTTGTCTGTTGGCAGGGCGACTAAGGCCAGCGCGTACTCAGTGGCGTACGGTTTCTCGCTGCTGAAGGCTGGGGGCAATGCGGCCAAGCGGCTAGTTGGCAGAGTCTGAAAAATAAGAAAATATATCAGACTATCTAAAGAATTTCAATTGAAAATTATTTGTGTGGCTAGTGTGGGTGTGTTGCTACTCGAGGACATTTGTGAAAGCATGAGTTGGACGCCCCCAGTTACTCTGCGCTCCCTCCTCACACGTAAGTAAATCTGCTTCTATTGACGTTGGTTGCCCCAAAAAATATGGGGCGTCCTCTGTACGTTCGAAGGCAATACCATACAGTTCGGACAGAACACATTTGTCGCAGCTGAAGGGTTTGGGCTACGCCCTCATGCTATACATGGCAGTGACACGAGAAGCATATATTTGGTATAGCAAGCTTATGACTCATGCGTTTCACTTCAAGCCGGAAACGGATCTAAGGAGCTTGCGGAATTTACTACGACTACATCTCTTGTATACACTTACTTCTTTGTTGCCATAATCAATGTACAGGACGGTGGCGTTGTTGCCTTGGATTCGCTCCACCTTGGCGCGGTACCATTGATTATCAAGAGTAAACTGGGCGGCTACGAGGTCGCCGCGCTTGGGCGTGTATGATCCAGCGATGGGAGGATTGGACTGGAAGTCGGCGTGAAGCTTGCTCATTAGAGTTTCCAGCTTAGATCCGCTCTCCACAGACTGCGCAAAGAATGTCAGATTTTCGGTAATCTCAGTGACAATCACGTTTTCGTAGTTGACTTTGCGCTCCACTACCACCTTGTCCTCCTTCTCCTCCTCGACAACAGTTTTCTCCTCAGGCACTTGTTCTACATAGTTGGCCCAAATGTTCTTCTTGGCGGCCTTGGCACGGTCTTCAGCACTCTTCAATACGCGGAAGTACTCAGACTTCTCGGCGCTGAAGTGGACTTCCGCTAAACCTTCTTCCACAAGGGCCACCGACAGATTGGCACCGGTGTCCGTCCATAGCCAACCAATCACTGAAGATCCAGCCTTGTCCGTGGTATCGATATGCACAGAGACATCGCGTTGTAAGACACGTTCCCGCGTAAAGGTCAGGGCCTCGTCGCCAAACGGTTCCCCTTCTTGGGCAGGTACTCCATTTAGCGCCGGTCGGGAAGACCGCGGACACGAAATGCCAGCCAAAAGGAATGTGACCAGGCAGCTGTCCTTTGGCACAAACAGACGGAGGCGCGATCCGCTGGCGACAAATTCAACAATGGCTTCAGATCTCAGGGCACGCTGCCATGAAGGCAAGTATTGGACCTTAATTCGGGAATGGTCAACAGTCAGATCGTTTACGCGCAGCGTGGCATTGTCTTTCTTTGCGTGCAAGCCCTTCAGACCCTTAATAGCTTGCTGTTCGGCAGCAATGAGTTGATCATAAGCGGAAGATCTCTGATCGTCGTCTTGGCGGTAGCGCACACAGGTTGCCAAGCCCTTGGCCACCATAGCCTCGGCCACATTCTGACCGCCAATCAACACAGTGTAGCAGTACTTCTCAGGGAAGTTCTCGCGAGGCGGTGAGATGTAATCCAGATTGCACTGAACCTTCTTGTTAATAAGCTTCTTGCGCAGAAACTCGCGGGCATCGAACATGTGCGGAATCTCATAGAGTGGCCGGTAGTTCTTTCCGCGAGGCGGGGCCTTAACTATTTCCTCACCGTCGGTTCCAACCACTGCCCTTTGGTCTCGCGGTGGCCTTATCGATGAAAAGAATACCTTCTTCACCTGACCGTTCGGAAGTCTTACGTTGACAGCGTCTCCGTTGAAGACCTCAACGACGGTGCCGGTAAAGTCCTTTTCCTTCGAGTTGAAAGCAGGTGTTTTTGCTTGATAGTCTTGCCATTGGCGGATGCGTTTCTCCTTGGCAATGCGCTCGGCAGCACGCAGTTTATCGGCGCCTGCAAAGAAAAGAAATGTATTAGTTAAGTTAAAATTCAAATTAATTTATGACTAATTGTAGAATATGCAGTGTCGACGGGGTGAAATGAACGCAACAACCATTAATATATGTCGCAGCATTCTTGGAGTCCGTCTTTAATTTAGCAACCGATTGCAAACAGTGAACAGCACAACAAAAGGTAAGTTACCAATTCGGTGCTGTGCTGTGCAAACGAGTTGCGGGCTTAGTTTGACTTACATTATTTCAAACTCACCCGTCTTCATAACTGCCATTGACCAGTCCACACACTTGGCAAGACCCTCGCGCAGAAGCGACTCCGCAATGTTGCCTTTCGGGTACAAAATTGAACCAATGAAGTTCGAGTTGTTTACCGATTCCAGCCGGATTTCCACATCGCGCTGCAGCAGGCGAGTCTCCACATAGTACCGAGCTTCGTCCGCAAAAGGCACCTTCACACTAAGGTCGGGCTTGCCGTCAGCATCCAACTTAACACCAGGGCACCGAATGCCCGAAATCATCAGCGTGATGTAGTGGAAGTCGGGTAGCAGGAATGCACGAACGGTAGAACCATCACGAACGTGCTCGATGATGGCCTTGACGGGCTTTCCTCCGTAGATGTCCACCAAATGGGCGGGATTCTCGTGAGCCCACTTGATGTTGCGAACCTTTTCGGCAGGACTCGTGTTGGACGCCCACTTGCCGCGGCCAGCAGCTCGTGCCTGGTCCTCCAACTCGATCAAGGTTTGCTGTTCAGCGGTCGGTCGACCCTCGCGACGTACCGACACCAAACCCTCTCGCACAATCGACTCTACTACATTTTCGCCAGACTCCTTGTCCTTGCCGATCCAAACGAAGCCGTACTCCCGATTTGAGTTGGCGGGTTTGTCAAACGTGAAGGTCACTTCAACGCCGATCAACTTCTTGCGCAGGAACTCACGCGACTCCCAGGCCCAGGGCTCGTCCTTAGTCTCGTCACCGCCAGCGCCAGGACGGCGGGCCAACTTGGGGGCCAGAACATGGGAGAAGGTAATTTGTTTCTCCGGAGGCGGCGCACCCTTGGTTGCTCGGATGACCACAGTGTCGCCGGAGAGAACCTGCAAAGTGCGAGAGGTTATCAATCTGTTGTAGAGTGAGGTTAAAAGAAAATGCACGTGTGGATTGGCTAGAGATGGTACAATAGCAATGTGTAACTATCGCCTCTACTAATAGCACTATCGATTTCTAAGCGCAAAATATATAAAAATTTACGTTAAAATAAAAAAAAAAAATAAATAAATAAATAAATAAAAATGTTTAAAAGCGAAGGCTATCCATATAATTAAATAAAGACACATGCCGGTTACTACATATAATATAGAATAGCGCCTGCGCTACATTGTATAGGAACGGGATGCATAGATATGTAGACACCGGTCATCCGATTTGTTCAGATAGACAAATGGAATTTGGTAGATATGCAATACTCAAAGAGGCCTACATCCAAACCGGTTTAGGGATCTGTTGCTGCCAGCATACCTGCGAGCGGGCGTGGACAATGCTTGGATTTAAAAATGTATAAAAGGCGGGGCGCGGGGATTTGTAAATAATGCACTATTTATGTTACAATTTCACCAACAGCAAAACAATTGAGGCGCAGGTGTAGGGCGTCGGCTTTTACCTACGAAAGATCAACAGGTTTTTTGGGGGGCGCCAAAGCCACGGCAAGTACATTCTTAGGCTGAGAGTTTGTACCTAGGCTGCCAACGTCAGCAAGCCGGATTCTGCCAAGACTTTGCAGTCATTTTCCGGCAATTGATAATTGTTATCACAGCCAAACAGGCGGACAAAAGTCCACCGAGCTGACTGAAAATGGCTACTGAACCAGGCCAGACGGCAACCAAAATGCACAGCAATTTAAAAAGAGGCAGAGTTGCGGTTGTCCCAAACAAATTACATTCATAAATAAGAGCAGAGGCCTCAAGATGTCTTTTGGAAGGCGTCTGTAGCGATGAGGTTAGAGACGAACGCCGTTCGCGCACTAGCAAGTCTCGACAGTCCTATTAATGAGTTAAAGGCAGGAATAGGAAGGACGAAATGCCGGCGCATAATCCTGATGACGTGCCATGGGCACAAAGTACACCACCCCCCCTCCCCGAGGCCCAAGTCCGAACAACACAGGCCAAGACACCGTACCGCGCCGAAGAAAATCTGCCAGCTTGGCACCTTCGATAACTTTCATTTCTTCGGACGAGCGTGTGCAACGTGTCACACACACGCACCGAGTCTATACGCGCGTCTCTTTCGCACTTGACAAAGTTGCACTCGGCTGCCTGACGGGCCGCCGCGTTTGCCACGCTAATGAAAGATAATACATTTCACTTTCCAATGTCCAAGGGGGCAGCTGCCCACTGGGCCCCACAGAGCTTGTGACCACAAAGTACTTACTTGCTTTACAATGCCGGATAAAGACTTGGCTGGGGCTGGCGGCGCCCCGTCTTTCGCTGCTCCGGCAGCTGTCGCACTGTTTGCGGTTGCCATTTTCTCGTTCGAATGCGGGTGAGGTTACTAGCAGAGGGCCGTTGCACTAGGCTTCAATAGCGGATTAGTTTGCGTTAATTTCGGGATCCACACCGTTCCAACCTAATTAACTTTTTTCAGCAGAAGATTTTTTGACCAGAAGCTAGAGCTGGCAAAACAGCGATGTAAATGTCGGATATCGATATCTTCGTTATGTACGATACATCGATTTTTATTTCAACATCGATAACCATATCAACATCGTGCGTTGGCGTTGCCATACTTTTCGTGGAAATTGGTTGTTTTTTCGCGCACCATCTTAAGACTTTCTGGGGAAAGCGGGAAACTCCGGAAAACTCATCCTTCTTTTTACTCTAACTGTAACCACCCCTAGCGGCGCAGCCAAAAATGTTTGCTTATCGCGATATTTGCGCGTCATCGTTTGAATTGTCCCATCACTAACAGCAACAAATATCAACAATGAGCCGGCCAAACAAATTGTTCGGCGACAAAGCCTTCGAGCTGCTGAAGGAATTGGAAAGATCTTCGCAAACCATTCCCGCCTTCGACGACGACGGCGTGCGCCAGGTGCTCGAGGAGATCAAGGCCATCTTCGAGGAGAACGTGGCGCAAGCCTCCACTTACAACGCCTCGGGGGATCGGAGTCTGTGGCCACTGCTAAACTACAGGCACGCGGCCCTGCAGCGAAACAAGCGGTGTCTGCTGGCCTACCTCTACGAGCGCGCCAAGCGTATCAAGGCCTTGCGCTGGGAGTTTGGCCCCATTATTCCCGGAGACATCAAGCAGGCCCTGTGCGAGCCGGAGGTGCAGTTCTTTAACAACTACTCCAAGTCCCTGGCGGCGTACATGTGCAGCGCCGGCTACAGTCAAGGACAGGGCATTGATCTGACCAACCACCTGCGTCCTCCCAAGTCCCTGTACATAGAAGTGCGCTGCATGGAGGACTACGGAAAATTCGAGCTGGAGGACGGAGAGGTGATACACCTGAAGAAAAACAGCCAGCATTACTTGCCACGAGCACAGGTGGAGTCCCTTGTGCGACAGGGCATTCTGCAGCACCTAGCTTAGGTAGATACGCATAAATATACATAGTAATAAACAAATTAAAAATTTCTCATATGCTTGTTCTTGTTACGGAGATAGAATATCGATATATTACTGGCGCAATATCGATACTGAATAATCGATTGGCTGGCAAACAGCTGTTCGCCGGCTCATTACGTGATTTCTTGTTTTGTAAAAATTACAAAAGTTCAGTGAAAATGAATCAAGCCGATGTAACCAAGCTGATGTCGCAGCTGCGTATCGCAGTTAGGCCGAATAAACGTAACTTAAGGAACCCGGACGGTCCGGAAGGGCGACTGCTGAAGCTGCGCAAGACCGTCACGGCGTTGGTGAAACACGAGCGCATTGAACTCTTCTACAATCGAGCGGATGAGGCTCGTGGATACGCAGAGCTGGTGAGCCCAAGTCCACTTAAGGTTTCGCCCTATATCCCATTCCTCATTTTCCTCTTGCCTGTGCCTTGCAGCTCATCTCGAATGCCATACGGTACGGGGACCGACACAAAGCCACCATGGAACTGGCTGATTATTGGCTGCTGGAGAAACAGCTTGTGCACAAGCTCTTCAAAGTACTAGTGCCGCGCTATGAAAACCACAATTTGTCCTACACTCGCATGTACAAGGCCCCCAGAGATTATCCTGGCATTTACTACAGACAGTCCGTGCTAGAGCTCAGGGGCAATCCGTACCCCACGCTCGCGACGGATCACTCACAGAATAGGAATCTGCTGCACAATGTACTCCTCGACGAGGCAAGAAAAGAGTTCAGGCGTAACAAACTGGCCGATTTGGTCAACAGCAGTCAATAGTCTGCGCTCGTCGCCTTAAATACATTTAAGACTTAAAACCCGTTTGATTATAAATGTTTGTATAGACCAAAATCGAATGGCCAATATTAGTTTACTTTATTCAGTCTCAGTCTAGGTGCAAATATTATCCTTAGTCACTCTAAAGCCGATCTTCACGATCGCTACAGTTTGCTAACGTTGCAATGGCTTAGGTAGTCCGATTTCCAATCTGTTGCACAAGAAAAAATGTTGTATTGCTTAGCATTTGGGGCTACATTTAGTGGCATGTAACTCACCCTTTCCCGTGAGGCAAATGTCTCGCAACATTTCACAGTGGCTGTAGAAGAATTGGTGCTCGTTTGTGGCAGTTGCACAGATGGGAAGAAATGGATCACAGGTGGCAATAGCCTTGCAGGCCGAGCCGCTGTCAATCACTGGCATGGACGCCGACAGTGTGAGGGACAACAGAATGTCCCAGATTAAGAACCAAAGCATCTTGTGTGATATATCAATCGGCTGCTTATAGTGATTGTACCATAGCTGGCAGGGACAGGTTAAGGAGCGGCTCTTGCTTCTGTTGTTAATCGCGTGGAGTTTGATAAGAATTTGGAATATATGCATATAGGTAGGTATGCTCTATATACTCTTGTCGTTATTCCTCAATTTCTATGTGGTGTGTGTACTGTCTTCTCTGTCACGGATTGTACGGAGCCAAAGTTGCTGCCGACTCGAACGGCTATCCAACAACTGATAACCACTGGGGGACGGGACCTATGCGCTGGTGCATGCTAATTCTCTGTATGTTCCTGAACCCCAAGGGTTGTCATGGAAACGGGCACAGAACACTGGCTCTGGTTTGGCTAAAGAATCAATGATAACTTCTACTTTCCACCGGGTCACCGGGAGCTTTTGTTCCGATTCGATATGAATGGGGTTGCTCAACTGACTGGAACACCGAGCACCGGCTTTGTTCGTTCACATTTACGTTCAGTTCAAGCGGTCCAGATTCGTCGATATGCTGTTTGCAGCTTGCGGAAAACTGTGGATTCGCCTAAGCATTCAGGTGACTGTTTTATGACTCATCCGACTGGCCTTAACTGAACGTAAAATCCCTGAAGCTAGCTTATTAAGAGCGAAAAATACCGCAAAAATGTGTGAAATTCTTAAATCCCGCGATATAATATTATTATTTTATTTTATTTTGGCTTTTTATGACAATAAAATACCTAATTATAGTTGCTGGCTGGACTAAACATACATATACATACATTTGTGCCTAACCTAATAGGGTCGGTGAAGCTTCTTTCTTCCGGTTCCAAAAAAAAACATGTTTTATACCCTAATCCACTTCTAGTGTCTACTAATTTAATGTTCCTGTTGTATGTTGTATGTTGTAATATGTATGTATGTATGTAGGTCAAGTGAATACAAAAATCTGTAAAGGCTTGTAGTCTTAAATAATGAGTTTTTAATTATTTAGTTAGTTTCGAACTGCATGCTAACAATGCCAAGCCATTCTACATAATTGTATAGATTTTTTTCCCCTTCTCATAAAGCAGTGGCAGGCAACGTCATCAATTTGCTTGTTTAAGGTGCGGTTGCAGAAGAGAGCGACTGCCAGTCTGCCAAACCGACAGTCCAAACCAGAGCATGTGGGGCTCAGGCTCGGGTCAGGTCACTTAATTACATTTGCATTATTAAATTTTATGACAGCTGTTTGACTCAACAACGCCTACATACTGACCCCAGGTTGTTGGTTGTAACGACGCCTCGCAGTTTGCAGTACAAATGAAGCAGGGGGCAGTCGGACACGGCACAGTACCCATTGTCCTTATTGCACGGCGTACAATGTTACGCTTTATTTGTCACCTATTGCCAGTCCACCATTCCACCATCAGTCCTTGTTGATGGAGCAGAAGTGGTAAAAATCGTATAGCTACTGAACAAGGCCAAGTGATTGTTTGTTACAACAGGTGATTGATTGGATTGGTAATGGGAAATCAGTCCAGGCGTCTTGGACAAGTCCATATAATTATAGCTTATTCTACGAAAGAATGTTAACCGTAACATATAGGGTTACAGCAAGTTTGCGGATACTCCACCGAGTGTTGGCGGCATCGGTGGACCAGCAGAAGAGCATTGGCCCACCCATCGACCGCAAATTGCATGTAACTTTGGGTGGGGCTGGGGCTGGCATTACGCCATTATGGAGTCGCGTCACTAAATTGAGCAAGAGACCTGCTTCAGGGCCAAAATTGGCAGAGGGCAGAGGCCAGAGGACAGAGGGGAGCGTTGTCCAGCAATTATCCAACTAAGTAGGAAACTGCGAGAGAACAAGACGTGTGACATTAACAGTGGCCTTAGAGATTGCTTCAAAAACGTCTCTTTGATTTATCCGACTTGGGATAAATTATTGGACGGAGAAGTGTGTTTATTTTTTCCTATATTATTGCCACCTACAGGCACGGCACGGGCACGGGCACGGGCACGGGAGAGGAGCGAGCTAGGCAACGCAGCATTCAGGATAAAAATAGAATGTTAAATATTTATATGTAGAACATGCGCAGCTCATTGATAAAAGTCCTGGCGCTGCTGCGCACTCTCTCAGTTCGAGATGTAAGAGAAGGGAGCATAGAATCCTGTAGGATACTATACATGCCGTGGCCTTTTATGCTGATGTCCTTATATCTTTCCGTTCAGTTTCGAAGAGTCGTGCAACGAGAGCAGTTGATACAGTCCGACGACAACAGTTTTTTCTACCCCGTGTCTGAGTCTGGAGTTGTTTTGTGTGTATAACTAACGGTTGGTCCCCACTTAGATCGGTTCCGTGCCAGCGAAATATATATATATTTTTACAAATCTGTGAGCAGAAACTATGTGCTAAACTTGATTTTTAACCAGTGCCCCAAAGTCTGCCCCGAAATGGAGAGCATATGTATTCATATCTCCTGTGCAAATATAATATATGCTGTATGTGGCAATAATCGGGCAGGGCAATTGCGTTGCCTTTTTTCTCACGGATACGAGACGGAACACAGAGGGGGGCTCTCCTCCCGATTTACGGATACATATTAGTTATAAGTAGTTTTAAGTTGAAGCGAAACTCATTTTCTCCGCTTCTATGCAGTGGAATGTATCTACCATCTTTTCCGTGTTAAGGTATAGGTTGGTTTTCTCTTTTCCCTCTTCGCAGTGGGTAGCAGCAAAAGTCACACCATGAGACATAATTACAACGCGCTTCTGCTGGCAACGTTTGTGACATGGTCGGGGGTGTTGTGCAGCTCGGCTTGGGGAACCACAGAGGGCCAAGAGACTCCGCTTGCGCTCCCCGTGGCAGAGCAGACCCAGCCCACTACGGCAATTCAAGGAGAAGTTTGGGAGGAAGATGACCACGAAGTCCTAATAAGGAACGAGCGCGGCACCAAGAGCGATGGTGAGTCGACGGATTGTGGATTTACGAAGGGTGCCTTCTGTGAACCAGTCTGTTGAATTCGTCCCAGCGTGACTACAATAACTTTGGGTCCTTCCATCCTTAAAGGTTTGTCCTGCCGATATGGCAAGAATCCGTGGACTGAATGCGATACAAAAACGAACACTCGCTCGCGAACCTTGACACTGAAGAAGGGAGATCCGGCTTGCGACCAAACACGCACCATTCAGAAGAAATGCAAAAAAGGTAATAGAGGGCCAAGGGGCCTACCTCCGACATAGAGTACTTACTGCTTTGCCCCACAGCATGCCGATACGAGAAGGGATCCTGGTCGGAGTGCGCAACGGGACAGATGACTCGGGCTGACAAGTTGAAAACGAGCAGTGATCCCTCCTGTGAAGCAACGCGCGTGATCAAGAAGAACTGCAAGCCTGGCAAGTCCAAGGATAAGAGTGCCAAAGAGCAGCGCAAGAACAAGGATAAAGGTCAGTTGGCAAGCTCCGAATTTTAGGCTACACAGACCAAGTCATTGCTGCATTCGGGAGAACTTTCAATATGTGAATAAATTACTCAAAATATCATGGCTAAAGATAGACTAATTTAAAGTTATCCGCCGTTATTCAATTACTCTCACCACAATGATTTCTCCGTTCTCTGTTTCTTGTTATTTCCATGCAGCCGCTCGCAAAGGACGTGTTTAATTGATTTCGAAAATCAATAATAAATTTCGAAAATCGATCATTTCAAATGCCCCATAGCCCCGTTGGTTTGCGTCTCTCACATGTGAGGCGAATACTTTAAGTTGAACCTGCCCAGTTTTTAATATATTTGTAACAATGAGAAACAGAATTGCGATTTGCGATGGCACCAATTGCCATGCCATGTCTGCTATGTATACCCGAAAGGCATGGGCATATTGATTAAATGTTGTAGTTTGGTTCTCAGCAAACGATACACTTACACTTAATATTTAACGACAGTACGTTCAATTGTAAAACATAATAGCAACTTTGCGGAATTTAACGTATTTATGCAACGCAGAATAAAGGATATTCATACAATACCATTACCATTACCACTACCACTACCACTACCATACCTACATAAATACCTAATAATTTAGTTTATTCAAGAAACGGGAACGAAAACAAATACATAAATCCAACATCCCAGTCTTAATAGAGCATTCTCTGAAATTACAAAAACTGGAGGGGCAGTTGCCTTATCGGAATCAATATCAATTCTTAAACGCAGCCTCCATTCGAGTGACTGTTCAAGCCCTTTCCATATATTTAGAGTTGTTCTTCATTGAATTTTACATAATAATAACCGTAAACCGTAAATCTAAAAAATAAAACCAAACATTTAATCTGATTATTGATGTGACATTTTGGCAAGTATCAGCTTCTGTATCAGATCTCAAGTAAAAACAGAACGGTATCAAATTTGTCATTCGCAGATAATAAATTTAACACTTAGTGTAAATATTGTAAAAATAAAAACAAGAATAAAAAGTAAAACCTACTATAGAAGGATGGAACACGAGGGAGTGGACATTGTAGGCGATTGGCATTTTAAAGTAGTTTACAGCTCACTTTCACTGAATACTGAATAATTAAAGTAAACCACATTTGGGAACGGGATACCAGCTCCCCGGAAACTCCATTAAATTAATATACAGTCGAAGTACCGACACACACATACATACATATTCTGATCAAAAATTGTACCATCTCAAAGACATGGTTTATCTTTTTAATAAACACATATAAACTTAGAACGTTACTACGACTTGATGTAATTGTCTGTAAGCAGTTTTACAACCATACCCATACCCATATCCATATCCATACCCATACCGATACCATTCACATTCACACTCACATTTACACTCACGGCATGCTCTATTCATAAACACATCATCGTTAGGGGCAGAATTCGGCGAATCTCTTTGTTCCACAAGGAATCTGAGCACATGAGCAACTGCCCCGAAGTAAAGTGAAATTTGTTTACATACGTATACATGCAGACGCATACAATATAAGAAAAAGAAGTAACTGAACTTTAATAAATACAAATATTATGGAATAACCACTTGAATAATTACTCAAACGCATTTCGCTGAGCGGAAGTAATGAGCCTTGCTGGGGGCTCGTTTGAAGGCTGAAGAAGTCTCCTCGGCTACTTAAAGATCTCCGTGGGGTACAGGTACAGGTATAAGTTTCCGGTTAAGGTTCGTATCTTAGCTTGGAGCCTAGGAGGACCTAAATATTCATATATGTACACACTAGTTTGCAAGATGAAGATAAAATAAAAGCAAATTAAAGATTTTTCCATAGCATGCACTTATTTCTCGCTGTTTATTTTCCTTGCCTGTGTTTGTTTCTTTACCAAACTGAATCCGCTCTCTCAGGGAAATCACTCAAAACATGTTTTGGCTGAGGTCTCGGAAACGAAATGGAACTGGGAACTGGGAAAGAGAGATGTATACTGAAACTTGCTCAAAACTGTATCTACTTGTATTTTGATATACATAATTGTAAACTGCTCGAAGAACTCCAATATGTTACACAACGCCTGGTCATTGTTTACATTCAGTTTGCCTCAGTTGAGATATGAATGTGACTCCCTTGCATTTCCTCTGTACATGTACATAGATAATCGATCATAATAAAGCAGAGAACATGACCTGTGCGGAGTGTCCCGACTTTCTGATACCCGGAACCCGCAGGCTTTGGCTTTGCTTCTCGACAGAAAAAGTAATCTGTATAACATAGATTTGGATCTCGACCTAGCTAGATCTGATTAAATACTTCCTAGGGCCTTCAGTGATACCTTATCAAATGCATCTGTAAGAGTTCAATATACTCGAACATACTCAGAGTACCGGGTGTGTAACTGATAAGAATGCATTCCATGTTTATTAATAAAGTCTACACGATTTAAGGGGTTTGGAATCTCATTGCACAGTGACAGAAAAGGGTCTCGCAATACGAAGATCGAATTGTATATTGTTGTATGTAATTATATTATCGGGGGTTTCAGCGCCCCCAGCGGTAGCACTTGGACTTTTTCATGTATATACCATTTTCTATGGTACAAGAAAGCATGCCTCAATGGCGCTCCCCTCGCCCCAGCTCTCATTGCGCCTTCGCCTGGAATTGAGCAGTTTCCGAGTCTCTCGGGTCCGGCGCCCCACTCAGTTTGGCCACAGCAGAGAGAGCATCTATATGGAGGCCCAATTTTTCCAGACTCTCACGGTTGCATCCAACTAGGGTAGTCACTACGACCCATTCATGCATGTTTGACGAATAACATGACTTTGGGTACGAATTCGGACAGCACACTGACATGACTTTCCGTATGGAATCGTCTTTTTAACATGACTTTCCCTCTGCATTCGCCGCTAACAGAATTTTCCCTCTGTAATCACCACTTAACAGGACTTTGTTTACGGAATCGTCAGCAGACGTGACGTCACGTCGAACATTTGATCGTCGACGTCGGCAGAGGAATTGTTCGACAGAACGGATTGTGCCTCTATATAAAGTTACTCTCTATGGCCGATCGCGAGCCGCAAGCCACCAGTCTTCCAGTCGGCAGTTTCTTCAAAGCATTTCCTCGCCTTCTCGTAGTCAGTGAACCCTGCGTCTGAGCTTAAAACTTAAATCCACATAGCATATGTCCGGACATTCCCTCTCTGAGATTTGAGTGAGTTTTACGGTGTCGATTGCAGCTAGTGCGCGCGCAGCATAAATACGAGACAAGCACCCCTTCCTGTCGAGGAGAGCTGCGGCGAGTGGAAGAGCTAAAGACTTATAAGAGTTCCTGAGCCACTGATTTCACACGAATCGGGTGGCAAGTGAGCATTTTTTTGAAATTGGATAAGGAAGCAACACAAAACAATATCAAAACAATTGAGAAAACAATTTGGCTCAAGCTTTATCAAACCTGTCTGCCTCCTGTTTGTGTACTTTTCAGACAAAACATATTGGACATATGTCCGCCAGATGTACTGAAATAATAAACCTTATAATTTCAAGATTCTTTCCAAAATGATATTTATACAGGCAAAGATATACATATATAGTTTAGCAAGATAGGGAAACAAAACATCATAAAATCACTATTTTCAAATCGAGATTGTCAGAGTACAGTTCTACTAAATATAAAATCCTAATTAATATATACATTCTGTTAATTTGTAGTTTTTTAAACACAATTTTCCATTAGGTTTTTTTAAATACTTCCCCTCATATAGTTATCGTACTGTATTTTGGTTTTCCAAGAACTTTTTAGAATGTAATATAATATCATTTCTTTGGTATCAGATCCCCGAACGGAGCTATGAATCTCTTTCTAATATTGACGACGGTTTCGCAATTGGTGCTAGTAGTACTGGCACAGATCCCACCATCAAGTGACAGCGAAGATGGAGTTGCTGGGATCCACCTGGTAATGAAGACGGAGGAGGGTGCAGTGCTACTCCGGCGTCCAGTTCGTGGGGCTGTGGAGGAGGAGGCACCGGCCACTCCCGTCACCAACGGGAATGGAGACACCCACCGGCTGAGGAACAACCGCAAGAGGAATAGGTCTCAGGACCACAAACCGGGCAACAAGAAGCCTCTTGCTGCGGAGAATGCCAGTGCACCGCCTCCGCACTCGCATCCAAAGCACAAGCAAGGACACAAGAATGCGGAGAAGCCACCTCGACAGGGAAACAAGAAGCAGCAGCAACAGCACGGCCATCAGCATCAGCTCCACCATGGAGCAGGCAAGCGAGCAGGACCCACGCCGAGAACGCAGAATAATGGTGAGAAAGGATAATCCCTCATCAAAGTGGCTCTACTCTACTATTTCCATATCACTTATTGCAGGCTCCACTTGTCGATACGCCAAGAGCGCTTGGTCCAACTGCGACGCCAAGACCAACATTCGCACCCGAGTCCTGTCCCTGAAGAAGGGGGAGCAGAACTGCTTGCCCACACGGACCATACAGAAGAAGTGCAAGAAAGGTGGGTGTTGGCGGTGTGGCGGCGTTGCATAATCCTCGAAAGGCACCCCGCAGATGACTTGGTTTGTGCGACTGCCGTCTAATTAGGCCCAACGGCTCCGGCTTCGGCTCCACTTAATCATTCTCGTTGACCTATTTACGCGCAGTGTCTGTAAAATCGAAGTGCGCCTTTTGCCGCAGCGTGTGTCCTCCAATTAGTGGCAGACTCTTTTATGGGTTGCTCCTGCTCCACCCTACGTTCGGGTCCGCCCCCGTTTTTCCGCATTTCCTGAACTGCGCAACATAATAGAATGGAATATAATGATACCTACAGAACCGTTTTAATGATTGCATAGAGTGCATAGCTTAATGTTTATATTTGACTCTTAATTTTCGGATAGGCTGCCGCTATGAGAAGGGCGCTTGGTCGCCATGCAACGCCGGACAAATGACCAGGGAGGACAAGCTCCAGCCGGAGGCAGTCGGCGGCAGTGACCAGAACTGCGATCCTGTGCGCACCGTTAACAAGAAGTGCAAGGCAAATGGCAGCGCTGGAGCCGGAAAACAACACGGACCGAACCTTTCCACAAAGGATAGGAAGCAGAAGGAGAAAGGTGAGGCTGTCTGCCGTCTAATTTGCTAAATATTTCTTCTAATATTCTTCTCTTGCAGCTGCTCGTCGCATTTCGTCGCACGATTAATTAATATTGTAATTAAGCATTTTATGCACCGAAAGCAGATGCATTGCATTTTATAAGTGGTTTAGATGGTAGATCCTACATTTTTGTAAAAACAATCCAATCCAAACATCAGATTCATTCAAAGCTTTTTTAAAAGGGTATTTTTATTCGTTTAACCGGAATCAAATAGGGGTTTTAGTCTATCGCGATGGAGAGAGGTACCCTCATAATTAAAGAAAAATTTGAATCGGATTCGAGCCATAGAAATATTATTAAGAACGTTTCAGTCAACTGTGAGACAAGTTTTTCAATGAGCAGTATATATTTATTCTAAACTGGATTGAAATGCCTCCTTAACGCGCCACAAAGTGTGAGCACCCTCTGAAAGGATATATGAATCTAACTAATGTTGTCCCGACTTGCTGAGCGATGACCCCACATGGCCACTGTTGCCACTACCAAAGTTCGAGGTGGTCGCCGCGCTTGAAAACGCTCCTCCTCTATTACTTGAAATTACATTGGAAGAAAAACTTCTGCCTGCGGCATGTGCACTGTTCCCGAATCCCGAATCGCTGAATCCCCCAGATCTGCCACCGAATCGTTCGGTATTGTTACTGTTGAAATTGTTAAAAACGCTCGATCTGCCGCCGCTATTGTTAAATCTTCCCGAGGAGCTGCCGCTCCCACTATTTCGGATGGAGCCTCGCCCTCCACGATGCCGGTCGCGGCCTCCCGAGTCGCGAGCCAAGCTCTCCAATTCCGGATTAACATTTTGATTGGCTTCGCGGAGTATATCGATGAGGGCCCGAGCGCACTTGGCGTTCTTGCGCGTAAAAAATGCGTACGAAGTGCCCGTTGAATGCTTTCGTCCAGTGCGTCCAATCCGGTGCACGTAGTCTTCCGAGGACTGCGGAAAGTCAAAGTTAATGACATACTTAATGCCATCAACATCGAGCCCGCGGGCTGCCACATCGGTGGCCACCAGAATATTAGCTCGTCCGCCCCGAAAGTCATTCAGTACGCTGTCACGGTCAACCTGCGACTTGTCACCATGGATGGAGCCGACGCCAACGCCAAATGCATTGATGAAGCGTGCCAGTTCGTCGACCTTCTTTTTGGTGGCAACGAAGATGATAATCTTTCCGGGTGCGCTCGACTGGTCGTAGATATGCGAGAGCAGCTCCTTGAGCTTGGAACCCTTCTCGTGCTCCGCACACACCTCCACGTACTGGCGTATGTTGTGGTTGGCCGACAGTTCCAATGATCCGATATTAATCTGCCCGAAATGGTTCGTTATTGGTCTGGCTCAGCAGGGAGGCTGCCTTGCTTACCTGTATGTAGCTACCAAGAAAGTCCTCTGCCAACTGGCGCACCTCCCTGGGCCAAGTGGCACTCCACATGAGTATCTGTCGGTCGGGACGTATCTGACCCAGTATCTTGCGAATCTGCTGCTCGAATCCCATATCCAGCATGCGGTCAGCCTCGTCCAAAACCAGGTAGGTGCAGCGTCGCAGATTCGTGGCTCCGGCCTGCAGGAAATCGAGTAATCTCCCTGGCGTTGCAATAACAATCTCCACCCCCCGCTCCAGATCATTGGCCTGCCTGGAGCGTGGCGCTCCGCCAAAGACACAAGTGTTGCGTACATAGGCAGTTGACCCGAAATCATTGGCGACCGCCTGAATCTGCTGGGCAAGCTCCCTCGTTGGGGCGAGCACTAGGGCGATGGGGCCATCGCCTCGTTGCAGGCGCTGTTGTCCATTAATGTGCAAAATGGCGGGAAGGATGAAAGCCAGTGTCTTGCCGGACCCAGTCTTGGCTATTCCCACCAAGTTGTGACCCGACATGGCAATTGGCCAGGCCTGGGCCTGTATGGGCGTAGGCTCCGAGTACCGCTGGCGCCGAATCTCGCTCATGCAGTAGTCGGGGAAGCACACTTCATCAAAGTGCTGTATGGGATTGGGCGCCTCTCCGCGAACCGTTATCTCGTGCTGGGCCCGAAAGCGTTCCACTTCCTGGGCAGGGCGATTGCCAGTCGTTGGGTGCTCTCGATAGAACTGCTTTTCGAAGGGAGCCAGCTGCACATTGCTCCAGTTGACACCTCGCAAATCTATTTGAAAAGAGCCGCAGCATTCAACATTGTGAGTATACATGGGCTATCCCACTGGACATACCAGAAAATTCGCCATTGGACGCCGACGCCCCACCTCGATTAAATCCACCGCTCCGCCGCCGCGGACTGCTGCGTCTGCTATGTCTATCTACGCGGCCGGCATACACTGAATGTAAACGAAATACGATAAATAAGTTCGTCCCAACAGATAACGCTGGCCTACGCACCTCCACCTCTACTGCCACTTCCACTTCCACCTCCGCCACCGAATCCGCGATTGAAGCTACGTGGTGGCGACATTCTCGTTGTCTCCACAAGACGCCTGCCGGTAAAAATAGCTTTTCCCTCTGGTGGTAGCCTTTGGAAATCGCACAGAATGGATCTAAAGCCGGTATATTCAGATATTCAAGCAATCCTCTGCTCTCATCTCCGTCACCTATGCAGTCTGTGCAGTCTCTTAATCTGGAGCAGTAGCTTCTTATTTGGGGCAAAAGGCAATTCGCCTTTTTATAAACACAGATAAACTGCACCTGCACTGTATTTGTTGGTCGATATGAGGTTTTGTGGCATCCACCGATGCGATACATCGGGACGTATACGATATGCCGCCTTGCTCAGGATTGCGCAACATGGCAAGCCCGCAATATTTGCAAATGTTTGAATGCTGCCCAAAGAGCTTTCACTTGCTCTCACAGATCTCTAAGCAACATGGGGGCTATGAGCCTTTTGTTTGAATCGAATATGAATTTGAGTTATGTTCGAATTTGTCGCAGTCAAACGGCACCAGCTTATCATCGACTCTGCGCTGCTACAAAATTTATGAAAACATTTCACACTGAACAACAAATTGTATCGCTCTCGGCTGACACAAGAATGTCAAATTTAACAGTGGCTAGTTCTGGAAACTGAAACCCCATAGAAATCCTCTCGCATGACATAAAAGATGACCTTAAAACGGATCGCGCGGGTGTTGTGCAGATGCCCGCAGATTGGCCGCCAGCTCATCGCACGGCGGGCTCTCGCCTTGGGCTTGTGGCGCCCCATGGTCGACGCAGTCCAGGCGATGCAGGCCGTAAGTGCGAAGGCTGGAAGGAGGCGAGATGCAAAATGCTGTGCATGGTTTTTTAGGTCCTTAAGGCACTCCTGTGACTCGTCATTGGCTTATGTGGCGCACCGACACTACTCGACGGATCAGAAGACCTCAACGCAGATACTGTCAAAGCTCTTCCCCCAGACCAGCGTGGAGTTCAGCGAGCAGGAGACTTGCGAGCAGCGCCAGCGCGACGAGGAGGAGGAGCTTAGGGAAATGGAGCGTGCCTGGAAGCGGATGCAGCATGGCTTCGGACTCTTTAGTGTGGGAGGTATACTCTTCTCCCTCTGGGCCATTTATTACTTTGGCCAGCCGGCCTTCGACGAACAGGGAAACGAAGTCTTTGACGAGTTCAGCAGTTTGCCGCAGATGCAACAATATATGGCGCGAAGCTGGAAGTCTGCAAACCAATTCCAGCGATTTATCCAGGAGCCATCGAGCCGGAAGCTGCTTCCGGACCCCTTACAACCACCCTACGTCCAGCCAGCCTACACTCTGGTGCTTGAGATCAAAGACCTGTTAGTGCACCCGGACTGGACCTACGAAACAGGCTGGCGCTTCAAAAAGCGTCCCGGCGTTGACCTTTTCCTAGAGGAGTGCGCCAAGCATTTCGAAATCGTTGTCTACACCGCAGAGCAAGGGACCACGGTGTTCCCGATACTCGAAGCCCTGGATCCCAAGGGCTATATTATGTATCGCCTGGTTCGGGACTCGACGCACTTCGTTGAAGAGCACCATGTGAAAAATCTGGACAACCTCAACCGAGACCTCAAGCGAGTGGTGGTCGTGGACTGGGATAGAAACGCCACCAAGTTGCATCCCTCAAACTGCTTTGCGATTCCCCGCTGGGCAGGAAACGACGATGACACGACCCTCTTTGATCTTGTGGCGTTCCTCCGTGTCCTGAGCACCAACGGCGTCGATGATGTCCGCGAGGTGCTGCAGTATTACGGTCAGTTCAAGGATCCCATATCACAGTTTCGGGAAAACCAGCGAAAGCTCGAAGAGCAAATGCAGGCTGACGAACTGGAGAAGAGCTATAAGTCAAGGCCGGTTGTTAAGAATTGGGCCCGTGGCTTCAAAGCGTAGGGCTTTGAGTCTCTTTTGTTTTTTTTTTTTGTAAATTCCAATTAAGACCAATTTAAACCAAAAACGAGTAGTTTATGTTTTTTTAAATTATTATGTTGCATCTTTAGAGCCAATGCCCCGAGCACCAGGAAAATGGAAAAATACCTGTGGGGAACTAGTACCCCCATCTTTGAATAATCATTACAAACTCAAAAAAATCAAACAGCAAGTGACTTATTGCCCTCAAACCCTTTTAAGGGCCAAATTCAAGATTGGTTAAATTAGGAGTTGTGGCCCTTGGCTGGTGAAGAGTGAAACAAGCTCAATTATCATAGCGTTTGGCAAGCTGAACATATCGCACATGTTTGCTGCGATGCCTGTGGATTGATGTATCGTAGTCCTGGCATACGCCCCTTGTGTTCCAGACTCGGAATTGGAATTGGAATTGGTTTGGTGTCTCCTCTTCGTGTACAAGTGTCGGTGTCTCTATCTGCTGGTGACAGTGACAGATTTGAGTTACATGCAAAGCCCCCAGCCCCAGCAGCTTGGGTCGTTCCATTAATTCTCTCCCGCTTGTTCGGTAAGCAGTTTTGTAATATTTCTGGCCTGACATTTGGCACGTAAGACCAGCTCGGCTCTCTAATTGTTACGAAAACATAACAAATAGGAAAAGTGTTTAAAAACAGGAGATGTTTGGGGTAACCAAAATAGAAGAACATATTTTTGGGCAGCGTATGACTGTTTCTGGCATCGTTGGCGTGGAAGATGTGTGAACCGTGGCGTTGTGTGGTAGGATGTGGTGCTAATGTGCAATGTAAATACAGGACGACAGGGCTAAAGCGAACACAGACGAACACGCAAGCTCAGCAACATGTTGCTGCCCTGCAACGGTGTGTGTGAACACGTGCCAAAATAAAGGATGGCGGAGACGGGTGGGTGGGTTGCCGTTTGCGGAAGTCCTCCACATACTACAGATGCCAAAATGAGTATTTCCACAATCAACGATTACGCACTCCACTTCACCACTGGGTGAGTCATGCGCAGTTCCGTCAGGGGAACCGTCCGTCCAGCACTCGGCAACCTCAACCTCAAACAAGAGATAGTTGCCGAATCAATCAAGTCGGAGGAGCTGTGCCTGCTGG
This sequence comes from Drosophila serrata, assembly GCF_035046125.1. Classification (NCBI taxonomy): domain Eukaryota; kingdom Metazoa; phylum Arthropoda; class Insecta; order Diptera; family Drosophilidae; genus Drosophila; species Drosophila serrata. Next base: position 682,318 of record NW_028257014.1, read on the forward strand.
TGCACCTGAGTCACAACTCAACAAGTAAGGACCCTTGCTCGGTGGCTACTTTGGAGTCCAGGCTGTGGACTGTGGACTGCGGACTCCGGGCAGGGTAGTGAAAGTATAGCTGCGGATGAGCGTGTAACTGTCAAATGGTGGCTAATCTGAGCGCAGGCGCCAAATATGCGTTGCCACGTTGTCCGGCACTGGCACTCTCCTCGGCACTTGGACTCGGCGTATGCTAACTCAGCATCCGTGCCAGGACTCGCAAGCTGTGGGAATCGCGAGCGCGGACAAATTCAGTTTGGTTTTGACGTAACGGGCGGTACGAACGTTTGGGCGTCGCGTCTCAGTTGTGCGGATGGAGGACCATTGCACACAATAGAGCACTTCGAGGATACTACAAAACGCATGACAGTGTGTGTATACAAGGATAAATGGCTTCGACTGAGTATAACTTTTTAAAATGCGGGAAATACATAATGTATATAAATTCTCGCTGCTGCTTGATGATTTACAATGACATTTTTGCAGCCTTAGCTTCACTCCTACTTCCTACTGCGTTTCCTGCCTGGCTGAATTCCCGTCTCTGCATTTCGATAGCCGAGTCCTGTTCACTCGCAGGTGCATTTAATGCACAATAACAAATGCCGCCCCACCCCAATGTGCACATACATATTTGGCAATCCGTATTAGATTCACATCTGCCTGCACTCGCAGTGTGTGCCCTAATATCCTTTGTGGCCAAGAGGAGTGATTAGACTTGATGCATTGGGCACGCATCCTTCACAGCCACACCCTAAAATGGGAGTGATTTCATCGTCAGGAGGAAACGAAACTAGCCTCAAATAATTAAGGTAGACCCATTGTAGAAGTTGTATTAATTATGCTGAGAGCCCCGAATCTTAATAAGATAAACATTTACAAGATAAAATCATACCAAATTAAAAAGAAAGTTAACTCCGCAGTTTGTGGTTTGCAGTTTGCCATTTGGTCATGAGAGCGAATTGGAAGTCAATCATAACTAAGCCACAAATGCGTTAATTTCTGTGTTCAATTCTTCGGTATAAGTTTCTATTAGGTTAACAAATTTATAATACCCTGGAATAGATTGAATTGGGAAATCTATTCGGAACTGTAGTTTCTCCAAGTTCCTCTCATTCCCTGTTTTGAGGTATAACTAGCACTAGCACTAGATGAATATAAATCCAAAGAGGCTTCTCTAAAACCTTTCGATGCGCTACCCAGCCATGCCCTTAACAATTTGTTGACCTTGACAGTAGGTGCAATTTCCTAAATACGCTTGTCCATCCATCACAGCCGATTACCATCGATTTGTGCGTAGTCTGAAGGATGACAACCGAGACCTATTTGGACTTGACGTACGAGAGAGGCAAGGGGTCAAAGCGTTCATTGAGACCAAAGCTCTTAAAATTGACAGATGTGACGATACCACACCGCAGTCGGAAGAAGAACAAAGTCAAGGTGCGCCCTGGTAGTTTCCCTCCGGCACATTGCTCAATATTATTATTTTCAGACAAAGGATCGCTCATCCACCTCGGTGCGCGAGCGGATTTACGATGATCCGGCCTATACTGAGGACATAAGCCACTTGGCGAACCCCATGCGCCGCAGCAGCATCTCCGGCAAGCCGCTACCAGAGCACAAGTCGCGGTCTGATGCCTCATCCAGCAGTCTGTTGCCCAGGCACCAGCTCACCAAGGAGCTGCACCAGTATGTGACGGGGAAACAGGACAAAATCAAGGGTCCCCAGTCGGGCACAGCAGCGTCCGGTAGCGCAGCCGCCAGTTTGAACTACGAATGTGATTCGAGCAGCACTGACAATGAGCCCCTTGACCCCATCAAGGGTAGCAACATGACCCGCCGAGTGCGAAGTCTGGAACGCAGTCTGGCCATCACGACAGCAGAAAGAGCACCGTACGAGAAGAAGGTAGCTCAGAAGCGCAGCTCCAAGCAGAAGAGGAACCTCAGCCTCGACAACAGTCGCCATCTGGCCGCAGTCCATTCCCAAACCCAACGGGAGGCAGCAGTGTCATCGGGCAAGCAGAGCCACGACTTTGAAAGTCGTCCGCGCAAGGATCGGAATCGCAAGTACTATACTGAGGGCGCATCGGAAGTTGCCCAGCCGGACGGCAGCGAACTAGACGACGTGTACTCAGCCCGCAGCTCGGCGCAGGACTCTGCGGCCACAGCACCCGTCGAGGCAGTCGGCGAAGCCACGAAGATAGCGATTGGCAAACGCTTATTGCGTGGCGAAATCGGAATCAAAAGCTTTAATTACTATCTGCTCAAGGAGGGCTTGAAGAGCTCAAAAAAACTGGTGGACAAGCCGCGGACAACCGCTGGTGGCGGCGGCGTTGGAGCTCAAGCAGCCAAGGCGGAGAAGCGGCATTCCCGCAGTGAGGAGAACATCTACGAGGAGATCTTTTTTAAGGATACTCCGAGCACAGTGTCCTCCTCGGTTGCAGGTGCAGTCAGTGGCGTAGCAATGTCCATCGCCTCCGGCTTATCCGACAAGGACGTCCAGCTACCACATAACATGGGAACAACGAGCGAGGCAGGTGCTGGAGATACTTTTGCGGATTGCGAGATTTGCATGGAACAGTGTAGCAAAGACAACTGTGAGTTTTGCGTGACACAACAAGGGGGTCAGCTGGTGGCAGGTGGCAACCTGAAGGGTCAGCCACAGCACCCAGAGGCTTACACCACCCACAGATCTCAGGAGGACAATAGTGAGTCTCGGACACCCTCGACTGCGCCGGCCGCGCATATCCTGGAATTTCAGTCTTACAACCCCAACAACCCGGGCGTGTACAAAATTGAAACAACACCAGTGGCCATAACCGGCGACTATAATCCGATACTCCAGTTCCAACAGTCCTCAGCGACCACGTCCACCTCGGCGACGACAACTCCCAGCGAGCAGCAACAGCTCCAGCATCAGATTTACGGCGGTTACTACCTCCCGCATCCGCATCCGCACGCCCACGTCCACCAAAGGCCTTTCCAGACGTCCATGGTGGGCAATCCGATGTCGAGTCACTATGCCGTGGGCGGTAGCCTGCTTTTGGCTCAGATGGCCGGCGTTGGGGCTGGGGCTCCACACGGATCTGCCACACCACCCCGCAAGCTACAGCAGCAACACTACCTTGTGGGCTACCAAAACGGAGGCCCTGGCTCAGGCGTGGCTTCCTTGCAGCGGCTGAACACTAAATCCTCCTCCTCCAGCGACTCGCTGCCCTACCACAAATATAATACTATGGCGCGTCTGGAGGCCAATGTGTTCGCCGCACCGACTACTGGTGACCTCTATTACGCTGTCAGTGGGGCTCCGCCACTTCACCCACTTATGTACGCTGCCAGCCGTCCAATCGGCGGATCCCAGATCCTAGTGGACCCCTACGACCCCCAGATGTATAAGAGCGACTCCAAAGCTTCTATCCTCAGCGAGTTCTCGCTCCGCAGCAGTGATAACTCCCAGCGCTACGCTCGGCATCCTCCCCGGCGGCACGGTGGACGGGTCAGTGACTCGAGCCTCTTTTCGATGTACTCGAACTCCGGCCAGAGGCGCTATTACGGAAGCTCTGAGAGCAGGTTTGGCTACGATTGCAGGCGCTGCAGCTTGGACGGGGTCATCGGGATGGGTTCGGGAGCCGGAGCAGGAGCCGGAATCCCACTAACAGGGTCAGCTGACAAGTGCAGCTACTCGGACAACTGCCGATACGAGTGCCGCAATTGTGACTGCTCGTCCAACTACTTCAGTTCCGATTTTGATGACGTATACGGATCGATCGCACGTGGCGGGAGCAGCGGCATTCCTCGCAAAACTGCAGCAGGGACCCTGCCATCGAGTACTCAGGATCAGCACATAGAGCCAAAAGAAACTGCGGCACCACCAATGCAGCAGCAGCAGTACACCGCACCGCTGGATCTTAAGCAGAACAAATACGCGCAGGATTTTTTCAAACATGTGAACGACGTGAAACGCAGTATTTATCAGTCAGAAATGCAGAGGAACAATAGCTTAGAGTCCTCGCGTCGAGCTCCAAGGCCAGGTGGCACCACCAACAACAATCAAAAATCTAGCCCCAAAAGAGCCTCTTCTCAGGAGCCCAGGCCTGAGCCCGTAGTGACAACGCTACCACTGAGCAGGGGACGCCCGGCTGGCGGAGTGAAGCCCACTCCTGCACCCAGAACCAGTCTACAGTCGCAGACCACACTGCCAACTACTTCCGTACCAGGTTAGTAATACCATTGAATTTTGTACCTAATCACAAGTGCCAACTACCACTTTGCAGGAGACCCTACGCCGAGCAAGCGCAAGAGCCAACCTAGTGGCCGGAGGGAGTATCCCTCCTTGGACCGACTCGTAGCATCTTCCACGGGAACAATTCCCAAGAGACAAAACAGGACAGTTGGGGAGACGGGCGCATTTAGCCCCAAGCTTGTACCAAAACCCAGGTCCGCGGACATGCCTGATGCTGGCGAAACCGGAAATCGCGGGGCTAAGCACTTGATTGTGGCTGTGGAAGAACAGGTGCCGCCTAAGCGACATCATCGCACAAGCGGGTCAAAGACGCATCAAAATGCACCCGGTCCCAGCCTCCGTCGAAAAGATATTCCGGCCCCTCCGCCACCTTCTCCGGCTACCTATTCGGACCTCCAAGAGCTGAAGGCTAATATGGAGGGTCTTCAAGACGACACCAAGTCGCGCAGCATGGAAGCAGAAGCTAATGAGCAATCTGCAAAGAAATTGACTCCCGTGCAGCCAAAGGCAGTGCCAGAAACAGCTTCGGCTTCGCTCAAAGTTTCAGAAAGTACAGCTGACAAGATCACAGCGCCCACTGTGGAGTGCAGCATGAGCGCAACAGAGATGGACGACAACGACGTGTTCTACGACGCCCGCAGCGAGGACTCTGGGGGTTGCATCTTGCCTTTGGAGGCCACTGACCGCCCGATAAAGGTATGTAAACTATTGTCTCCTTCTCAATTCGTTTAGCAATTTTGGTTTGTGATGTTAATCCCGTAAGAAAAAATGAACAGGGTTGTACTTACCAATGGATTGTGTATGTATGTATGTATGTATACAAAAAATGGAGTCGGTGCCTGTTCCTTTGTAGGGCTTTTAGACTGTAATGATCCGCGCTTAGAGCAGAAGTGTTGAATTTGTGATCTTCTAAAGGCTGACAATACAGGACATCAACCCAGCACTTTCTATGAATTCCTATTCGACAATTTAAAAGCCACGGCACTCTTTATGAATTCCAATTCGCTGTTCAGTTGTTCGTTTTTTTCAATAGAGGTGGCCAATCAGCGATGAACCAATAGCTGATCGTTTCTCAGCTTTCAGTAGAGGTGCCAGATCGTCGATGTATCGATAATCCTTTCTTTCTGCAAGCTTGTATAAGGTACAATCTTATTGTATATTTAATTGGCTTGCGATGTGACTTATGATGCAAAATATAACATATTAGCGCATATGTACTTATTTCAATCGAAAAGAGAATCAACCAAGATGTGTGCCAATGGGGAACTATAAGTAAATCACGCAATGTGTCACGAATCACGAGCTACTACAAATATCGCGATAAAAATATATCGATAAAAGGCCATATGCAGCTCTGAAAGCACATCTTGAATTAATCGTTGAAAAAATCGCGTCCTTTTGCAAAATGGACGAAACTGCAAATGAAGCCGTGTTTTCCCCAGAGGTTGGTGCTCCACAACCAGTTTACATGGAGTTGATCGTCTACGCAACGGCCTCCTCCCGAATGTTTTACATACAAGACGCTTCCGCCTGGCTCGAGTGGTCGTCGGAAGATCCTGTTGGGAAAGATCTAACTGCGCACGAAGTGTGCCACATTTTCCTGACGGAGGTGCTACCTCACATAGACACCTACCAGTTGCCGGAGAGGATACGGAAGCGCTGTAGGCTCTTGGATCTGCATCCCTTGTTCCGACGCGTCGCCGAAGGTTATCAGTACACTGCAAAGGGCAGCGGGCTAACCGCGCGCTTCGTATTGCAGCCCAACCGAGATTTTCGTCTGACCAGTGACATCTCCGGGGTAAATATAGTTGTTTCCTGACATTAATAAGTGGTTACAGCTCTGAGTGACCCCTGCAGAGCGCGCCCGTAGAGCGATCCCACACTGTGCTTTTGGACAACCAGACTGTAGAACCCCAAACGAGCATTGGGTATAATTATAGGATTTGCGTCGAAATGGCCGCTCTTTTGTCAGTCATGGTATCCACGGATCAGGAGTTATCCATTTTCCAGATGCACGATCTAGCTGAGATTCACCGTCGTTTGCGTCGTGCTAAGCAATCTTTCGAGGACACTGCCTCTCTTGCTCCCTACCGTACTGAAGTCGATCGCCTTGTGTACAATATGGATATTTTTGTCAAGATAAGAGAGAAGCTTTGTCGCATAATGAGTAATTGCAAGAAATATTAGAAACTCAGGATGCATCCGTATTTGAATCCATATTAGAACTAATTATCGCTAATTTTCATTTTAACTTGTTTGTTATTGATCATTATATATTCTTGTATCAAAGTTTACTTTCTCCTACATTCGCGACTATTTTAATCCAACTATAAATGAATAATTTTATCAAAATTGATTTGGTTATTAATACTAATACACAAAAGGTAATATAAACCAATAAACATTATAATTAAGTTGATTCCATTGATCTGTATATGTACATATGTACATCAGGTGAAAATGAAGACAAAAAAGATTTTAATTAAATAATACTTTTATAGGGCCCATCCGACATGGCGACAACAACACAGGCGCAGGCGGAGACTATTGCTAACGAGAATCAAGGCAAGGCCGCCACTGACAGCGAAATGGCGCACTCTGTCGAGGATGTTGAGTCCCCACCTCCTGCTGAGCCTGCGCTGGAAAGACGGGAGCAGGCGTCAGCCATTGCGGGCAGACCGGAAGGGAATACCATCAATATTGCCAACGACGAAGCTGAGTTCACAAAGAAGCATCGAAGCCCAGCTGAAGAGGAAAGGCCGCCCCTGCCGGCACTGCTCCCAGCGCCAGAGACCCAACTGGGTCTGAACTCCCTGTCCCGGTCCCGGCCCCCGTCTCCATCTTCGTCTGTCACTCCGCCCGAACCCACGGGTCCGATTATGAAGGAGGGATACGAAAAAATAAGCAAAACAAAACTCGACAAAAAGGCCCCAAGCCAACATGTTGCTCCGACATGTTCGGAGGGGCAACCAGCAACACTCGGATTCGGGCTCCCCACAGCGAACAACACCAACGCTGGCAACACGAGCCTCACCAACATCGCCAGCAACAGCGCATCCGAGCTCAGATTCAGTTGCAAGACGGTTGGCAACACGGACAGCGACAGCGCAGCGCCAGCGGTATCGCACAGGTATTTGCTCCCAGTCAACCTATAATGTGTAGCTAAATAGCCAAGAACTTGAACTTTATTCCGCACGGAAGCGGAAACGGGAAACGGAGGTGCAAATTCGAGTGTCAACAGTAGTGGCATAGGAACACTTGTTGTTCCTTATCTTCTTCATGTGCAAATGCGATGGCCAGTCGGATGGCCTGAAAAAATACATATTCGCTTCACTTTTCTTGTGTGCTCCGCGAATCCAAAGTGTCCCGGGTCAAATATGATGCCATTAACAGTGAAGTCCCAAGCCTAAACGTATTCAAAGGCTGTACGTTAACTCAACTTTTGAGCTTTAGAATGCGTTAATTAGGCTAGTGAATTTATTTGCATTCCACGAGAGTGAAATTGAGTGCGCAGCAGCTCCTGAGAGTGCTGCTTTGCGCCACATTTGGTGCTACCTTGTGTTAGCCTCTCCTCGGAATTGGAATCGGAACTTCAAACTTTAATGCGACTCCCGTGGAGCGGAGGAGGGACGGGAAAGTACACCAGCTGCTTTCTCCCCCATTCGAAAACGGCGAGGATTCGCACCTCTGGACTCCATAGATTAGTGAGCAGATCAGATTCATAAATTTCCTACAAAATTATTTTATATACTAACCGAGAACTGAGAAAAAGTGCAGTACTTCGAGTTCATGATAGGTGCTATAATTAGGCAACAGGCTAAATACAGCCTATCAAAGGAGTAGGGACTCATTAAGTTCCTTTTTCCTTAGGGATGTCTTGGGTCCCGCAGCCCTTGATGTCTTCTGATTAATCGACGAGTGCGATTCGGGGAAGTTTGGCCTTAGGATGTGAACTGTCACCAGCTGGTGGAACTTAAACAATTTGATTACCAAAAGGCAATGAGTTGTTTTTGACAAGGGTAAACAAGGGGAATAACCTCTTTATGGCAGGCGCGATGTATATTAAGGCAGAGTAAACATCTTGCATGACAGCGTCTCCTTGAGCATTGTCCTTGGAGATGCTGCAAGGAGAAGCCAATCAATTGAAGAGCATTTTGATACATTTTGATAAAAGAACGATTGCCCAGGGTCAGTTTAATTGAATCATTAATATTGGGCGCACAACAACAGCCGTATCCTGTGACACACGAGCTTGCATTACATTTATTAGATTGTAATAATAGGTTGCTGGCTCCCCCATGTCCCTACTTCGATAAAAAATTCGGCAATCAATAATTTTCGCAAAGAGCAGTCCCCGGTTCCTGGCCCCCGCCAACGAGCCAGAGCCCTCAATACGAGACCGGCCTACATAAATCAATTTTGTCCTTTGTTTCCCCCGCATTGTTTGGTATTCAATCATTTACCTATACACTTATGTGTGTAACACGCATTCATCTCCCCACAACACACAACGCACAACCGCACTCCGGCTGAATTGTTTGTAACTGGAAAACAAGGAGAAAATAATAATTTCATGTCATCCTTGTTCAACGGCCCCTCGATGTGTGCGTTACAAAACATTTGTTAAGTACACACAGAGTTCCGCCTGAGAAATGCTTTTTTCGAGTCAGCTTGGGTGCTCCCCAGTAGGGTGTAGATAGCTTAGCTATAGCTTTTCAATTAGACGCGTGTATTTCAAGCACGGCTAATTGAAAACAAGTTCAACTCGCGGTGCTCTGCAAGAGCTCAGACAAGTGAGAAATCGAAATCGAAACCAGGGCCAACGACAAATCAAATCAGAAAACAATTCCCCGAGTTCGAGTGCGTTCGTTTCAATTTCGGAGAAGTATTTTGCGAAATTGGGGACGACCTTCAAAACCTTTGGGCCGACAAACAATAAAAGTTAACTGATATTTTGCAATTGAAGCAGTGCAAATTGCATGCAGCCAGGCAGCCTAGCTGCCAGTCGATAATTATAAGGCCTGATCATTACGGACACGATGTGCGGACGGTGCTTGTGCTGTGCTGCTTGCAAATATGGTATGGAAAATGTGAAACTTGTTTCCTATGGCCACAACTTCATTTGGTCATTGGCTTTTAGTCAATGCCGCTGCAGTTTACCCAACGTTACCACATCGCGCTGCCCGAAGAAGCGGCTCAGCTTCTGCTGGCTTGGCTAGTAAAATGGCTAGCTGGCTGACTCTGACTCTGGCCCCAGTCGAAAGTGCAAGTTGACTAACAGGTATGCGAGATAATGCAATCGATTTGCTAGTACCCGTCCTCAGCATCGTCCTGCGCTCTGCTCTGCTCCCGGCGAAGACAAGTGCGGCCTAAAGTGATTGAAAACCAGTTTTATGAGCCATGCATGCCTCAGATGCGAGCGCAATGTGCTGTGGAGTTTCTGTGCATTTATATTTTTATTTACGATATCCAAACCGGCAATCACTGCCGCTCAATAGACAGCAAGTTTTGGCCAAAAACAAAAAATGCGCAAACATTTTTTAATGGAAACTTTCGTCCTCTTGGATGTTACCTACGTACGTGCTTCAACAAAGATCGAAACATCAGTTTGCAAGAGCCAGCTGAAGCTTTAGAAGGCAAATAGTTTTCATCTGCGGCTGCGTACGGATAATTCAAATCGGAGTGAGGGGAAAATTCCTTGTTCATTTTCCTAACTTTCACTGTCGAGACTAGGCACATTCCACTAGAGCTGAACAACGATATATGGCAGAATCAGTAGCAATCATTTTTGTAAATAATTTTTGTTGTGATGGAGGAACACTCTTAATTTTTGTTGTTTTTTTACTTGGAGGTATAGTAAATTAGAATTATCGACATTGGACATCTTCAATATACATAAGTAGCACCCACATAAACTCGGTGACCTAAGGCAGGATACAGCAGGCCGTACATTCTAAGTTGAGTGAAAAGACCAACTGAATGCATGGTTTTCTTAATATTTATAATTACATTAAATTGTAATTAAGAGGCTGATCAACTTTTGATCACTCGGTAATGAAAGCATGGCCATTAAACTAATTTGAATTAAAGAGAGTACCAGGCATACCTCTATGAATATTTAATGGCAAAATTACGAGTGCAAACACGCAGAAATTATCCGAGAGCTTGCAGAAATAAAACCTCGCCCCGCGAGCATGTGTGTGCCTGGGTACGCGGTGTGTAATTAGCGCTTTATTGCGAGAGAGTGGCTCACACTTCCTATTTATTCCAGTGTCAGTGATGTCCTTTTACTTGAACACACTTACATTAATGTGCCGGAAAGTTTTCAGCCTTCCTTTCCGATTTTTGTTTAAAAAACATTATAAATACTTTACAACGAGTATACCGACGTATTTATTGAGCCAAGACAGACCAACTTGTGACGAATTGAAATATTTTCGTAGGCTGTTGAGAATCTTGACAATTCCCACGCACTCCAAGATTTCTGAACATAACCAAACACGTTGGAAATTTATTGTGTAATAAACAAATGAGGAAGTGAAAAGGGAAAAGACCATGTAAAACTGCAACCATTTTCTTTGTGGATCGATACCTGAGATTAAGCACTGAAATGCGACACAAGAACTCAATGGCCGATCAACTCTTTGTAGATTAAGCGTGGTCCATATTGAATAAATGTCATCGCTTCCCGAATTGGACTTAAAGTTGTGACGCCCACACAAGCCACAGCATTCAAGAGGCCGAGGCAACGAACCGAAATATATACTGTTTGTTGTTGGCAGTTGACCATTTTGGAATGACAAGTTTCAAGTTTTTAGGTGATTATATTCGTATGCCAAAAGCGACAGCGTGGGGCGACCGAAGCTGAAGAGCTTTCTTTGGATATACGTTCTGAGCCTTCTTAGTGGTGGCATCTTCGCATTATTATATTCCGGCCTATGTGGCGTCACTTAAAATTCGAACTCAACATCAAAGATACATACATGCGTTGTCATGAGACAGGAGGGAGAGAATAGCTTCATGTTGGAGCTCACTCCCGGAAGTGCCCATCTAGAGCGGCCTGTATCCGCAAGTATTAGCCGACATGTAAAGTGGATAGAGATGCTGCAGCAGCAGACGGTGATTGTCCCTTTTAGAAAAGCTGTCACTGACACTTTTTCGCCCATGTATTGGCCAGACTAGTTACCCTAATTTACAGTCAAGCTGTGCGCTTATCGTCCCTGATGACACCCACCTCGTACCCTGCAATCCGAGCATGGGCTGCGTGCTCGTAACAATATGTGTATTTGTGCATTTGTATCTCGTTCTCCGACTCGTTCAGCAACATTTTTTCCCCCACACACACGCTCACGCACTGCGCCACATGGAAAACTATTTTCTTGCCACTTAGCCACTGTGCGTTTCAGGGTCAAGTTTAGATGGCTTTTGGCAGCCTTTGGGTCGATCTTGGCCAGCGTTAAGCACGAGTAGTCAGTAACCAGAGAAGTCAGAGGGTCCACAAACTGTGGGTTTTGGCGGATGAATATTGTATTAGCAGCACACTGCCACTATTTGGCCACATCTCCACCATCCTGCCGTTGTCAGTTAGCAGCAATGGCAGCAACAAGGCAAAGCACTTACATTTGGCAAAGCGGCGTAGACTGCACTGCCGGCGTTAGCGGCTGCATTTGTGCAGATGTCAACGAGTTCAGGCGAGTGCTGAACCATGTTCCCGGACATTGAACCCTTGTTCGAGCACCAGCACGGCACTCTGTGTCGATTATCCTACCCATTAGGGCCGCCAGCAGAGCAGGCCTTTCGAGTAGTAGTAGGGCTCAATCAGATAGCCAAGTCACTTCGAGAACCCATTCCTACTAGTCGTCTCGAAACTAGAGCGGGCAGTGCTTAGAGTAGGGTTACATTAGCTTTAAAATCTATTTTCTATACAATTGAATTCTTATTTATCAGCTGTTAGCTTAACATCTGTTCTGATGCTTAAAAAATCTAAGATTTCCTGTTCCTTTATGAAGCCAACTTTCATTTCCGGTCCACGTTGTGTCGTGCCTCAAAGCCTTATAGGGATTTTTGGTGTAGCTTGAAAAGCTTTACAGAAAATTGCTCATCTCTTCCAGTGAACCGACACCCAACACCGATGCCCCCGTATGTGCAGCAGCCTCGGGGAATCAAGTGCAGCTCAGAACACTGACACGTCAAGACTACGCCTGCCTCGACTCTAGCGAGGCACAATCGGACGACAGTCACCTGACACGGGACTCCATTACCCGGGAGTCCCAGAACGACGAACTCTCGTCCTCGACACTCGAGAAACTAGACGTTAGCACTCTCCCGCTGCCTGCTCTCCCGAAGCGCCGCCGTACCCGCTCGCGCACCAGTCCCTCGAAGCATCTTCAGCAGCGCCAGCAGCAGCGTCATGAAGCCGTCGAAGATGTCACTGAGTCGCCAGGAGCAGCAGTCCAGCAGCCAGAGTCCCAAAAGCACGCATCAGAGATAAACGCGCCGAAAAAGAACACATCGGCCCAAAAGCAACAACGTCAGCAGCAGCAGGCAGCAGCACCACAGGCGCCACCGCACCTCTCCGCTTTCCAGCAATACGTTGCAAAGAGGCGCGAAAGTCTCGAGGCGTCGAACCGCAGCTTCAACGAGAAGCTGGAGGCGCGCAGGATGCACTATCACCACATGGGTGGCGGTAGTGCCAATGGGAGCTCTGCGGCCTCCCATCTAACGGCAGGTTCCAACGGAGTCCCCACATATCTGTTCGGGGAACATTTCCATGGTCGAAACTCCATGTCGCCGGCCACAAACAAGGAGGAGATATTCCTCAACAAGTCCGGCTGGGTGCAGGTCAACATGAAGCGTGGCACCAGCAAGGATGACAACTGCGAGGGCTATCGCCGGCTGAACTACGGCCAGCAGAATGGCAGCGGCCGCTCTACAATTCGCCCTGTTCCTATGGACCATGGACGGCGCTCAGACCTGGCCCGCCAATCGTTCATTCAGCAGCACCAGCAGCAACCATCCGGAATGGGCATTTCCGAGCCCAAGTTTGTCGGCTCTAAGGTGGAAGAGCTAATACAGAGGAACGAGGCGCGATTGGGTGGCTACTCATCGCGGGAGGCTGCCCTGCGACCAGGCTACCGGGTTATCGACCCTCAACTGGCCAACATTCTCAATGAGAGACCAGGCTTTCTCCCAGTAAAAAGCCCCAATGACCTGGACTCGCCCATCACACCGATTTTGTCGCCGCCCCCCGCTTTCCAGGACAACAGTCGCAGTATGCGTCAGAAGCCAATGCGGTCCCAAGGCCCGCTACCTTTGCCCGTGCCGCTCCAGTCTCAGACCCAGTTGGTCAGTCAACACCCGGCCAACGTGTCCGTCAAGGGCATGGTCTTCTCCCGCAGCTTTGAGTACGACACGCGTCGACCCCACAAGCCCGACAACTATGTAGAGACCTTCTCTCGCAGCTTCGACGGCAACCTGTCGGAGCGTCCCCTCAACCTGGCCGTGCTGGCAGGGCAGCGGGAACGGTCGCCCAATTTCAGCACCCTGACCGGCAACTCACCCAACTACCTAACTAAGAGGGAGAGCGGTGGCGGAAGCAGTGGTTCCTTACGCAGTCGGGATAACTCACCCAAGTATCTGAATCCCCACACGGCGCAGACGACTGCCTATTTAAATGCCGCTGTCAAAGAGGCGCCGCCTGTCTACAGCGTTGCCGCAGCTGGCAGTCAGGCGAAATATTCGCCCCGCTCCCGCCACGAACGGACCGCTGAACGTGCCAAGACCCATGCCGTCGGACGTTCACGAAAGTCCCAATTCAGTAGAGTGGGCAGCGCAGGACCTCTGGCGCTGCATCCTTCCGCCCCCAACGTGGGAGTGTCGCGCTTTCGCAGCTTTGATACGTCCAAGAGCCAGCGCCTCAACTCTTGTGACAGTGGAGCGAGATCAGGTAAGTCGTTGCCCAGTCATTGACAGAGATTTGACCTTCTGCCTCTGCGCAGCCTATACATATATCCACTTTTTTGCGGGGCTGACTAATGTCCCATGATTAGGCGAATTGCAATGCTCCATCAGAAGGCAGGCCAGAGCTGTTAAATGTGAAAAAATGAGAGTCAATTTCTTAGATTTGTGACTGCCACTTCTCATTTAGTAGTTAGTGGTCATAACAGTGGGCAACCGGACTCGCGTTTAAATCACAATCTATTTGACAGATCTCTCCAATGATGAGCTGGACAACGAGGATGGCGGCTTGAGCGAGTTCCTGTCTGCCGGCACTCACAAGTTTCCCAAGGCTGGTGTCAGTACTGTCAGCATCTCACCGTTCAAGATGCAGCGCCAGCGCTCCCTGACTCCCGATCGGAACGAGTCGCACAGTTCATCCACCAGCTTGCGGAAGCAACGATCTCTGACCCCTGAATCCAGATCCCTGACGCCAGAGGAGCGACGCAAGAAGGGGTCGCAGCTCTCGTTGAGTGCTGGCTCTCGCCAGAACTCCGCCTCCAGAAGCAATACGTTAGAGACCCGCAAGGATAGGACGCCTCCCATCATATCACGCAGCTCCTCGAGTTCTAGCTACAGCGGTGGGGATTCCCATGAGCCTCTGAACGCCAGCACCAGCTCAACTGTCACAGCCTCAGCCGCCGGTCCTTCAAGTAGCTCGAGCAGTCACCGGCGGGCAATAGCCCACAGTGCCGCCAAGCAGGCCGAACAGGAGCATCGAATACGCCGCTCCAGGTAGGTTTACACTACCGTCTTTACGGCTGTTAATGCCCTCGAAGACATTTAGCCCATAACCATTTCCTTGCAGATCTTTGCAGCTAAGCGAGCGCTCTCCGAATCGAACCCATAAGTCGATCGTTAATGTGGGTGCGGTGTCCGTCCAGCAGCAACAACAGCAGCAGGCATCAGCCGCGACGTATCAGCAGTCCCGGTTGCCAGTTGGTGGAGGCGTCTTTCCGCCCACCATTCGAGCCTCTCCAGCTGGGTCCAAGACGCATGCCAATCCCCCGAATTCATGCAGTACTTCTGTCAGGGTGCGCCAGAGCGAGGCGGACAAGGCACGCTCCTTCGACTTCGATTACAACAACTACAATCGCAGTGGTGGCCCTAAGGGATCAGCGCGCTCCGCCCACACGAGTGGCAGTGGTGGGGACAGCGGGAGCAACCAGAACTTGCGCGTGGAGAGGGAGTCCCGTTCCTTCGACGACGATTATCGCGAAGCAGTGCTCAACAACAACAACGGATGCAGCGGAAGCACCAGCGTAAGTGGGCTACGATTCCTTCAGCCTGCTGCTGACACCGGTCACGCAACCACCTCCCGCCTGCGGAAGTCCAACTCTCCCGTCAACTCATCGGTCGTGGAGCACAGCGCTTCTCGTTCGCCCCAGTCCTCAGGATCCTCGTCTAACAATCTTCACCAGCCACCGCGGCAGTCCGGCAGCCCCCAGAGCTACGGGACGCGGCTGTGCGACCACGAGCTGACGTACGACATGCTACGCAAGTCCCCGATCATGAACTTCAGACGGGGGGACAGCAGCGACTATGAGCTGCCCATGATGCTCCGCAATCGGGAGACCATCAACTCTGGCGGCAACAGTGAGCTCAACTTTATGAGCAACGAAACGCGCATCTATGAACACCCGACTACGGTGCTAAAGCCACAGCGCTCCCTCCGCCAGAGTCCGGGATCGAGGGACGACCTGACCCTGGAGATGGCAGTGGGAGTGGGTGGGGACTACATTTACAGACAGGCAGCAACCCAGCCGCGCAGCAGCAGGTACTAGCTCCGACACCCCCACAGCTGTCAGCACTCACACGGGAGTGTGTTTCTCGACGAGAATCAGAATCCCTGCTAACTTTGTATTAACCTATTCCTCGAACTAATATGCACGAGGGCCCATGCCCGCTCCTCCTCGAACCAAGTTTAGCAGCGCCCAAGGTACTACTAACCCGACCAGAGCCAGCACCCGTGCGTTAAGACTGCTTATGCATACCAACTAATCTATGAACTAACCGAATTTATTAACTCTGCGGTGGAGGCGGCCTTACTCCTTTCTCCTAGTATTTATTTTGAGCGCCGGGCCCCGCTGGTCCGTGCAAAAAGCACGTACTAACATAAATCAACAGTAGCAGGAATAGCTGAAATGGTATATAGGATATCCAGAACAAACGGTCCCACCACAAAAGTCCTGTGTCGCAGGACACTCCCTACATTAAACCCCCTGGTTAAAAGAGATTACTAAAGCCTGTAACACAAAAGACTGTGCTGTGTGTAGCTTACGCATCTCGTGTGGTTTTTTAGTAACACGACAGAGTTCCCCCCAACGGCCACCACCAAGAGCTGCTCCAAGACCTTAGATACCTGCGACTATTGGCCACGATGCGCAGCTTGCCAGGAAGGAAGTGCACCTGTTCCGGTCAGGAGAGACCAGTCGCAGGCGGACGTATCTGTTATCGAGCTGCAGCCTCCTACGCAGCCCCACGTCATTTCAGTGGCCGTTAACAAAAGCCCAAAAGAGTGTGTCCAACGAGTCGTCGAGGGGAGAGTTTTCAATCCGTCCTGGACCTTATTGTGCAGCGGCACGGCCAGTACTCGTCATCCTTCACAGCAGGCGGAGACAGAGACGAAGGACAAGTCCCAAAAGGTTGTGGCAGAGAAGGATATTGCGCTCAGGTGAGTTTTGCTTTTTAACTTCCGAAGAGACAGATTGCTCCCAGGATCCCCTGCTCCTCCTGCTAATGGCTTCAACTGGCCAAGCCATTAGCGATTGACAAGCTCCGGCAGGGCATGGGCAGGCTCGCAGCTGGGGCTTTCCAAGTGCCATTAAACATGACAGATAACAATGAAAATGAGTGGCGACAGCGGAATGAGATTGGATACTGTCAATAATGGATAATAGTCATCAATATGATATTTTCCCTTTCCAGGAGCAGCCAGAGCGATGGCCAGGACCAGCCATCCCAAGCCGAAGGAAGCGAACGAAACAAGTGCCGCAGGAGGAGCAAGGGCATCAGAAGGGGACGTAGTCGCTCCCTGCCTAGTCTGTCGCTTGAGCCACCGCTGCCACGGATATATAGGACTGACGGGTGAGACTTTTTTATTCGCTTTGTGTTTTGTTTATTTTTGGATATTTCAATTAGCGCTGGGAGCCCGCTGAATTCGGAAGCAAAAGAATGCTGTTACTGTCACTGTTCATTAGCCTTTAATAGATCGATGTTCAATTATATTCCAAGCCCTCCGCAGGTGACCCAATGCCAGCCAGCGAGGTGTCAGGCTTTGGTAGGTATATAATGCTGGCAATTGTGTTTATATCGACCGCCATCACTTCCTGGCAGCAGAGGGCAAGCACAGGCACAGGCACATGCACTGGCCCAGTCAAAGGGACCCAGTGAAGTCTGCGCCTCCTCTTTATTGTCAAACAAATAAACAGCCGGTGGAACTAGCCCCCGATTCCTCCTCCTTCCGTGTCCTGCCGCCGGGTTCAGCGACCCACTGCTCGACTCGTCTATAGACACAGATTTGAACATCGTTTTACTCTCGTCCTCTTCCCTCCTTCTCGTGCCTGCGTCCACGCATCCTTGTGCCCCCTGCCTGGCTCCATAAATAAGCAATGAAGCTGCCTGCCTGTGGGCGCGGAGCGAGCGTGTGTGTGCGAGAGCGTGCTTTCGTGCCGCCGGCAGGCATCCTCCAGAAGCAATAGCTACATAAGTAAAACCGGCGAGCAGTATTGACAGAGATTGCTTTTGTCACGGAAAGTCTGTAAATTAGTCTCTTTGAAAAGCATCTTTAAGACTAGTCCCTCTCCCTGGTGGCGCACTTGCCACAGGTTGATATATATTTTAGTAATATGGGGAACTTAAGGATAGGTGTTAGGGAATAATGACGGAAAGAAAATGAAAATAAGCGTCTTTAACAAAAAAAAGAACGAAACCAAACTTCCATAACCTGAAGTTTGTATAACCTTGCAAGTTACACACTGCGTTTTACCCTTCTGACTAAAATTGAAATACCATTTTTTAGTCGATATATACCAATATTTTTATATGAAAATTTTTTCTAAAAATCAAATCCTACAAAATCTCGTAACTCAGCCAAAAAAGCATTAATTTAAATTCGGACAGCAGTCCTGTGTTAGTTTTTTCCAGGTTAATAAATCTGGATACTTCATTTAAAATCTTAAAAAAAGTACAATTTTATGCCATTTTTTGACAATTTTAACGATGTAACCCCTTATAAAATTTAGCAAAAATCGAAAAAAATTAGTTGGCCCCGAAGATGGCTAGAAAGATTCTCCTGTTGATGCTGATCAAGAATATATATGATTTATGGGGTCGGAAACGACTGCTTCAGTGTGTTTTACGCTTCTGACTAAAATTGAAATACCATTTTTTAGTCGATATTTACCAATGTTTTTATATAAAAATTTGTCCTAAAATCTAATCTTACAAATCTCGTAACTCAGCCAAAAAAGCATTAATTTAAATTCGGGCAGCAGTCCTGTGTTAGTTTTTTCCAGGTTAATAAATCTGCATACTCCATTTACAATCTTAAAAAATACAATTTTTTTGTAAATTTTTGACAAATTTAACGATGTAACCCCTTATAAAATTTAGCAAAAATCGAAAAAAATTAGTTTGCCCCGAAGATGGCTAGAAAAATTCTCCTGTTGATGCTGATCAAGAATATATATGATTTATGGGGTCGGAAATGACTGCTTCACTGCGTTTTTCGCTTCGGACTAAATTGTAATACCATTTTTTAGTAGATATTTACCAATATTTTTATATGAAAATTTGTCCTAAAACCAAATCTTACAAATCTCGTAGCTCAGCCAAAAAGGCATTAATTTAAATTCGGACAGCGGTCCTGTGTTAGTTTTTGCCACGTTAATAAATCTGCATACTCCATTTACCATCTTAAAAAATACGGTTTTCTGCCAATTTTTGGCAATTTTAACGATGTAACCCCTTATAAAATTTTGCAAAAATCGAAAAAAATTTGTTTGCCTCGAAGATGGCTAGGAAGATTCGCCTGTTGATGCTGATCAAGAATATATATGATTTATGGGGTCGGAAATGACTGCTTCACTGCGTTTTTCGCTTCGGACTAAATTGTAATACCATTTTTTAGTAGATATTTTTATATGAAAATTTGTCCTAAAACCAAATCTTACAAATCTCGTAGCTCAGCCAAAAAGGCATTAATTTAAATTCGGACAGCGGTCCTGTGTTAGTTTTTGCCACGTTAATAAATCTGCATACTCCATTTACCATCTTAAAAAATACGGTTTTCTGCCAATTTTTGGCAATTTTAACGATGTAACCCCTTATAAAATTTTGCAAAAATCGAAAAAAATTTGTTTGCCTCGAAGATGGCTAGGAAGATTCGCCTGTTGATGCTGATCAAGAATATATCTGATTTATGGGGTCGGAAACGACTGCTTCAGTGTGTTTTACCCTTCTGACTAAAATTGAAATACCATTTTTTAGTCGATATTTACCAATGTTTTTATATAAAAATTTGTCCTAAAATCTAATCTTACAAATCTCGTAACTCAGCCAAAAAGGCATTAATTTAATTTCGGACAGCAGTCCTGTGTTAGTTTTTTCCAGGTTAATAAATCTGCATACTCCATTTACATTCTTAAAAAATACAATTTTTTTGTAAATTTTTGACAAATTTAACGATGTAACCCCTTATAAAATTTAGCAAAAGTCGAAAAAAATTAGTTTGCCCCGAAGATGGCTAGAAAAATTCTCCTGTTGATGCTGATCAAGAATATATATGACTTATGGGGTCGGAAACGACTGCTTCAGTGTGTTTTACGCTTCGGAGTAAAATTGAAATACCATTTTTTAGTCGATATTTACCAATGTTTTTATATAAAAATTTGTCCTAAAATCTAATCTTACAAATCTCGTAACTCAGCCAAAAAAGCATTAATTTAAATTCGGGCAGCAGTCCTGTGTTAGTTTTTTCCAGGCTAATAAATCTGCATACTTCATTTACAATCTTAAAAAATACAATTTTTTGTCAATTTTTGGCAATTTTAACGATGTAACCCCTTATAAAATTTAGCAAAAATCGAAAAAAATTAGTTTGCCCCAAAGATGGCTAGAAAGATTCTCCTGTTGATGCTGATCAAGAATATATATGATTTATGGGGTCGGAAACGACTGCTTCAGTGTGTTTTACCCTTCTGACTAAAATTGAAATACCATTTTTTAGTCCATATTTACTAATATTTTTATATGAACATTTTTCCTAAAAATCAAATCTTGAAAAACTCGTAGCTCAGCCAAAAAGACTTTAATTTAAATTCGGACAGCAGTCCTGTGTTAGTTTTTTCCAGGCTAATAAATCTGCATACTTCATTTACAATCTTAAAAAATAAAATTTTTTGGCAATTTTAACGATGTAACCCCTTATAAAATTTTGCAAAAATCAAAAAAAATGTGTTTGCCCCGAAGATGGCTAGAAAGATTCGCCTGTTGATGCTGATCAAGAATATATATGATTTATGGGGTCGGAAACGACTGCTTCAGTGTGTTTTACGCTTCTGACTAAAATTGAAATACCATTTTTTAGTCGATATCTATCAATATTTTTATATGAAAATTTGTCCTAAAATCAAATCTCGGAAATAATATTACCCTGCAAATGTATACATAACTTCATATTGAGACTTGTAACTGAAACAGATTTGGCGAAATGTCGAAAACTGTTGCATACCTTTGGGCTTTGTTTAAATACCTGGTTGAAGATGCGTTTATAAATCTAGGAAAACAAATAATAATAGACCAATTGTGGTGTTTTTTAAATTTGGTGGCCGAAGTATGAAACATTTGTCCTTGTGCTTTACGATAACATCTACATATATTTACAGGACTTGAAGACAAATGTTTCTAATTAGACCGCTTCCAACTAGCACTAATCTCAATTTCAAAAAAGCGCGCGGTGGTGAGTTTCTCTTTTCATATAATGCGACCCATATAGCTGCACTCTTCTGTTGCACTAGTCTCTTACGGGTGCCACCGACTATTGCTGTTGCTTCATATATTTCAACACAACAGCTGTTCACACTCACCACGGTGCAATAAGTATACTTTTCATACCATGTGTGTTGTGTGTATCTCCAAAAAACAAGAAAAACACTCGACCGAAGCAGACGCACCGCTCGGAAAGTTGGAAAATGCATTTATAGCAAAGGTGCGCGCGCCGTTCCACCCCCGTGAATGAAATTGTGTGTTGGCTCAGCTGTTTGGCATCATTTTTGCATGTACATCCAGCGATTACACAAATCCTGAGCCATGAAACCGCGATAATACCGCCAAAGTGTCCAGTGTCGTCAATTTTTGGCTCTGCCGTCGTGATTCGTGCTATTGCAAAGAGAAGAACAAAGCAAAAGTCCCCAAAGGTGCCGGTTGCTTGGCCAGTGGGCGTCCGTCCGTGTGTGTGTATCTGTGTGTAGGTGTTGCTGGCATTCTCGCGAACGCTTGGGCAGAAGCCAAAATGTGTGAACGCTTGGGCAACCGCGCAAATAGCGCATCTAAATAAGAAGGAACCATAAGCGAAAATCAATAACGCCGACCCGCGGCACAGTTTATTACGCAAAGCGGCGAAAATGTCTACAACGACAATGAGTTTGCCAAGTACCGCGCAGGCTGCACTGCAGCAGGAATTCGGCGCCGAAGATGGTGGGCGAGGAGACGGAGACGAAGCCGTTGCTGGGGATACGGCGACACCCTGTGGCGTCGCGGGACCCGATAGTGGGCGTGCTTCGGCTACGGAGTTCGATGGCGTGACCGAAGAGCTGCCGGCCGCAGCTACGGCGCAATTAAGGGACACCGCCGGCGGGGATGTTTACGCCAGCCGTGGCTCCCACACGAAATGGTATCTCCTGCCCGAAGCGGAGTCGCCGTCAGCAGCAGCCCCTTCGGAGGACTGCAATGGAGCTGCACAGGACATTTGCGAAGGGGACGCTTCGGAGATGTAAGTTGACGGAAATCAGATTAAGTTGTGGTAATATAGGAACTCTGCATATGCGGCTATAGTATACCCTCCTCCTCCCATTTAACGCAGTTAATTTCGCCGTCCATTGACCAATTACTCATGCTCCCTGACCGAGTGTCTGTTGACTTTTCCCACTTCCTCGACGCTCAGCCTGTTTACCGACTAATCAGCCGTACATAATTTCCCGTGACCTGTTGAGGCGTCACAGGACTCACAGAGGCCGCCTGGTCCTGCTTAGGGATTTCCATCACGTTCAGTCCCGCTCCCTGTCTCAGTCCTTTCTGTTGGCCCATTTGATTATTCTGCTATTCCCGACCTATTTTGGGGTAAACGTTCGGCGAGCTCCCAACAATCTGTGGCAGGCCGCTATTTTTAGAAGTGTATGCAAAAACTTGCTCTTCTTAATGTTGTCATGGCGACGAGAACTTTTCGTTGGTTCTTGTGGCTTTCATACCTTGTACTCGTAGAGCCCAAGGGTATGCTAAATGTACGTCATCGGCGGTTTTAAAGTAACTTTATGGGACTCAATCGAACATATGATATCACGGGTTGGAGGCGTAGTGTTTCTCAAAGAGAACAGCAACTTAATCATTTTAAGTTTTCCCTCCATTGCGTCACCATCAAGACTCCTCAGCCTGGACGACATTCCGACTGAACTTGTCGTGGCGATGCACCACCATTTATGTACGACGGTTGTCAACAACTAAATCCTTTACTGTCACATAATATGTGGCAGTAGTCAGTCGAACCAATTTATGCTGGTATTTCGGCTTATGCAATGACCAAAACAAGTTGATCAAAAATTAAAGAGACCTGAGCTGAACGTTATGAGTTTGTAAACCAGGCGAGATATAGATTCTGATAAAGTACTTTTATTGGGAGTTTACCTATATACTCGAATTTTTCTACCCTAAGGGGCGATCTAGAATTATATGTACACACGTGCAATCAGGTCAAACTCGTTATATTTTCTCAATGTTTGCTTGGTTGACCCTATTTACTCATACAGAACTATACAGTCTTTTAGGGGTGAGCAAAGGCGAGATAAAACGTTTAAATGTAGGCAAACTTTTCTTGCTACTGAACCTACTCCGTAAATATCACCCATAGGATATTTAACCAACTCCTAAGGGGGCCAATTACGCTATTAGTCAGTCATACATAAACCTAGCAATGATGACAACGATGAAATTCTAAGGAAGATTGCGGAAGGTTGCTTATCAACCATTAGTTGTACACTCAATTCTATAGAGATATGTGACTAAACGTCTTCTGCTTGTCACCTCGTATCCCCAAGATAAACACCTCTGCAGTCAACTAAAAAGTAATTATGGTGTTGAGCAATGTTGCGAGATCGAAAACAGTTCCCGAGTGATTGGTCTCATAAAACCTAATGAAAGGGCCTAGCATGGTTTTCTTGTATTGAATATCTTTATCTTTATATCTTGGTCTTTCTACCAAGTTCGGGTTTAAAATTATACGTCAGCTGCAATGACAGCTTCGCATTTTCTCTCAAATCGCAGAAATTGTGCATAATGACTGCAGCAGGACAGGGTGTGATTAAGTGCATTTCCCATCCGATATCATTGGCGAGTGCATGTGCTTGTGCGTCAAATAATAACTCCGCCTAGCTAGCCCGTTGCGTAAATCTCTGTTTGCGAAGGAGCAACAGCCTCGGGTAATGAGTACTTGGGTGTAGAAGGAAGGCCCACTGCCACTCCCTGGGTTGTTGTAGCCTAGATTAACACAGATTGCCACTCATTTGCACGGTGTGCAGCCCAGGTTTCACAATTGAGTGAAATGTTTGGCGCTCATAAAATATATTGACAGCGCGGCGGCAGCTCGCAGCTCGCAGCGCGCAGTGGAAAGTCGTAGTTTTGGGCACGAAAGCATTTGGATAAAATAATGTTTAATTATGTTACATATATGATTCCCCAAGCAGGGGAAAGTTATAGCGCTAAGGCAATCGCCACATCTGCTGTCCATGCGTTGTGTTTGGTGCTGGTGCTGGTGCCCAATACGCTGGGTTTCCAGTTCGTTTTCATTTCCATTTCCATTTCACTGGCAGTGGCAGTGGCAGCCGGGAAATCAAAACAAGTGATGCAGGGCAAGGCAGGGCAGGGCAGCCAGCCCGCAAACAATAAAGTTTTGCAGCCCAAGTTCTCGTTGTGTAAATAAGACATTAAGGCTAAAAATGCAATGAACGTTGCCTTCTGCCACAGCCCGAAAGGGGCGGAGCGCAGAGCTCGTTCCGTTCCCTGGCAGTTGGAGAACTTGTCACTGGAGGAAAGCATCTCTGACAGCTGACGGCGGATCTGGTTGTTAGTTAGAAGCCAGTTGCTCCGCGGAGCAAAGTTTGCAGAAGGGGGCACTAGAGGTAGCTCCTTGACATTTTCAGGCCAAAAATGCATTTACAATGCGTTGGCGTAAGCGTTTGGGCAGGGACCTAGGGTATGAGGCTAGGCTAATGGGATATTAATTAATATTATTCACGGCCCGTGGGTGGGTTTGAGGTCCTCCCCCTGGCCGGTCATTAAGCACATCTTCTTGGTTAATTAGTTACCTTCGTGTCTGTCATTAATCAGCGGCACAACTGGATTCATGCTTTTCATTATTTTTCCCTACCTCAAAACAATGTTACACATCTTCCGATGGAACCTGGCAAGGTGGGGTCTTAGGGTATCCAATGCTTCGACCATTCTACTTCGGCCAGCTCTTCAGAGGCTCTTCAACCACGACAGCCATGTTTTGGGCCGGTAATTAGTTGCTTTGTTTAGCGAAATGGAATTTTGGTCGAGCGACACCTTATCCCAGTTTACGGAAATTAAAAACACAAAGCTAAAAACTGAAACATGGGGCGGCACGGAGACAGTGTAGAAGCGTTTCACCTGCGACACCTCCTCGGCCGGAATAGAAAATAATCAGATGACTTCAGATTCGTTGCCGTTGACTAACTCTGTTGACGGTGCTGTTTGTGCTCCCCAACCAGGTCTTGCCGAGTCCAAGTCGGAGTCGGAATCTGAAAAAAAAGTCATTAAAAAATCCAAGTGAAGCCAAACCACTTTAATTGCCTGTCATTAGTAATTCTTGCTATTAAGCTAGACTTTTAGATCTTTTTCATAGAGTTGCAGCTCACGGCAGTCATAGTGGCGAGTCCAGTAGTGGAATAGTTTGCTTGGGAATTTGCCATATCTCAACCTCTGCATTGGTTACTATCATGGGCCTCAAGATTGGATTATAGAGCAGCAATAGTGGAGCAAAGTGAGATGCTTCTTGTAGGGGGACGTCTGCAGTGCCGTTTGAGTTATAAATCAAGTCATACCAGCAATTAACAACGTATTTACGACACAAAAACAGATTTAAAGTGTACAGAGAAAAGACTTTCGCTTTCAAATCAAAAAACCGCTGCTGCAGTTTTCCTTGGTATTTCCGTGTGCCCCTCCGTCCACAGCCACATGAAGCAATGTCTGAGTCATTGCCACATCACGCATGCCTTTATCCGAAAGTCATTTCCAATTTGACCCCACGAACTAACTCGTCAAGAGTAAGAAAAACACAAAATCCGCCTATATCGTAAGAGATTTGTTATTTTTCTTAGACTCGCCTGCTTTATATTTCGAATTAAGATGTTACTCAGTTCGTGAAGTTGCCTAAGAGAAAAGAGGAGAGGACTGTATCCATAACCCGATTTACCATACTTCTATGTTCTGATGTAGAGGGAGTCCATCAATGTCCAGAGCATCTATCAACCCAAAACCAGATCTATTCCTATTTCTGGCCTTCCGCAGTAAACAAACAAGTTGCCCAGCTGCCGCGCGTGCCCCATCCCCAGCCGGTGTTCATCTGCCATCACTTATTGTTCCTGGCTGCCGCAGCTATTGTACATATTTACGAAACGATCATTACCATCGGCTCCGAACTCCTATTTCGGGCGCTTGTCTGGTTTGTGGTTTACAATCCAAGAATTTGTAGCTCGTTGCGCCTGCGTTCTCCGGAAAGGTTAGGCGTGTCTTCTCCCCGTCCACCCGTGAGTGGATACATTTGGAATTAGTAGTCTGAGCATGGTTTTTGGTACGCAGGTGAATGCACTCTCAGTTTACCCAGTCTGGCGCATGTCGTCACTCCCTTGGGTTGCATGTACCTTGAGTTTAGAGTGAGGTCTGGCGAGATTACTTACGTAACTGAGCTGGCCTTACTGCGTGGAATTTGGTCTCAGGTCTCAGCGCTGATAACAAAGCTACCGGGCTTTGAAATTTGTGTTTTTAAATCCTCTCCAAGTGTATGGCTCTCCACTATCTGTAATCCGTAATCAGCCCCCAATGCCACCCAATGAGTCCCCTTATCAGCCGCAGTTGCCTGTAACTGGCCGAGCTTCCTTTCGCATTTGCGGACATCATAATGAGTTTCAAGACCAAGTCATTAGTAAATGAATTAAGTTTTTAATTGTCCGTTTTATTTGATTTCGGCCCAACGAGCGCAGGGTGAGTTCATCAAGTTCGTTGCGCCGGCGCAACGGTAGGGACTCATTCGAAGTTGAGTTGCGCGACAAATGTACCTACTTTTGCGTAATTACCGACACTCTCTCTGTAAATCCAGATGCAATTTAATATGCTATCGCACACACACACTGCATCAGATTCATAAATTGTAACAATTACGGAAATGGCGAGCTGCCGCTGGATGCACATATCGCTCCCTTTTTGTCAGTGTAAAAACTTATTGAGTTACCGCACTTTGTATCGAATGAAAGCCTAGTCGGATAACCACATAGGCCAACAACTGCATTTCGCTCAGATGTGGATTTTCAAACAGTAAATCATGCAACCCACTCACTCTCTGACTGGGTATACAATAAAATATAATAATTAATAGAAGCGACTGCGGCACAGAAAGTCTCCGGTTCTGGGCCAAACCCCCGGCAACTCCTTGGCAATCAGGGCATGTCGGTGATGGGAATTGCATGCGCACCTTGTTGGTTCTCAAACACATGCGTGCTTGCGTCGGATCTATGTGTTCTTTTCCGTACTTCCTCTATCTCCGCCTGCCTCTTCCTGTCGGATACCCAGCTCCCCAGTTCCTCCTCGGCCCTTCTTAATTATACAGTCAAATTTGTAAGAAAGACCCACTTCAAAGTCACCATCGTCTTTGTCGCTGGCGAGAATTAATGCCTGTTCGGGTTTAGGCCCTCTTCATTCTTGACTGCCTCTATTCTTAATGACTACTACAAGAGGGAAACCAGAATTAGGCCATTAAACGATGAGAATAATTTAAAATTACGCCAGTCGGTTGCTGTTTTAGTGACAAAATATCATCAGGCGACGATTTGTGTTTGCGGAAAGTAATTCATGAGTCATTTCTATATTTGCGAGGCTCTTGCTGCGTAGCCGTTGCAATCCAGATGTGACTGCCTCTCAGCCATTCATTATTTCCCTGCATTATTTCACCGAGCGAAGGGGAATCACCTTCCACTTGCACTCCCCCTCATCCTGGCTTCAATTGAAGCGGCAACCACGTTTCCTCCCACTGCCAGTGCCTGCGCCGGGTTTTATAAATATGTATGCACACACGCAGATGCCCTTCCTACTTGCATCCGTAATGCACTTCACTCGTGCTCCCCCTGTGCATTGAAATGGGGCCCCTAAGAGACGCATCGAGGGGCTGATGGCTCATTGGGCCACTGCTAGCCGCAGTCTCTTGATGTTTTACGGAGACATTCCGATTTTCTCCTGACTAATTTCGTTTTTATGCTGATAAACCTATCTGCCATTCTGTAAGCCAGCAACATAATGTGAAGGGCATTGTTCCTGAGTTCCTGAGTTCCTTCGTCCGAATTCGAATTCATTTTCCCGCTGTGCAGCTGACAGCCGGGCCAGTCATTCCGCACTTTGGGTCTGTGATACATTCTGGTTAAAACTGTGCCGCTCCTCCTTTTCATTGTCACTGCTTGTCGGCGGCGTGTTTATAGTACGGTTAGCTGAAAAATTCTTGTTGTCCCAATAATTACAGGGGCCACGACGTGTGCGTTCTGCTTTGTGTGTTCCCTTACTTTGTCGTTGGCCCTGATCACATACCGATTACTTAGATTTCATTGAAGCAGTTTCCAAGTGTTTCAAAGCGTCATATTTCGATTTTTAGCTAGCGTAGCTCACCGCTTACGTTTTCTAGTCTCAATCAATACTTGGGGGAGGCGATGTAATGTAATGTAATGTGTGTGCCTTGTTTGTTCAATAATAATTTTATGCCTCTCAATTTGATCCGGTGATAAATTAAGCCAATTTGCACTCGACTTGGCCGTGCAGGCGGACAACCAGCACAACGTGACTATTTTGTGGAATTCCGCATGTCGTCCAGTTTAGCCACGCTCACCATGTGGTTCTCTAAAAAGTGTAAGTGCTGAGGTACAGCTCTTGTTCTTATTGCGAATAGCATTTTGCGCCTTTCCTGCCCAGGTAGTTGTTACTGGCAGTGAATGGCGACCGGTGGCGACTCATCGCGTTGCAACTACCTGTCCGAGTTGCAGGAACCGGTTTTTGCATTCGAGTTGCTGCTTCTGCACCTTGCTTAGTTAAGCTTTTAGTCTATATGCACAGCACTGAGTGAAATTGTTTCAATATCACGACGCAACCTTGGGATGTTGCCAGGGCGAAGACGAGGTCAAGTCGGTGGTCCTTGTTTTGCTCTGGGTTTGTTGATACCCCAAATCTCAGCACCTGCGCCAGCTGATTTCCTGGTTTCCTGATTTCAAGTGCCCGAATATCCTGTGCCCCATTTTCCCGCATTGAGTGTATGCATGTTTCTCTTAAGAGGCGCCGGCCGCTTGTATTTCCGGCTAGATATCAGCTTTCAATGTTGGCTGTCTTCCGCGTTCCTAGGTGGTGGGAAATCTCAGCAGAATGTGGATTGTCATACGTCATATGTTGGAGTACTTGTCAGGAAACCCTTACACCACGGAGATTCTCATTTTTAGAACATGGCTTGGCTTTGTGAATTATGTTGTATTACTTTTGGCCACACGCCAGCAGTGCGGAGGAAGAGCTCGCAGGATTCGAAACCGGTTTTGTGCCTGGAGCGGCAGATGTTTCCTTGCCCTCTCTCCACCGACTCATTGTCATCCTTTTGAGTCGACCTGCCGCATTTGAGCTCATTTTCGATCGTGAGCCGAAGCAGCAGCAGCAGCTGGAAATAGGCAGATGCCGCTGAACCCAGGCACTGGTCCTTTGCAACCACCAAGTGCAACAGTGCTTCTCACTCAAAGTCCTTCCCCTATTTTGCGACAGTTGAGTGCAATGAGCTGCCGAGCTGAGCGGCAGGGAAACCGAAAACATACCCCCGGGTGTGTGCGTCTGACTCAGTGAGGATCAGTCTGCCCTGAACCGCGAACTGAACGCACGCACGCACTCGGCGGAAGTCTTTCGAAGCCATATCGGAATAATATACAATAGAATGCAAAGTTAGTTAGTTGGTGGGCGGTGAAAGAATTCGATTATGGTCACATACCACGTACGCTCCGACCTAACTCAGTTTAGTGTACCCCTTAACGCCGCAAAAGTGGAAACGAACTGCAAAATGAACAAGAACAAAGCGATTAAAAGTTACGGGGTTAAATCAGCTCCAGTCTCCCGGCACAACACGCCCAGGAAGAAGCGATCCGCCGTCGTGGAGGGTCGCCGCTTCAGGACCTTGCAACGGTGAGCGAATTTTGAGAGTGGAACCTGAGAACTAGAGCATTGCAGATGCTGCTCAACCGGTCCGGCCTTGCAATCGCAGCATCTCGAACAGACCTCCCATCAATCATCTTCATTCAACTGTACATCAAAGGAAATGTCTAGCGGGCGCCCCTAGGATGTACCTTTGGGGCTCGTTTGAGCCTAAAGCCAGCAGCACCTTCCAGAACTGCATTCCTTCACGCACAGCAGATTTAATCCGTTTTTTGTTGCGAGGACCGAAGAAATACCCTGGTCCCGGTCCCGGTCCCTGTCCGTTTCTGGCCTGCTGCTGCTCGGGGAAGCTATAGGACGGCAGTCACCGCAGGCGCAAACTATGCGCTCCTTGCATCCTTCTCTGTCTCTGGGCCTTCGCCTCACTCCGACTGCGAGTGCGTCCTGTTGATTCCTAAGGCCATACCCCGCACATCCCCGGGTCTTTCCCATCCTTAAGGGTCGTTTGATGGGCTGTTTGCTTTTCGTGTATGACTGGAATTCCCAGAATTTATGGTGTTTGCTTACAATAAGCATACGGAAATGGAATTGGCCAAGTTTGCTTTAGATTCCATTCGCGCAGTTTGCTTTCGGCTTACCTTCTCCGGCAGTAAGAAAATCCTTTTTCAGCATTTTCCGAGTCATTTACCTGCCTCAACCTCGAAGCGAGCACCTTGGCCGCCGCGTTTTCACACGCAAACTCAGTGTCAGAGCCCAGCCTTTATGTTAGCTTCCCTCAGGTCGAAACAAAACGATACTTCTTTGAATTCGCTGAATTGCACCCCTTCGCCTGGGTCGCCTAATGAGCAACTACCGAGATTATGAAACGATTCGCGAGGTCACCAACTCCTACCTGATCGGCGGCGCTAAGTTTTACATAATTCCCAGCGGGAAGCGCGGTGCTACCGTGAGGCTGTCATCACAAAGAGATCTTGCACTAAACAGAGTTTTGTATATTTTGTCTATTTTCAGAATGCCAAATACCGGAAATCAAGGAACAAGGAACGGCTTGGTAAGTGAAACGCAAACTGCTGCCCACCAATCGGGATAATTCTTGAAGAGAAACGAGAGAGTTCTCGAGAAACAAGCAACTAATATTGACATACGGGCGAGGGTTTCTATCCAAGTATATCGCGGTAAACATATCTATGCCCAGATGCCCGATGATGGTGACAATCAGGAGAACTCGAGTTCGATGGGATCGCGTTACCCCGACAGCTGTCGTTTCCCAGCCCCCGATGTTGGGTGCTTAGAATTTAAATTGATTTATTTCGGTCGAGCGGCTGCAACAGCAACAGCAACAGCAACAGAAACAGAAGCAGAAACAGCAACAGCTGCGATTCGTATACAAATGTTTAGATTTTGTCACACGCTGCTCTTGAACATACATATTTGTGCTTTCAGAGGGGTCTGAGGTCACGGCCAAGCAGCAGCAACAGCACCCCGCCCGGGAACATGATGCACTCCGAATGCTTTTAGAATGGCAACGTTTTAACTGCAGCTCCGTTTATCGCCCCACCCCCACTGCTGCCTGCTCTTCGGCCATTCCTGGTCTTGAGTAGCGCCAGGGCACTAAAGCTGGTGCTCCCCCATAAAACGTACGCAGCCTTTGTAAATCTCCATCTGCCGAACTCGAATCCCTTGAAGTTTTACAGCCGCAGCTTCGCTAATTAAACCGAATTTTACGATCGAATTAAAGCTTACCCAAGGGCCACTTTCTCTGAAATGCACTTGGGAGGCGGCACCCTGCAGCAAGGTGGTGAGAGTTCAATACTCCCAGCAGCACCATCTAAGATGTTTCTATGACTTTATATAAGAAATGTTACAGCGACGCATATCCGATTACAAGCCATCAACACTGCAACCGCAAGACATGCCATTGTTCGTCTCAATAGGGACTTTCTCACTACTCCCTGCCCACTCCTGCCCAGTTCGTGCTCCATTGTGGCTCTCGCACAGTAACCGCAGTTGAAAAGGGAGTTGGAAGTCGGTCCGTAAGGGTTCATCACACAAACGCTGCGGATGAATCCGAAATGTGATCTCTGCAAGGAGGAGGAGGAGGAGGAGGAGGTGGGTGGGCTCTGCTGCCAATTTAATTTTGTGGCCACCAAATCGGAGGGTTCCTGCTAAATTGGTAATGGAAGCTCAAGGACGACGGACGACGGCACTATGTACTCTGACAGCTCATTAAATTCACTGGGACACTAGATGTCTGGGTTCCGTGCTAGGGAACACATGTTTCCGGCCGCTTAGGTTTTTCCCCGTTCCTACTTCCCTGTTTTTAGCCACCATTAGGTCCTGTACGCTCAAGTCCCTAATGCCTTCCCTATGCAAATGCTGCGTTCGAAATGTGTTTTTAAATCACTTGAGGCCGAAGACGAAGCCGTATTATAGGCTTATCCCTCGGCTTCCACATCTTCTGTTTACATTGCCCGTAGTCTGGGTTCATTGGGCCCATAAATAAAACTTTAAATGTTTTCCCCGTTAAACAACAGGAGGTGAGTGAGGAGCAGTATCTCTGTGCGTGACATTAGATTCACTTTTGGACCGCCTGAAGTTGATTTTCTGCTGTTGTGCTTATCAAGTTCCGATGCATAGAAGTCGCTGCATCTCTACCAATCCGTGAGCAGGGAAAGAATTTCCTCAGAGAGTGGGCCCAGTTTTTAAGGGTATAAGCATTCATTCAGTGATTAATGGATCACTAAAAAGGAATTGAATGCCTTCCGCTGATGGCTAAATCCCACCTCCATGTTTCGCCATTTTAATTGCTTGAGAGACTATGTCATTAGGTGGGGGACAGTGATAAGCCGCTTAGAGTCCTGCAATTGTTCCAGAAGTAGCCATTGTTGTCGGTCGAAAACTAATCACGCAAGACAAAGCCAGCAGGTTGACATTGGCCAAGGCACCACCGTTCAGCGGTGGCATTGCTGAGGTCGCAGACAATAGCTTGACCTAGCGCGGCTGCAGCAAACACAAACAAAAGCGAGCAACAGATGAGCCCAGTGACAGTGGCTCGTGCTGCAAGTGGATCTCTCGTGCACTAATCTAATCAAGCCACTTCAATCCAGACACCCGACAATGGTACTCGCATATGGATTCGATCTCGAGGCCTTTATGTCCCTTAATGCAATATCTCCACTACAATGGGCCGGCCGTCCACTCACGACCGGGGCGACGACACCGGCAGCGGCACCGGCACTCGTCAGTGCTCGCGGTTCGCATTTGCAAGTCTCGCCGCGGCAATCAGTTATTACTTATCGCTTCGCTCGGTTACACCTGCCGGTGCTGAACGTGGTCCGGAGCTGGCCGCCCAGCCGCAGAAGAGCTATGAAGAAGCTGATTATACCCACGCTCATGGACACCTATGGGCTGATTAAGTTCTGGGACTTTGACGCCGGCCCCGGCAGTGTGTCGCAATCCGCCAGGGGACGGATGGACTTCAGCATGCCCGACGACTCGATGCCCGGCGAGCGCTACAAGTGGAGACCTCGCCGGCTCCAGGTCAGCCCTGAATAGCATAGCATATATGTATGTAGCATGCTCCCCATTATCGGTGTGATCAGTTGTTGGCCCCTCGCCTCCTCCGATCCCGATCCCGGTCCCGACTGAGTACATTTGCTGCTCATATCAATTTGATTGTCAAACGAAAAGTAAAGCCCGATAAAAATAGGAGACATCGGACCACAACTTTTACCACAACCATTGCTCATATGTGTGTCTGTAGCTGTGTGCGTGCCATTTTAGTTTCGGGTAGTTTTTTATTGCAGATTTCAGGACTGTTTGAAACTGCCCCCTCCTTTCGTGCCCAGGTCTTCCCTTCGTCACAGATGCACACATTCCTACCAAACAATTGCGTAAAAAGCCGTCAACGTATTTCGTCATAGACCCAATCATGAACGCGAACCCCCTGACAGTCACTATCGCACTCCGGTGAATAAAAGTTCTTGTGACAAATTCTACTCGCAGGCATAGCCACAGCTACAGACACACACTCAACGTCACCAGGTATCACTACTGTTGTCAATAATATAGAAAACCCCGCCAATACGGGCATAAACAAAGCTGTGCAATGATAAGATATTTGTGGTTTCTCATGAGAAGGAGCCGCATAGGGTCGCAACCGGAGCACTACGTAAGCGTCAATTGCAGTCGGGGCAAGGCCAGGGGCATCCATTCCAGGTGCCCACAGGGGCTAGACGATGAACAAGACTGTGCGGTGTTGCGGAACAGTAGTAATGGTGCAACTTGTTTCTTACAGGCGCAGCAGATGCGGGCCGTCTCCAGTCCCACGCTGATAGAACCACTCTCGGTGCCGCCGCAACAGAAGCCAGACGAAAGCGCCTCGGATGTAGCGGCCACCGCTGTCACAGGCCACAGCAGCAACAGCAGCAGCGGGAATGGAGGTGGCAGTGTTGTCAGCGGTGGCCTGGGCGTACTGCAGATGTTTAAGCGCACTCTGAACAATTTCAATAGCAAGAACCAACTACACATCACTCCGCTGCCGCCGGCGGCCACGAACAGCAATGTGCCAAAGCCCAAGTCGTCGCCAACGACGCCGACCGTATCCATCACAGCCCCCGCTGCGTCGGCGACACAGACAGCCAGCAGCGAATCTGGTCCGGAAGGAGGGGATGCGAGCTCTGGCAAGTACCGATTCGGGCCCCTCATTTGGCGCACCTCCAAGGAGCGCCGCAAGACGAAGTTCAACCGGCGTGACAAGTGCAACTCTGGCGACTCTGGCATTCAGATCGAACTGGAGCCGGACGAACAGTACTCCCGAGCTCTGGTCGTCAGTAGCCAGAGAGGAGCTGTTACTTCCGTTTCCGTTAACGGGACGTCAACTGGCGCCGAGTCCAAGATCAGAGCCATACGCCGCACCAACTCGGCCAAGGCGAGCAGTATCCTGGGCCCCCTTGTCCTGAAATCCAAGAACGCGAAGCACCTAAACATTGGCGAGACGGGCAGAGGTGAGCGCGAGGCACCCGAGTCTCTGCCCACACGATCTCTGAGCCAACCCAATGGCCTGGAGACATACGGCATGGGGCGGCCGGAGCTCGAGGACAGCGACAGCGACAGTGTCACATCGCACGATGAAGGTATGTATGTTGTGGACTGTGCGCTTGTGCAGATTACTCAATTACTTTCAATTACGTTACTCTCCAGCTGTCAGCTACTACCCGACCATATATGCGGAAGTTCTCTACAACTTCACCGCCGCAGGGCCGCAGGAGCTGGGCTTGGAGCGGGGAATGCTCATTGAAATATTGCGGAAGGAAGTCGGACCCTGGTGGTTCGGCCGTATTAAGAAGGAGGACACCAATCTCGTGGAGGATATTCTGGATCCCGAGCTGGGCTGGTTTCCCAAGGAGTTTGTGCGCATTATTCACTGTCCTGAGACGGACATCTTTTTCAACGAGCACAGAGCAGCTGCGGCTGATGCAGAAGCGGAGGTCAACGCGGAAGCGGAGGAGGCGGCAGCCGGTGAAGGAGCGTGTGGCGGTGGTGAACCGTCTATTCCTGTTCCGGTTGATGCGTTCACAGAGGATGCGGATGTGACCGTAACGACGGACAAGAGCAACGTCACCCTGATAGTAATAGACTCGCCTCCAACCCCATTGTGTGCCCCCAGTGTCGACATCCAGTCGAACCACAACACCATCCTGCGCCGAAGTGCTGTACGCGAACTGCTCGAAACGGAGGCCAATTATGTCAAGCTTCTGGCTGCTATTTGTGATGGGTAAGAGACAGATTCGTTCAATCATAGGGGGCTAGCAAGCCTAACTTCCTCCTTTCTCCCGCCCTAGATATCTGCCGGCCATGAGCAAGCGCATCGATATATTCTCCCCAAACAGTATTCAGCTGATCTTCTCCAACATAACGGCCATCTATAAGTTCCAGCGAAAGTTTCTCGAGGCCCTGCGACGAGGAATCGATCAAAACCAGATTGCTAAAGTGTTTCTCAAAATGGTAAGAGCTGCTACTGCTAAAGAGCTTATCGCAAGTTATTAAAACAATTACATTCTTTCACCAACCAGCACAAGGGCTTCCTCTGTTATTCCACATATTGCAACGCCTATCCAAGGGCTCTGATCGAGCTGGAGTCCTACGATCGCATCAAGGATGCACGCACCATCTTGGAGAAGTAAGTTATATATAAAGATGGATTTTCATTGTGAGCGTATATTAATTGCGTACATTTACTCACAGCTGCCGCGAGTCTGAGAACCTGGCAGAACTTCCGCTCTCCGCCCACCTCCTGGCACCCGTGCAGCGCATCTGTCGCTACCCCCTGCACCTCAACGAGATCATCAAGACTGCACTGGAGGGTGTCGGTCAGGAGTCTGGAGATGAGGTAGACGGTGTCAAGCCGCTTGCCACCGATTACGAGCAGCTGGATGTCAGTGAACTGGACATACCCGACTCTCGTGACATTGTCAACCAGGCGCTGGAAGCGATGCGCGGCATTACGGAGGCGGTCAATGAGGGGAAACGCCACAGCGAGACGATTGCTAGGCACCAAGCCAGCTTCCAGAACTTCAAGGGACCGCCGCTGCACTTGCATAGCGCCCGCTTTTTCCTGCAGGTCGACGCCACACGGCAGAAGCAGAATCTGTGGAACAGTAGCTGCACTTTGTTCCTGTTCGATAACCAGCTGGTTTACTGTAAGCGGGACATCATTAAGCGCAGTCACTTCATATACAAGGGTCGCATTTTCCTGGATCGCTGCCGCGTTGTAAACGTTAGAGACGGCAAGATGTTCGGGCACACCATCAAGAATTCCCTGCGGATCTACTGCGAGGCACGCCAAAAGTGGTACGACTTCAGCTTCCGTTCGGCGAACCGAAAACATCGTTTTCTGAGCACCCTCGCCCTGGAGCGTCAATTCGGCGGAAAGCCCTTGTACGTACAGGAGATGGCTGGCTTCGAGTACAACTACGAGGAGCGATCTGGCGACTTTTCTGACCAATCCGATTACGAGGCGCAAGACTTTGAAGCCACTACTGGGGCGACATCCGCCAGTGGGGAGAGCTCAGTGCCGGAGTCACCGGCCAAATCAACTTCCCGCTTGTGCGAGACTTTGCCCAAAAAATCACTGTCCCGGGACGGCATATCCAGTGCAGACAACTCGCAAATGCTGTCAACCACATCGACGACGGGTTCGCTGGGAAGACGTCCCTTTGGCAAGTGGTTCCGCAAACCAAAGAGCACCAACTGCACCCCGAGTCAGTCACCGACACACAAGCCCAGCTTCGATGCAGACGAGACTCTCACAGAGGCCCGGGTAGCTGCCATGGAGCTGGCAGCAGCCGATGTCGAGGCTGTCGCCATGCTGGTGCCAACGGACAGTTCGTCCGCTTAAACAAGGACTTGATGCAGTTGAGGGTAGGGAAAGATATAACCTATACACAGCACAGCATACATGGTATAAAATATTTGTTACAATAATATTAAATTGCCTTTAATCGTAGCAACAGGTAGTCGAATGGGTGTTACATTCAGAATAAGTTAACGTTTTATCTTTTCGTTCAATATAATTTTAATTTCGTTTTTGTTTTCAAATCCGTCTATCGCCTGTCGTCAATCCGTCTGTTCCAGGGTTTCTGGAGAATTTAACGATACGAAGCGGTAATAAGAATTTTATTTACGAAGATTTTACAAATATCAGAAACGTGAATATTGTATACTTCTGTCATTTAATGCGGTTATTTGAAAAACGTTGCCGACTGCTAGTCCAAAAACCCCATTACCTGTCCATACTTGTAATTCTAGGTTACGTGATAAGTCGATAATAAACATCCGCCAACATTGAACATTTCTGTTTGTGTTCCCTGCTCCTCCTCATTCGCAAACCCTCTGTATCAAGCTGAATAGAAAACTACCCACAGAAACGATATTGATACGCGTTTAGAAAACGTTTGTAGTTACTTTGAATACGACACATTTTAAGTAGAATGATTACATTCTCTTTGTAATAACGTGTATTGGAAATAGGGTGCCATGGAGCACCGAGCCATGGCATTTGTTACTGTTTTTGTTTGGCCAATTCCCTATGGCATGTATTCACAGTTAAATCGAATAAACCGAAAAGGGAAGGAAGCAGAAACATATTAAGAAATATGAAAAGTAGTAAACTATCAATAAAGGAACAGCAAATATTATAACAATATTGTACCATATGGAATTTGGTTGATTGTCAATTTGAACACAAATCGAAAAACCTAAAAAAAAAGTAGCAAATGTTAACATTCTCATACACAAGAAACAAATGCAACAGAATAATTGAGCGAATTTAATTTTTTCTAAAGAGAAACTCGTATGTACCCATTAGCATTTAAATTATTGCCTAAGCTGTTGGCATGGATTAGTTAAACGTTTTAAAGAGCCAGTATAAGTTAATCGTAATGTATACATATACATATGTATGAATTCATAAAGCAATTTACTATTTAATAGATTTTGCCAAAAAGAAAAACTTATTGGTTTTTGCAAACAAACGATTGAGATATCCGCTGTAAAAATATTCGAGTCAAAAGTGCACGACACTCTTAATGAAGGGTCAGAATCAGGTTTAAAAACTCCAATTGTTAATGAAAAATAGAGAAACTTGACCGACTAACCTGTTTAGACCCATTGCCCTCATTGGCCGCACCAATTTGTTAAGTTTTAATCAGACAAACATGATGATAATAATAAAAAAGAACAATGTGAAAGCATGCATACATAAAAGCGTTTCGCCACACACAATTGTACAAAAACGGCAAGCGTCAAGTGCGACTGAGCAATTTATATTACAAAAACGTACACGTTTTAAAAAAAAGTCAAAAAGGATGACCCGCTGCTCGGACCCTTGGCCGGAAACGAAAAACACATCCGTATACACTTAGCAACCACAAATATGCTCCATATGCCAAATAAATAAAATATATATATTTATTCAAGTTAATATCGGGGATTTTGGGGGTTTTCTTTTTGTAGCAAATTTAAATTTCAGTTAGATCAACTTTCAAATTTGGCGGTTCTATGGACCATGGATACAGTACTGCCAACTTGTTTTATTTGCAAAACATGTTAAATTTTCCATGACAAAATATGTATAATTATAGTACTTCTACGTATTGGAAACATAACAATTTCAGAATATATTTTAATGCAAATTGTATTAATTTAAGTCATTTAAAAATTTACAAATCGATATATCGAAATATCGATATACATCGATGCACGAGGAGTACAGTGCTTTCTCTAACTAGTTCCAAAAACATAAACATTTAATTTATCCTGGCTTTGCTTGTTTTTTTCAAAGCGTATTGGCTTGCATCCACCAAACTGACTGCCGTAATGCTATCTAGGGCCTCAAGCAGCTGCTGAAAGTGTTCGCTCGCCAAGATGCACAGCCACAGCAGTGCTAGCAAAGTCGTGGCCACCCTCCGCGCGGACGGAAATGTGTATCCGATGGAGCACTCCAAAGCACACCTGATGCACTATGAGATTGTAAGTATAAACGTTATTTTGAAGCCCAACTTACGCGTGGTCGTCTTTTAGCGCACAGAAGGAGAGGTACAGCAGAAAAAGGGCAACCAACTGATGGCCGCCACATGTGTGGACCTGGGGAAACAATTGCTCCAGTGCGCCAGGGACAGCGATGTGGCTGGCGTGAAGACGGCACTAGCCCACGGAGCGCCGTTTGCCTCTGACTGGTTGGGCATGTCGGCGCTGCACTTCGCTGCCATGAACAATCAGTTGGAAATCTGCGAGATTTTACTGCAGGGAGGCATCAATATGGACGCCAAGACGAAGGTTGACCGGACGCCGCTTCATCTGGCCTGTTACTATGGCCACGAGCGGGTGGTCAGCTTACTGCTGGCGCTCAAGTGCAGTGTAAACTCCCGCGATATGGTAAGAGTATTTGTGTCGATGTGTGCATCTCAAGAAGTAATCCGATTGTCTCTCCTTTTCAGCTCCGCATGACGCCGCTCCACTGGGCCGTTGAGAAGGGGCACAAGAACATTGTCCGGATGCTGCTTAAGAGCCAGGCGGACGTTACGTGTGTATCGAAATTCGGCAAGACAGCGATAGGTCTAGCCGTGTACACTGAGCAGGCGGATGTGCTTGCGGAGTTAGAGATGGCGCGGCAGGCACAGGCCTCTAAAAAGTTCAGCGACGAGACAGAGGTAAGGGATACTTATGGCGTTTTATTGCCTCGGAATTTAGTTAGTCACTCCATAGTTTCTATGTCTGTTCTTATATATAATAATACACTAATTCTTGTTCGCATTTTTGTCTGCGGCTGCCCTGCGCTTATCGAATTCCAGATAAAATCGCAAAATAGCAGAGTATGTACCTCAGTAATCCTTGTTTTATCACCCTTATAAGTAGCATTAGAAATGCATCCTTTCTGAATTCTGGCACGTCGGCATATTATAATATATTTTGCTACCACGAAATTCCTGCAAACGCAGATTATCACTTCTTATAGAATGTAGAACTCGCCTAACTTTACAGATACAACTATTAAAATATACCAATATTTCGCAGAAGGAAACCTGCGATGCTGTCAACTCCATAATGGATGACCCGGAAACCACAAAAACCCATGACGACAGCGAAATGTCTGTGGAGGAACGAATGGACGTCCTGGAGACACTGCGCGGACGTAAGCATAAATCTTAGGGTCCTTGTGAGACTTGAGTGTCCAATTTAACGTCTTGCAGATTCAAATGTGCTGGGAAATTCGGCGCTAAACATGCTCAAGACACACGGAATCGCCGATATGATGCAGGAAAACGATGATCAGGCCTCAAAGGAAATGCTGAACACTGCCCTGCAGAACGGACGCCAACTCGTTCTCTCCGAAGGTGGGCGCATGCTGCTCCACGAAACGAAGCCCGGCCTCAGCGGGAAGCGTGAATACGTGAACGGCGGTGCCAGAAAGATTCCGGGCGTGGCTCTGCGACCAAATGTTAGTAACTCGCCCCCCCAGAAGATTCGAATGAATGTCATCAAGCAAAAAGAATCGCCATCGTCGAGTCCGTCGGGGGTTTCCAAAAACAAGGTACTACCCTCTTCACATTCCATAATTCCGCACATAATTCAAACTATATCTTCGAGCAGAATATACGCATAATCTCGTTGACTGATTTTAAGAAGCTTTGCGGAACGGACAGTCAGGCAAAGTCACTCCAGAAAATACCCGCATCAATGGCAAGGTAACTATTTGTCTATATTATTTGTCCATTTGTCTGCGATTATTTAAACTTCCCTTAAATTATACTCTCCCCACTGCAGCTCTGGAATGGTACGTCAGCTTCCAGATGGGACCAAGCTGCTCAATATGCGCCCACTGCAGTCTCGACAGGTTTGTGATTCTGTTGCGTTCGCTTAATGGATTAGTGTAGCTTACAAATCTTTTTGTCGTCATGTCAACTTTCAGCTCAAGCTTCCGTCCCTTCCGAAACCCATAGAGCCTACGACCGCCTTAGATGAGCAGCAGCACAGTAATGAAGCCACTGTGGCTCCTACACTGCCAGTGAACAATCCCGCGTCCGCGACTCTAAGGGGACAAGTTGGCACGGTGCAGACGATACAGCTACGACCCTCGCTTACAAACGCATCGGGGCAGGGGCACACGAACAACGGAGTTGCAGCCGTTAAAACGGCCGGCGGAAACGCACTAAAATTGCCCTCGACAAAGGCACCCAACGTGATGCCGTTGTTGACGTCCTCGGAGATTTGCCGGCAGCTGCATGAGCTGCGGCGCCAGAACGAAGATCTGCGCCGGCGAGTGGACTCTTTTCAACGGGAAAAGGAGGAGATGCTGAGGCGCATTGATAGGCTGGAGCAGCTGGTGCTGATTCGGGATTCGGAGGCAGAAATGGAGTACGCGGACGACCTGTAGCCGGAGCTAAGTTATGTTTACTGTAAATACACCTAGGACAAACTGTACGGGGCGCCAATACCGACTGCGTTCGCACCTTTGGCCTGCACATCGCTAATGGGAACACAGTTCAAGAATAGATT
Organism: Drosophila serrata; assembly: GCF_035046125.1. Lineage (NCBI taxonomy): Eukaryota > Metazoa > Arthropoda > Insecta > Diptera > Drosophilidae > Drosophila > Drosophila serrata. The sequence continues at coordinate 724,313 of NW_028257014.1, forward strand.
AGGCTAGACGTTAAGCTAAAAAAGTTAATCATTTACTGTTAAGTGCATTTGTTAAGTTCATAACATTTTCTAACAACACCGTATTAATTTAATTGTTAAACCTCAAAGTAACATCAAAAAGTTGTAACAGTTAGCCGCGGTCGTGGATAGTTAGTTTTTTACCTTCAAACGCATTTTATGTAGCCCAGAAAGGGTATAAAGTGTGCCCTATTTTATAAGAAGATAAGCTATATTAAACTTTAATTAAAAATGCGGCCACTAAAAGTGTAAATTCGAAAAAATACTTAGGGTAAACAACATTTTTCCCGCTTTGTAAACACAAAACAGCTGTTTTTGTCGCCCGGTCTGGCAACGCTCGACATTTATGTATCGGCGTTGCCGTACTTCGCGTGGGCACAACCCAACAGCTGTTTGTCGCCCGGTCTGGCAACTCTCGATATTTAATTTACCGGCGTTGCCATACTTTGCAAGGACACCGTCGATCTGGCAACGCCGCATCGTCGCCCTGCTGCTTTCTGTTCGCCTGGTATTCCAAATGGAAAATCGAACAATTTGCACCGAGATTTCGGCGCAGTCCTGGTCAGCAAAAAATTTTCAAATGCCCGATTTTATGTACCGGTCGTACTAATAGCAGTATTATATGTAAGTATACATATAGTTCAAGTGTTTTTTAATATTTTAGGAGGCTTATTATGACAATTGAATATCCCAGATCAAATCATGGTTCCCAGTCTCTGATTACGGTGGACATGGAATACATCCGATGTGGGCGGGAGGGATTATCAACCGCGCGTCATTTGAAAGAGTCCCTCGCAACTTCCGCGTCGAACTATTTGAATGTCTATAAATATTTGGAATTGCAGAGGCTGGCAAGTCTTAGAGCGTCTCAATACTCACCAGCCCCGCAGAAGCGGGCGCAATTGAATTTCTGCTCATTAAGGTAGAGCTGCATGTTGCTGCCGCAAATGGGTCTGTACTCTGGCGTCGTGGGACAGCGACCGAAGCAGTCTAGAAATTCCTGCGTCGGAGGCGGAGCAGTTACGAAGGGCGTAAGGCCTCCACGCACCCGTACATTGTTGACCAGCACCCAATTTGAGCTGGTGGTCGACGGGATCGGAGGTGATGCGGAGGAGGGGATAGGTGTCGTTGTTTGGAATAAGAGAGCCTCTTGGGCAGCACCCAACAGAGTTGTGCAGGCCAAGAGCAAGAACGACAGCCAGTAGTCGGACATCTTTAATGGGACTGGTTAGCGTTTAACTTGGACCGATGTTCGCGTGAAACTAAAATCGCAAACCCATTTTTCAGAAAATCAGCTGCATTTAAGACGACAATATAATACAGGTTCCAAAAGCCGTCTCTGGAAATTCCAGTTCTATGATGACGGCTTTCGGTTTCGGTTTATTGTTTACGATAAGCATAGGTGAAGCCGCCAGAAATCCCCGCTGGTCTTGAGTCAGCCGGCTGGGTAATGCCACAACAAGCATCTGCCGGGCATACGTGTAGAATAGATTAGATGCACCGATTAGCCGATAATGATATTGTTGTAGGGCACCGCTGAGATGCGCGGCCCTGCCATGGAGTAGGCCGGCGAAACGTACTGCATTGACCGCTCCAGCTTTCTGTAGTTGGTCGCGAATGCCAGGAAGCCAATGCTAGCTGTAAGTGGCTTTATTAATATATGATACATCTGCCTTATCAGAGTTTTAACTTACAGTTCGAGGTACGCGGCACATTCTGCTCTGTTGGGGACCCATCATCACCACCTCGCTGATCCGCGACCTTTTGGGTTTTGCCGTGTGTCTCGGTTCGCGTGTAGTCCGGGCTCAAAGTTCTCTGCAAGCACTTTCCCATATGAGCGCCCTGTCGAGATCTGCCGCATCGACAAAGAGCCAGAAGGTTCTTGTACATCTCCGGTGACACAAACCGCGATTCACCTTCATTGTTGTGTCGAATGGGACACAGGCCTACAAGAATCAGAGTTTTAATCAAAAGAATTCAAGGAAGGACGCAGAGATACGTACCTTGAAGTTTTAGCTGGCCCAACAATTGGGAATCTATCTCGCCTTGGTGGTAGAAACAGTTGGTGTTCTTGTTCGCAATTTCAGCCCACACCTTCGGATAGCTGCGACGTGCCTTGTGCTCCATGCGCACCTGCTCCTTCCTAAAAAGTTTATCAGTATTATCAGGTATAATATCGTTATTTTACTCACAGTTTTCCAATTACTTTAGCAGGATCCATCTCTCGAACCAAGGACACTTCACTGCGTATGTTAAATCGAAAGAAGGATGTTAGGGCTAATTGTCATGGCAACGATGAACACAGTCGCTTGTGTTTGTTGTATATCAATATGCTCATTTATTTTTTCTTTACTTAATAAAGTGTGTAGAAATATGATTTACATTTTCAAATACTTGTAGCTAATGTTTGCGTGCAACCTAACTTACATGTACTATATGTAAGGTAATCTTTCAATGCGCCCTTTTTACAAACTTGAAATTGTTCACTTTCAGTGCCTAGCTATTTGTTTATCTTTTTTAGTACTGTTTCGTATGCTTTGATTTGCTCCGGTTTCTCTACCGCAATAGCTTACAAGTATAAGTATATTAAATTGGAAAATTATTAGGTTTAGTTATGGGGTTTCTCTTTACTATATAATTGGTTAGATAGGCAAATACAAATAAATTTGACTGCGATTTGAACGTTTTGTGTTTGCTTTTGTATGTAATAGTGGCATATTCTGGTTAAAATGATGTAAATTTGTTTAATCAAATGTTTCTGCTTAACGATTATATTGCTGTAATAAAACTGTAAGCTGCAGCAACGCTTAAAGCTACGCTTAAGGCTAAATAGTGGAATTAGATGTTTTAATAATTAGTAGACTGATTAGTTAAATTACAAAGCGCCAGAGTATAAAATTTAGATAGGGATATTTATAGATAATTGCTAATCATAGCAACCGAAAGAATTATCAAAATGTAGGCCTGGTTATTGGAAATCGTAGTTATATATACAAGCTGATGGTGAAGTTCGAAATGGAATAACAGACTGACGACACTCGTGGTTCTCTCACTCAGACAATCTAAAATTATATGCAAAACATTTACACATTGCTTCTTAGAATCTAGACAACATACACATTACGCTAATTCAACAATGCAAACGCATACAACGAACGATTTAAGCTACGATAACAGATTTGGGTTTGGTACAATTTCATTCTTTTTGTTTCTAGTTTTTTTCGTCGCTGATAATTACACAAATATTATATAATATACAATAATTCCTTTACAAAAAAGTCAGTCCATAGTTTTGGCTACCAGCATTTGCCCTTTACACGCGGGGTACCCTTTAGATTTTCATAAAAAACCGCTCTCACAATATGCCATTCGTGTAGTACTGGTAACCATCGTACAGTTTCGTTGACAGGCTCTTCAGGGAGTCCTGCACAAGCTGCTCTACCTTTCGTTCCATTTCCTGTTCGGTTAAATTCATATGAAAACGTTTTCGGAGATTCTGCACGGTTCCGGAGCATCCATTCTTAAAGCATGGCAAATGAGCATCTGCAAATGAGCCAAAATAAGTGTTAATGAGCCGAGTACTACAACTTGTCCAGCCACTTACTGCTGCGCATGATCTCCACAAAATTAATTATACGATCCATATGCTTTCGGGCTGACATCATCCCGACCAACAAGAGCCTGTTGAACTCCCTCCAGTGCTCCGAGCTGGTGCCTCCCATGACCTCAACGAACTCCGGCGTAAGCTTGAACGGCGACTGCTCAAAACCTGCAAGAAAACATTCGTTAGCTAGACCCAACGATGAGATCCAAGAGGTTATACCTACCCAGGTTCTTTGGAGATATACTCAGGATGAAGCCAAAGTCAATGTGTATGATGTGCCCGTCCGAGTGGAACAGTATATTCCCATTATGCCTGAATATATACATTGAGGTAAGCACACTTCCATTCTCTTAATATTGTTCTAAGCATTGCTCTACTCTTACCTATCCTTGACTTGCAGCAAATACGAAATGAGGCAGTAGGCCGCACAGCTCTGAACGAAGTTCTTTTGGGCCCGGCGGAAACTCTCACACGTTGGTGTGCCGTACTCGTCGATGAAGTAATCTCTCAATGACTTGTTGGAGTTCTTCTTTATTTGATGGAGGGACACCGTATTGAGGATGGGCTCAATGAGTCCACTGTCGTTCGACAGACAGACGATCTTGTAGGGTCGCACCCACAGATCCACTTGCTCTTCCTGCCATATGATCTTAAACATCTGCAAAGGAAAGGTAAGAATACGATGGTAAGGCACAAATTCGCTCTGCTGGCTGCAAGTACGAGATTTACCTGTAGCAACTGGGTTGCCATTAGCTCCTGGCGCAGGTCATCCCCGCACTTTACGATGGCGGACAGCAGCCGCCAGTTCGACAAATGACCATAGGGTGAGGACTCCCGAATGAGCTTCTCCTTTTCGTGCCATGGCTCCTGCAGAATGTATGAATGAATAGAAGGTTATAATCGAGTTCAGCAGTCTCAAGGGGAGTACAAACCTTTAGTGCTGCTGCCGAGGGATCTTCTGGGTCGTTACTGAACGACTTGGTGTTCTCGCAGCTTAGGTTGCTGCAGTGTCGAGAACGTACGTCGCCGATATTGAAGACAACTGGTGGTCCTAAATTCAGCAAATTGTTAACATTCTATCCAACTTTGAGTTTCTTAGCCCGCCATTGACTTACCTTGGTCCCGCGAATCGCACGAGTCTAGCGACATCTGTGAGATGGTGTCACGCTCGCTCAGATTGCGCATGTTTAGGTACTGCGCTGTTATCTCGTCGTCCTCCTGCGACCACACATCATCTTCGTGGACCTGAAGTCCGCCCAGAGAAAGTGCGTTGCCGCAGCAGTTGTGAGCGCCTGTGTCCCCACATCCGCCAGCGTCCCCTCCTTCCGCGGGCTTTTTCCGCCGACAACTGGAACCCTGCTGGCTACTGCTACAGCTGGAGGTACGGCTGCAGCTAAGGTGGTGGTGCGAGTTCAGGCAGGACCCCTCCAGATGCTCCTCGCTCTTCGTGTGCCTCAGCGACGGCATCATCTTGGGTATAAGCGGGGAGGTGTAGATGTCAGAGACCTCCACTACTTCCACGTATATGATGTAGGGAGTCTTGTCCTTCGAGTTGAGCACAGCGGTCTTCTCCTCTGTAATGCGAACGACGTGGTGGGGTATGTCCGAGTAGAGCGGCAGCCAGACTCTGGCGGGTAGATTCTTGTTGATCAGGTTGAGGAACATCCGCAGCGCCGAAGTTTTTTCCGCTTTGGATGGCAATGAGGTGAGGTTCTTGCCAACGTTCATTAGCGCCCGCATGAACTCTTTCTGGGGCGCTGTCTTGGGAGCTCCGCAGCTGCACAGAGTCCTCTGACCAAGCAAACCGTTTACTTGGCCGCGCACCGTCTCAAAACAAGTGCAGCCGTTGTCGAAGGCGTGGCCCGAGGTCAGATCCCCGAGGCACAGTTTGGCGGGAGTGGTCGGTAGGGTCTGGGTGGTGTACGGCGGCTGCTGGTACATACGGTGAGATATACTGAGTGTGTGCGGGGAACGCGAGTCTGCTAGCAGCACAGTAGCGTCGGACTGGGAGCGGTGGTGCGTCTTTTTGGCGAAGGCGACTACCGATCTCGGCTCACCGCCGCCAGATGTCTTGAGTTCGTTATGCGCCTGCTTCTGCTCCCTTTTCGAAAATATTTCCTTCATCAGCGCCAGCTTGGACTTCCGGGAGCCACTGTGCGAGTTTCCCAATGAGTCCACCTGATAGTTGTAGGCTTCGAGGAGCCACAGACACTTCAGCGAGAAGTCCACGGATTTGCGGCAGCGGATGGTCAAGTACGGGTCCAGCACCTCAGCCAGTTCGTCCATCTGAATGTACATGACAATCAGCTGCGGAATATACAGGTCGACCTCCTGGTCGGGAAAGCTAAAGATCTTGTTGCCAATGAAGCTCAGAACTCCCGGCTCCTTCGAGTAGAACAAGTAGTGCACGGCGAAGTGTATGTTGAAGACCGGCGACTCGAAGAACCGTAACAGCCCGCTCTGGCCCTTTTCCGGCTTCTGGAGCACGTCCGACGACATTGGCGTCCGCTCGCTGATGAAGTACTTGACGACACCCGGAACAGGAAGCTTCAGCTTATGCAGCGAGTTGATTGAGGAGCACTTGGACAGGGCAGCCTCATTGGCGACATCGCTGTCAGCTCCGGGAAGACGCAGGTTCAGAGTGCGCACATGCTCTTTTGCCTTTACATCACCAGCTGTGTCCGACAGCTGTTGGCTCTTCGAGTCCACGGTCGCCGATTGCGCCACCGACTCGGTGGGAGTGGCGACGGGTGTGTTGGCAGCAGAGTTTGCAGCAGCTGCTGCCGCGGCGGCTGCGGCCTTTTTGCTTGAATTCGATGTGAGCAGGCTAAAGAATTCCTTTTTCTTGGAAATGTCCGTGGGCGACTTGATTTGGTCCTGCTGGGGCGGGCTTCCACCGCTGGGCGAATTCGCTATGGGCACTGAACCTGCTGCAGCAGTTTGATCCGGTTGCTCTTTTTGCTTGGCTGCGTTCTTCTTCTCGTGGTTCTCTATGATGCTCTGGGCCGTACGGAAGATGGCGTTTTTCGTGGCCCCGAAGAAGTTCTTAAAGAGCACCTGGTCGTTCTTCGTACTCTCGGTCGGCGTGGGCGTTGGCGTGGCAGTCGGGGTAGGGGTAGCTGAAGGCGTAGCCGGCGTTGTTGCTGCAGGAGCACTGGGAGTGGGAACTTCTGCTGCAGTAGCTGAAGAGTCCGCGTCCGTGACGTGTTTCAAGCATGCGTCATGATCGTCGTACACCACTGGTTCGATTTCGTTTGAAGCTGCATCCAGTTCCACTTTGATGGCTGCTTGGGACATGTTCATAACGCGATACCGGGTCCGATCATCGACGTCAGGGTCCGCATTTCCAGTGTCTTCATCCCCCCTCTGTCCCTCCAGGGCAGACTGAAGCTGTCGCTTTGCCTTGCGGGAGGGTCGCAGGGTGGCGCAGTCCAGCGCGGAGCTAGACTGGGCTGCGGGTGATGGGAAGAAGCACAGGTGGTCATTATACTCCTCGTCGATGGACGTCGTCTCCATAAGGTCCACGCACTCTTCAGCATCGGCATCCGCATCGGCGTCCGCATCCATCTCGCCCGAATCGAGCGATTCATGTGAGTGGCATATGCGATTCAGGGATATTTGGTCCGACTCCGAGCCACAGATAATGCCTGCAGGGAGGATACGGTGTATGAATAATAGGTTTTCGACATGATCGCTTCTACAGCAAAGCCAAGGCTACAACTGATCGGCATAAACAGTTAGTCTGTCAGGTCCTATTACAGTCCATAACTTACCAGAGTCGTCCGACCCGAGACTGGTGAGATCCTCTCGCTTCTTACTGCTGCCGGCGCTGCTGCAGCTATTGTTGCTGCTGCTGCCGCCGCCGCCGTTGGTGGTACCGCTCCCGATGCCGCCAATAATCTCCTGTCCATTCGCTGCCACCGATTCGCTGGACTTGGGGCGCACCCGCAGCGTGGGACAGGACTCGACTGCAATGGAGAGGGTGCACATAGGGTTAGGTGGTGGGTTACTAAGGCGCTTAAGACCGAGTGGGCTTACCAACGGCACTGGACCTAGAAGCGGCCGTCAAGCCGATCGATTGCTGATGCTTCGCCACTGGATGTGAGGACAGGATGTGACCCTTCGTTGCGGTCGTGGCCGTGGACGCTGGCGTCGTGCTGGCCACGGACATCAGGGCCGGCGTGGGGAGGACTGGTGGTGAGAGGGCTGCCGTTACACTCGCTGCTGTGGTGGCAATCTTCGAGCACATATTTGCACCGAGAATGGACGGGGAGCAGAACGTGTTCTCGCTCTCGGCATTTGGAGATGACACCTCGACCTGCAAGGAAGACCAGTGATAAGAGAGTGCCATAGATCGGCCGTGCAGCTGCGCTCTGCTGCTCCCGATAACAGCAACGGTACACACAAGCACTTGGCACTGGAGCAAGTGCAAAACTGAACAACAATGCCAGCGACGCAACGATAAAAATATAAATAAACAGCGCATCTCACGCACACACGGACAGCCGATAGACTTAGAAACTTTCCAGGCTGTGGCTGTGGGTGTGGGTGTGGGTGTGGATGAGTCGCTTGTTTTTGCGCTTGTGGCGTCGTGATTGGGATTGCCAGTGCGAATGGAACTGGCTCTGGGACTCACCTCTGGGATGCGCTGCAGGGCGCTGTCCAGGCTCCGGTTCCGGTGGTGCTGAGTGTGATTGATGCGCGTGTTGGTTACCTGCGAGACGGGCGGCAGCAGTATTCCCATGGACCTGCAAGGGACGAAACACGAATTAGACGGCAGTGAAAAATCAATGCATCTGTTGCGGTGTAGCTCCTCCATCCCATCAGCTGGTCGGGTCGGGTCGGGTACATTCAGCCCCACTTACTTCTACGCAATGTCGCAGTTATCATATCGCCCGGAGTGCGACCGATTTAAATGTATGATAAAACCTTGTCAGCACCGATTGTGGCTCCGATTCCTATTCCGATTCGCATTCCCCTAAATTCAATTAGCAATACTGTCAGCCAGACCAGGAAAATACATACGACGACTGAAAACAATGCGCGTGAAACATCAAGATGCCCGTGTACTGGCCACTCTCACGAACACATCCGCACGGACGGAATGCCCAGTGGTGGGGAGCAGAGGGTTCGGTTTGGATTGGGTTGAGATTGAGCGGAGCAGGGACAGAAGCGGCGAGAGACCACGGTGGAAAAGCTACGCGAGTGCCGAGTGTTTGGCCCACAATGGCTGACTAATCGAGCAGCTTTCGTGCTCGGGTTCGGGGCCTTTGTTGACAGCTGGTCGCTGCCTGAGTCAAAGCTCCGAGAACCGGAGTCGGAATCCGAGCGTGCGTCTGCCGTCTCTGCCGGCAAAAGCTTCCGAGGGTGGATTCGAAAGTGGTTATCTCGGCTTATCGCCGGCAGAGTATCTACTATTACGCGAACGCTGTTATCAGTATCAGTATCAATATCGGGGCCTGCGATAAGCAAGAAAGCCTGATAGCTAGCCGTGCCCTTAGGACGGGCAAAGGGATGGGGCCCCGACCTTCACAGGTGCGCTTTGCACCCACCAGCCCAGTGCCTCCGCTGCTCGGGTTCAACAATCTGTGACGACACAGTGGAATACCACAACTAAAACGGAAGATTCCCGCTGCTGATTCCGCGACCGACCGACCGAAGGTGCATTCTGACTTGGCGGCCGGAGGAGGGACTCCCGTCCCGACTGATCGATTAGCTGGTGTCGTGCCAACATTCGCGCCATCTCATTTCGCATGCAGGTCTCGCTTGTCGTGCTCCCATCTGCCGGCGATGGCTAAATCGAGACCCAGTGGAGAGTCTGGCATGCGGCTATTGTTGCTGTTGTCGAGATGGCAGGCAAGGCGTGTGTGCACCCACTCGACTGGTGTGCAAATTCCAGGCAAATTCCACACCAAATACCGGGCGACATTAGTTGTCTTGTTGTGTCAATTATTTACGCATTTGCATTCATTTGCTCCGGCTCGGGCCCCACCTCCGCTCCCTTCAGGCCCTGCCTCCGTTCCGACTCGGTGTTGATGGGCTCCGCCTGCTTACTATGCCCATCGCCATGTCCGCCCATCTCGTATCGGGCTTGACGTAATTACAGCTCAACAAGCTAACCAACCTGGCTAAGGAGCTGGACGGAAATTCCAGGCGCACAGATAACGGAGCCACAGTCCAAATGACGTTCTGTCTTGACGAACTGCTGCACCTCTACTCGGCACTATTTCCAATTCATTGCTAACCCCGAAGGGGTCAACGACTGGGCTGCCCCAGCTCCTTCCCCTTGTGATTCTCCCTCGGATAATCAGTTCCCCGAGTGCGATTGCCTCGCAAAGTTTGTTGACCAAGCCCCGCTTTCTCTTCCTGTTCCTGTTCCTGCTCCTGCTCCTGCTCCTGCTCCTGTGTGTGCGCACCAGCTTGCTGGGCATTCATCACTCGTCGCCTGTATTAAGTGTCATCAATAGCATGGCTGTGCTCTAGTTGTGGCGCGGACAAAGCCAGGAAAAGCGTTTCCATTTTCATTCGGCATACGGGTGCAGAAGCAACAGCATCTGTCGTGCACATCGGCGGGAAAGGAAGAGTCAATATACCATTTTATTCTACCGCTTATCCTCTCCTGCTTGCTAGTTTTCTTCGCTGTCATTTCAAGTGCCTTTGAACTCTGGACTCGTGGACAAAGGTTCATCACTACAAAGAAGTAATTTCAGGGGAGCGGCCAAGGGAAGCGAAAAGCTAACGAAATTAAACATTGACGGGGGAAGGAATCACTAACCATGATGCCCCTGGCGGGTGGCAGGTTGAGGGTGCAAAAGAGTGGACTGCCTACGACAAGGAGCCACGGGGTAGGCCAGCTCCACGACCGCAAAAGAGAGGAGAGAAGCGGAGAGGTGCGGTACCGGCGCACGCACATAGCAAAGACAGGGTGTGGCACGTCATCTGTGGGCAAACCCACCCACAGCGACAGGCCACAACATGGGTACATACACACAGGAACCAGGAACCAGCACGTGGAACCAGACAATGCTTTTCGTCGCTGCTCAGCTGGATTTAGTCACCCAAGTGGGGTCAGGTCAGGACAGAGCCACGGTATTTGGCAGCCTTCGTCTCTTTGCGGGCAATTATCCTAATGCGAGCAGAGCCAGTGTACTCCGACACCTGGGGCAAGCCAAGACAGCCTCACATATTTCAGTTGCATTCCAATCGATTAAGTTCAGATGAATGACCGCAGATCTCAAGCCCGTTCCCATTCAATTAGATTGATTAAAGCCGAGTCTGTGGAGTGAGTAGAAAAACGAGGGAGAGTTGAGCCTCGAGCGGCCTGCTCCTGTGCATCCCCGCCTCCTGGCTGGCAGTCGGAATGCGTTGAATATTCAATTTTTCCGCTTGTGCCACATACATTTATTTAAGCATACATATTATGCTGACTTGTTATTCCCTTGCAGGGTATTCAAATTTCAGTCAAAACCCCACAAAACGGTGAAGAATTCATTTCCGACCCCATAAATCATATATATTCTTGATCAGCATCAACAGGAGAATCTTTCTAGCCATCTTCGGGGCAAACTAATTTTTTTCGATTTTTGCTAAATTTTATAAGGGGTTACATCGTTAAAATTATCAAAAATTGTCCAAAAATTGAATTTCTTAAAATTTTAAATTGAGTATGCTGATTTATTAACCTGGCAAAAACTAACACAGGACTGCTGTCCGAATTTAAATTAATGCTTTTTTGGCTGAGTTACGAGTTTTTTAAGATTTGATTTTTAGAAAAATTTGTATATAAAAATATTGGTAAATATCGACTAAAAAATGGTATTTTAATTTTAGTCAGAAGCGTAAAACACATTGAAGCAGTCGTTTCCGACCCCATAAATCATATATATTCTTGATCAGCATCAACAGGAGAATCTTTCTGGCCATCTTCGGGGCAAACTAATTTTTTTCGATTTTTGCAAAATTTTATAAGGGGTTACATCGTTAAAATTGTCAAAAATTGACAAAAAATATGTTTTTTTAAAATTGTAAATGAAGTATGCGGATTTGTTAACCTGGCTAAAACTTAGACAGTACCGCTGTCCGAATTTAAATTAATGCTTTTTTGGCTTAGTTATGATATTTTAAAAACTTTGATTTACCCAACATATCTGGATATAAAAATATGGATTTAAATATAACTCAAATACGCATGTTTTTCGATTTCTTGTAGAAATATAATGGCCAAAGAGCCAATGAAACTAAAACTCATATTTATTTCTATTTGCAATCAAAAACATAATCATAGAAGAATAAAGCATTAAAAAAAATAAATCTAGAAATATTTAACTGAATTTTTCAAAGTCTTGGAAGGGGAAACATCAATAAAATGGTCAAAATTTAATAAAATTCATATCAAATAAAAGCCAATACAGACAAGCTTTTCAAATTGAGATCAATGAACCTTCGGCTTAATTATGACCAAGTTTAACATTTCTGAAGGTGTGTGTAAGGGTATACACACTTCGGTTTCTAGAAGTGTTCCTTATTTACTGCATTTCCCAGGGAAAATGAATGAATGATATGAACAATTGAAAATGGAAGGAGAGCTCGGCACACATTGTTGATTTATTTTTCGCAAATCTGCCACAAAATGCGAGTCAAGTGCACGTTCCGCGTGCTCCGAAAGAGAATTCCCCGAGCAGAACGCTAAATGCAAGCCAGTATGCATTATTCCAGCGATTATTTACATTTTCGAGTGCGGCAGCAGCTTAGGGGCCGGACACGGCCTCAAAAACGGACCCGGAGCGACCCAAATAAACGATCCGGCGCCGAAGCCAGCAAAGTTCAATGCAAAACTGATGAAATTTTGCTGTATCCGGTGAATACAAGGACGTCCCGCGAGGGTAATCCCTGCGGCCGAGCCCAATCTAGTGCCAAACAATGGCTTTGCAATGGAAATGCAAGCGGAAAAAGACACTGTCGAGGCTGACGCGCCTGCGTGCTGGCCTGACTGCCATGGATCCCAGCAGGAGTAGGAGGAGGGAAGAGATAGCCCATCGAGACCCGGCGCTTGGCTGCTTGCATGCCAAATGATGTGTGGCACGACAGGCCGAACGGTTTGACGCCATTGCGGTGGCTCCAGTTTGCGGGACACACACCCATCGGAGCTGGAGCAACTGGAGGCAGGTAATTTGCTTGGCGCCGTCCGCCTGTTTGCGTGCGAAACAAAGCGGCGTCGCCCTTCCGCCTTGCCTCGCACCGCTTCAGCACTTGGAAGGTACCTCGATAGACACTACTGGAGTCATTGCACTCTTTTCTCCCTAGACCCCGGGTTTCGCGGGACTCTGGGAACTCGGAAGCATCGCTTTCGGGAGTTTGGGTATCGAGACTCACCTGAAATCCAGACTCAGGTTTCTTTGGTGCGTGGATATGCGCTTCGGGGGATTCGCAGGCCCTCCGGCGGCGGTCGCTGGCACACCATCTCCAGACTGCGCCACGCTGAGATTGGGGCGACCGTGCACCGAGGGCATCGAGTGGTTGAAGACGCGGCTCAGACTAAGGCGTGGCTTGGAGTAGCGCGTGTGCTTTGGCGTGCTGGCAGCGGAGCTGGCGCCCGGAACCGATGTGGGCATCTGGCCACCGATGGGCAGCGTGACTGGGGCAGCCATCAGGAAGGCGGGTATGTAGTTGCCGTTGCCATTTCCGTTGCCTCCGTCCGAGCCCAGGGAGGACAGGGTGGTGGTGGAGGTGGAGTGCGGCTCGCCGGTGATGGCCAGCGACGAGTGGCTATGCGGACTGCCCATGCCGCAGGTGGCAGATGAGATGCTGTGCAGACTCAGGCTTGGGCTGGGATGGCTCATCGACGCGCTGGCTGACGCTGATCCGGAGCCAGATGCGGAAGTGCTTTCCGCCACCGTCGGACTGTGCACCACGGTGCTGTTGCTGTGCTCGCTGGAGCTGCTGGTGCTGGTGCAGGCGGCCGTCGAGTGCTCCGATAGGTCATCGTCGTCGGTCGTCGCAGCTGCCGGCACCTGCGGACAGTTCCAGGTTTCCGTTGCCTCGAGATTCGCATTCTCGCCGGTTGCGACGGCCTTTCCGTTCATATTGAAGTCGGAGAGCGCCTCGGGGCTGGACAATCGCACTGTGTGTGGCAAGCAGTGGTCCACGACATCGACAGACGGCGCTGAGCTCACTTTACTGGCCGGCCTATCCTCAGCCACCACAACGACGGGCGAGAGCAACTTGTTGGCCGTCTCAATCTCCCGTATGTGCCGCAGGTATTGGTAACCGCTGCTCTGGGCCACCGGCTTCTTCTTGGCCACACCTCCACCAACACTGGCTATGCTGATGCTCAGGCCACCGCCGTGGCTCTGCTTGGTCTCCCCGGACACGACGCCGTTGGCTGCCCCGTTCGGCGGATTGCTGCTCGCCGAGCTGCTCTTCTTTCCCTTAAATGCGGATATGACGGAGTTCATTTTGATTGCTTTGATGAGGTGCGGTTGGGAGGGCCTCCTTGGCTTTCCTCGGTTCTTGAGTGGACTTAAGACTTAAGTGGCTAGATACGCAGGTCGGTGTGGCACAACCTTGGAATTGCTTCGTGTTCCATTGCAATGGGCTACGGCCTACGGGCTCCGGAGTGAAGAGTATCGCTCTGAGTCATGTTCGCCGGCGTCGGCTTCTCAGCTGTCCAACTGCTCGCCTGTGCTTACTGGCACGGAGCAAGTGGTGGCCCTCATATTCGGTTTCTGCTATTGTCGTGTGGCTGCAAAGATAAACAGAAATTGGTGTCAATTAGTAATTTTCGATCAATTGAAGCGACGAACTGCCGCATTCCTCCTTCATGCAATTCCCGAAATTAAGTTCACCAAGCTCTGCGTTTGGGCCTCATTAATCGATTTTCTTTTGATTTTCCGAGAATATTGCTCACATTCCGCCATCAGACCGGCGCCTGGGCCTATAAAAACAGGCTAGAAACGAGGGAAATTGTCCTTGGCGGTCCTTCTCGGAATGTGGCCAACTTGTGTGTGCTTCGCTTTCCTCTAGATACACACTAATGTACATATTGCGCTGTGTCGTAAGCAGCAGAAAATAGAAATATGTACATATGTGGTCTGAGCGATCAACTTGATCAACATTCTTTACTTAAATACATGTCGAGATGGACTTAAAAACTGCTGGGGCATTGCACTGCTGACCTTACAAAGTGCGCTACTTGGTAGCAGTCGTAGTTGCGCGTTGCCTTGACCCATTTATTCAGTGTGCCACGAACGAGCGGGCAAGAGGCATTCCCCTTTAGACTATTGACACTAAGCATGGCTTCTCTTAACTTTTCGAGCTGCCGAAAGTGGAAAGTGGAACGTGGGAACAGCACAGTCTGTGGGGCAACACCTGGACTGGGCTGGGCGGGGCTAGCCACCTCTTTGATGCCTTATCATCGTTGGCCCCATCGCTCAGCATCTTTGTTACACATTCCCCTCCTGCACTCCTGCACACACCTCCTCCCCACGGATACTGGGCTTGCATTCCGTCATTTAAATTTCATGAGTTTGTGACCTGACCCCAATTACGTCCATGTCCATGTCCCTTTTCCCTCTGCGCCGCAGAAGCGAATTATTTGCGTGTGATTCACATCCGTGCTTATCTACGACACACCGATCAATGCGATTGTACCAGTCACTTTTCGTATTCATTATGTTATGTGCGATTTCGGTGCAATTAATTAAAGTGCTTAATTTACTAAATAAAAAGCTAAGAAATGAAGAACAACCGAAACATTCGTGCGCCTGTTTTAGTAACCTTTAAAGGCATTCCTCACAGCACCACGTACAAATCGCCGGACTCGGGCACTCCCAGCTGGACGAGAACGTTCTGTTCTCATTCCGGACGATAGCCATTCGTGTAAGCGGATCACACGCACACACGCACATGACCGAGTGCTGTAATAATTAAAATTGTAAAACTTCTGCTGCCTGAATGGACACAGGCCAAAGAAAAGAATGCGGGCGCACTAAAAATAATTCTCCCAAGCGCCTGAGCAGAGTGGGCAAGGAAGTAAATGTTTCATGGATTGCCCAGCACTGCACTGCTTTTTAGGAGCCCTCTCTAACCATATCCATCCTCTTGGGTTAAGGGATGAGATCTGCGTAACCCGATAAGGCGACTCCACTTGACACAGTATGCTCAAATTTCATACCGAGTGTGAGAAAGTACCCCGGAGGGGAGGCAAGTCCTTCGACAGTCACCGAACTCTGCACAACTGCGGCCTAATCGGGGCTGTGAAACAACTGGTTGGCTGCTACCTGCCGAAACTAGTTTTACACTTGTTCTCCTGCTTCGACTTTGCAGTGGATTGCACAAGCCACCAATTGTTCTGGTCGTGTGACTGCTGGTCTGTTCGGCCTTGACGGTCGACCGCGCTCCACGGAGAGCTCCAAAATGCTGGCATTTGACCCGAGCATTCCGGCTGGCACCTTTGGATTCACATTAACGAAAAGTATTTTTATTGCTCAGAGAGCACTCTCTGGACACAGTGAGAAAAATCTCGGAATGGTATCTCTCGGGGCTGGTGGTGATCAGAAGCTATTGGGGTCTCGTACAAGTCACAGGGTTCAATGACAATTAACGAAAGCAAGGAGGGAATTCGTGGGGCGAGTTCGGTACACAAACATATCTGCCTGGCTGGCCTGGCTATTCTGAAGAGCTGCAGACTTCCCATTGTGGACTTATCTGGCAACGAGCCACGCGCATGCGGACAGGCAGTCCGTCAACCACGACCTGCAATCAATCAGAGTTCCCATCTCCTCACATGCGATGGCTAACAAACGAGTTTTCCCCCTTCATGCAAAGGGAAACAACACATGAATTGCATACAGATGCGGGAGAGTGAGCAACGGAAAAACTAAAATGTGAGGCGGTAATTCGGATTTCAGTTCTACACCGGGTTCTTCTGCGAGTTTTCGAATGGTCCCAGCGGAAGTGACTGTCGCCGCCGTAATAACAAACTGGTTTACCATATAAAAGCAGCAACCACGAAGTCCCCTCCAAAATTGCCTTTTGCGCACAGACTGGTCGATGGCCATTAAAATCCAATAGGTTTTCGACTACTACTATATCCGATTAAGCAAGTATCTTATTTTCACCAAACTTATGAAAGCAACAAAGTGGAAGCGGGCACTGTGGGAGATGAAACCTGGCAGAAAGATAACTTTTATCTAGCCGCGCGGATACAACTACTAGTCACAGCTAGTCAACGAAAGTACTGTGCGGTAATGTGCTATGTGCACCTAAGCTCATTCTCAGCAACCCCGCCGCCCCGTGCCCCGAGCCCCGGCCTGGAACCCGCATCCGAATCTGACTCCGACTTCAGCTGCAGTTCAGCAGCTGCGGTTTCGGCTTGCACAAGCCTCTCGAATCACGGCTCACAGCTGTGCTGGCTTCAGCGTTTCGACTGTTTGACAATCTTGCCGTGTTTTCGTTTGGCAAACGCCATATCTCAAAATGTGCCCCCGAGCCAACGAACTCTCAATGTTGGTGGCGGTCGCTGCCGCTTTAATTGACTGCGAATTTAAAACTTTCAATTGCAGCGACCGCAGCTGCAGCATAATCACAGATTGCTCATGTGGCCGGTCGCATTCCCAGCATAATTCCGATGGTAGAATCAAGAACGAAGCGGCTCAGTCAGGCGAGAGTTTCTCCGCAATTTCATGCTCCAAGTCGTGCCTGCTCCCCCGCCCCATTGTTCCACTAAGATACGCAATTATTATTTCATGTTCTACATAGCCCGGACTCAAGTCGAGCTGCCTTCAGATGCAGCTCGTTTCGACAGAACAGCGTTCAGACGCACAGCGGACTTATATCGCACACCCACGTGCAGGCAAGACAGTTTCCTGGGCACGCAGGCGGCTCTTGCTGTTCTTTCATCCATCTCAACTCTATCCCACAGGCCAGAGGGACTGTGCTGCTGCTGCCTCTTCCAGGCACTTGTTCAATTGCAGCCGATGGGGCAGCTTTAAGAACGGGGCCGAGCAACTCCCTTCTTTTAATCAAATTTAATGGCTGCTCCCCGGTTTGGAAGCGCAGGCGCAGGGCGTGGCTGCTGGAAACATAAAGGAAAAGTGGAGTCGATGTGTACAACTCCCTCCGGGCGCATCCTATAGATACGAGCTTATTGCCATCCCATGACTTTCTTGTTGTTGAAATGAGTAACAAAAAAGTTGAATGAAGTTTTCAAATAGTATATACAGAGCAAGCTTTTCATAGGTGGCACAAAGACTAGGAAACACAGCTACGCCACAGTTTGGCAGGTGTTGAGTAACTGTAAGCTATCGCTTTACTAATACCGTTTTAAATATATAAATATTTTGCCCCAAAATTTGCAACCCAGTCGATGAAATCCGCAAAATAGTAATTGTCTTCAAGTTCGAGCGAATCCAGTGCCAGCCATTGGTGAACGGCACGCGACTCGATAATAAACTGCACTTGGACTCGGTGGCACAGCATTCCAGCTCACTCGCCGACGGTTTCACGGAAAGAAAGCCATAGAGCCGTTTGGCCAGTTTCAGCATTGCTGAGCGTCTGATACTTGGACCAAATGAAGAGCTAGGGTGCGCCTTTGAATTGTTACTTTAGTTTTTGAACAAATTCAGGCTAAAATGCGGTCCTTTTCAGCTGGAGCCAAAGCTGGAGCATAGTCACTGGGAGTCCAACCACAGCAGCAACAGCAACAGCAGCAGCAACCGTTACGGAGATTACACTCGACTGCAGCAGTGAATCTAGAGTTTCACATTCCGCTGCTGTGCGGTTAATAAACCGCAAACTGCTCGAGACGAATCGCAGTTAGGCAAATAGATAGATAGATACATACGCAGTTGGGAGCAGATACTCGCTTGTGCTCGTGCTTTTGCCACCGCTCCAAGCAGGCTTCCTCCAAGATACAAGTGACGAGCGAGCGAGCGAGCTAGCTTGAGCGGCGCTATCAAGGTCGTCCCAATCAGACAAGCAAGACAGCACTCGCCCGTGCCTAGTTGAATAACTTTTTGAAAAGTAAAATACGACAGAGTCGCCGCCGTAGAACTAAAGCGAACCGAACCAGCCATCGCATCGAAATACGCTGAAATCAAACAGCTCCGGTCAAGGCGAACAATCACGTTGATTGTGAATGCATGTCCAAACTCACTCAAATCGGAGTAACGAATTATGGGAGCCATAACCTCTCTTTGTCGGACCTGCAGGAAAGCGGTCTGCTCCCCCACAGAATCGGACACTTTGATGGCAATAGGAAAAACTCTGTATTTACAATATACATTATCTAATCTCCCAAGACCAGTTTTCCACCTTTGACTCTACGCTCTGCTCTCGTTATTTAGCTTCTACAGCGGCGACTTTTCTTGTTTGAAATTCACGATCGAGTCCAAGTACCCATAATACTGACAAGCGGTCGACGGCCGCACAGAGACCGCACTTCGCTGCGAACTCGTGTTCACATGTCTCCAAAATCAGTTAATTATAATGTCTAATTGAGCACATCCACTTGCCTTGGCCCAAACTCCAAATGGGGCTGGCCTGGGTAGTACTCTACGTGAACTGCAGCGAGGTGAAATTAAGTAGTTTTGTGCAATCAGCGCGAGGAAACCCACTACATCGGACTACATCGCAGCCAAACTATCTGCGCCCAACAAGCATCTATAGCTTTCCCACGTAGTTCCGCCAGCTACCAGCAGCTGCAGCGAGGGTCCGGGCTCCGGAGACAATCCGAATCCATTATGAGTGGCGATGTCACACAACATTAATTTTCGGTTGCATTAAGGAGCGGACGCCGAGACGGCGAGACTTGGAGTCCAAGGGGGAAAGCCTAGCCTAATGGCCGTTTCTCATCTCTCGGCGGCCGAGGGAAAGTAGGGTTACACAACCGATTGGGTGGCTTTTGGGGGCGGAGGAAAAGCTGGGCTCGCATCGCCCATGGCAGCGTTCCAGTCGATTCCACACCAAACCCTTGCGTAGATATCTCTTTTATTTTCACCAGTTGGAAATTGAAAGTAATTAAAGGCACTTTAAGATCACATTAAGGGGGAAAAGTTTGCCTTAACGATTAACGAAAGCTCTGCAAATATCGAAGGTGATTCCCCATAGTGATGTGTGGATAGAGAGTGGAGCGTGACAGTCTCCTGCACTCAGCGGAGAGAAGCTCAAAGCCATGCGGAAGTGGTTCGCTCACGGCGGGAACATCTTTCTCATAAGTTAATCACTTCCGACCATCAGTCCCCCCCTTGCAGTACAGTTCTGCCCGATATGGGGTCTAAAATAATACTTATTTGCGTCTCAGAATGCGTGCACACACTGCCCGGACTTTGGCCGGACGGATGCACAATGAGCCTTATCAGTGGCTCTCGAAAGCAGATCCCATTCATTCGGGCATGAATAAATGATCGCTGATCAGTGGCGCGGGCACGGGAAGCCGTAGCCGTAGTCGCAGTCGCGTCGCCTCGGGCCTTAAATAAGTCGTGATGAATTTGTGGGCGTTGTGCGCAGATAATGTGTCTATATACGGGCGCTGCCATTTGGCGCTCAGTGTGGGTTAGAGCCCAGATCTGCCGATAGATGCATAATTCGTTTGGGTATATACACATTTGTGGCTTCTGTGCGGTGACAAATCGCCCAAAGCTGCGTCAGAAAATAGGAATCCAAGCAGCCTTGAGCTCCCCAATCAACTCTTTGGTCGAATCGGCACACACTGCCCACCCACGGATATGTCGCAACAGCTGGGCTTTATGGCGTGGATTATACTTTACAATCTGATCAAGAAACCGTTCCTGCAGGTTGTCCATGTCCTTCTGCTGTCCGCACTATGGCATCGCTAAACCCTCGCAAGATCCGAGCCGCCGACATCGTTGACATGCCTAGTAAGGTGGCTCCGCTTCCCTACCTCAACTTCCTGCGCTACCTTAAGCGTAATTTCTTTCCACGCTACGGTCTGCGCCGTTTGCTCCGGGTGGGATTCGCCCAATGGACTGCGCTGAGCGAAGCCCAGAAGCGCAAGTTCGAACCGCAAGTAAGGTGCCGGCAGACCATGTAGCCAAGCAGCTCATCGTTTTCTCTCTATTCCAGCGCATCTTGGCCAGAGTCGTCCGGAAGCGACGAGTTGCTCGAAATCGTCGGTTGGTTCGTCGCAGTCAGCGGGGTCGAAAGCAACCAGCTGCTGTCCGGCGCCCTATTTACGACAAGCGTCCCAAACCAATACGCCTCAAACGCAAGTAGAGACGGTAGGCACGGTATGGATCGAGTCCATAGCACCTGGCGGTGACGTTCGTTCACCCGGTGGCCAGCTAAAGACCCACTTTCAGAAATCTTCTTTAGTTCTTCAATTCGCATTTACCTCTTTTACCCCACTTGGAAATATGTCAGAGAACCTACACATGATGCCACTCGCCACCGAGGATGTTTCAGCGGATTGACACCTGCACACTGTTATTGTCTTGCGCAATCTGAGCTCGGAGGAGCGTGGGCTGCTGTGAATGGAAATATGCAAACAAATACTCTGCCAGCACTTTCACTTTTCGCATTTTGTCGGAATGAGGGAATGCCAGTGGCCATTCGCCAAGGGAAGGGGAGCGGAGCGGCGAAAAGCAGCCGATGCGAGTACTTCTGGTCTGTTTCAGTTCCAAAATTATACCTTTTACATTCATCGCCTTCGCGCAGCGGTAATGGTTCTTTAATTTATATGGTTTTATATAGTTTTTTGGACCCATTACGTCACCCTCACAACAAGACAAAGAGCGGATTCACAGGTTTGACTGCAAGAGCTGTTTGGCTAGGGCCTGGCAATAATCATACCACAGAAGCTCGGAATAGGGACCTAGACCTAGCCTTGACCTCCCTGGCCCAAGAATATTCAATGGAGCGCCGGGACAGATACTGAACAAACTCCCTTATCTGGACCCCCGTTTTCTCGACAACTCACTTTCTGTTTGTCAATAAATTATTTATCAATTTTAATTTCCGCTTGCTGCACAAGCAAAGCAAAAACAAAAGCAAAGCAGCCACGAAAGGCGCCAGTGGCGAAACAAAAATAGCGACGCTCGTCGACTCCAGCATCAACTAGTTTCGAACTGACGAACCGCCCGAGCTCGCCATGATTTGTGATCGGAAACCCATCCAAACTGGTTGGCTTCTGGCCCGCAGTCGAATTCCCGTTTTGGATGCGGCGCATGTTTCCACTCGGCGGCAGCCGTGGTTAACTAACTCAATATTTGGCAAGCGTCTGCCGACGCAACCTGCAGCGGCATGCGGCAGTCGGATTGACAGCGCACAGCTTATGTCACAGTTATCGCCTCTCGAAAGAGTAATTACACTTTAATTGCCCTGGCCGCGCGACTCCACCTATCTCGCTCAAACCCCCAGCACTGGTTGCATCGCCATGTGGAAAGCCTTTCTAGTTGCACGGAGCTAGCTTAGCCGCCCGAGAGTCCCGTCGTACCTGGAGAACACCGTTTTGGAGCGAAACGAAAACGAGCGCATTCCAAACACCGCCAGCCCGCAGCCAGCAAAGGAGCTTTAATCGAAATCGGATTCCGAGAGCCGCGAATCGAAGACAAGCCCTGCTAAGCTCAGCTCTCTGGGTCTGCGGACCGGAGAGCGCGGGGCCAGGCGGAATGGGGCAGAACAACGGGTTCCACTGTCTGCTCCACTCTTCGTTTCCGTTGTTTCCCCAGCTTGTTTACACTTTTCACACTTCGGCATTCGCACTCGCTCTTTGCGTGGCCACGCACTCGCTCTAGCATGGGATCGGATTTGCCTGGTGCTCTCCGCCGCTGCAGAGTCCCAACTCCGGAGAGTTCAACGACACAGTGGCTATGTTTCAGACCTGATTGCCGATTGCCTTGGATTAAACTAAATGCAACCGAGTTTCGCAATCTGCCAGGCGGGCTTAGGAGTCTATCAGCCTGGGCATCGCATCTGCACCTGCATCTGCACCAGATGGAACTATATGGCAAATAGGCGTCGATCAAGCGACTGGGAATGCACATCTCCGGGGAGGAGACGCACTTTTATCATAGGAACTAATCTGATTTGGCCGCAAGCAGGCGAGCGAGAGTCACTTTGCCCAAATGTCAGACTTCCGCGTCTGAGGCTATGGCATTCTATCTTTATTTGCCTCTAGTTAATGGCTTCGGCTTTATTTGAATGTCAATGCATTCTCTGGTGTGTGTGGACTACGGGTGTTATATAAAATTTTATTGTATATTTAATGGTAAATTATGCTAATTTCATTTCATAAACATTTTTCCCCAAAATAATGCAATTTTTCTTATATAAAAACAAAAAAAAAGGGAATATTTTTCCATATATCTAGCAATTTTAAGCGTTTTTTTAACGATGCTATCCAGCGAACGGGAGATTGCCCGTGACGCGTTTAAGGAAGTCCAAACGAAAACGCGCCTGCAGTACAGTAAACAGTAAACAAAAAGGGAGAAGCGAATAGCGGCAGCAAGAAGCAGGGACGGAACAAAACAAAAAATCAAAACAACAAGGGCGTTCACAAGCACGAAGCAGATATGAAGCAGACACAAAAACAGAAGCAACAGAATGGTGATTAATGCCCTTATCACGCGCCCCGCGTTTATTTAATCCAAAGGAGGCCCTGGGACTCACCTCACAGTGTCCTCGGGTATCCAGTTTCGACGTAATCCACTACTGATGAGCTGCTGCTGGCAGAATCGGAGGCTGAGGCGATGGCAATTAGCGCAGATAAGTAGGGTTCGCTACTGCTTTCACTTGTGGCTTTTCTCTCGCGTTGGAAATCACAAACAGCTCGAAAAGAAATTCCTATTATTATCACTGCGATTCATTCGCACACGGTCACAGTCACAGACACAGACGCAAACGCTGGGGCAGGTGGAAAGGCCGCTGCGACACCCTAATGAGCTCGCATAACTATTGTAGCTTCGACTGGCTTGGCCTGCACTCTCCCCGCTATTCGGTTTGGGCTTGGGTTTCCAGCTATGCCCAGCAATAAACAATTGAGTATCGTAGTTGCACAAGCACTGCACTACTACACCGAAATTGCGGACACCAATACTGGGACGCGACTTGCAAAATCTCGTTTCGGTTCTCCTCCGCGTATGCCAGTGTGAGTGTGTAGTGGCTGGCTGTGTATGCGTGTGAAAATTTGCCCGACGCGTTCGAAGCCGAGAAATCACAATTCGGCGACACTTGTTTCAATATTTAGCCAGCA
This sequence comes from Drosophila serrata, assembly GCF_035046125.1. Taxonomy (NCBI): domain Eukaryota; kingdom Metazoa; phylum Arthropoda; class Insecta; order Diptera; family Drosophilidae; genus Drosophila; species Drosophila serrata. The sequence continues at coordinate 748,144 of NW_028257014.1, forward strand.
TATTTGTTGTTTCGTCGCCAATCTTTCAAATATATATAAATTAACTGGTGCTTTGCTTTGGCTATCCGAAAGGCGAGATACGAGACACAGCGAAGTCACACATACACACACACTCGTAAAGGAACAAAAAGAGACGCGCCCAAACAGTGTGTATATGCAAGGGTACACAGGGCAGGCAGACTGCGGTTGCTGGAGCCACTTCTAGTGTATTTACGCGTGTATTCACTGCCGCGAACCTTGCACGAACGATTTGTATTTCTCCTGCTTTCTTTGTATTCCACCACAAAAACAAATTTCGCGACGACAAAGCAAACACACGTCCAACAACTTCAATTCTTTTTTACGAAAAAAACAAAGTAAGGCTGTACTAACAGATCGCAAAAATACCAGAAAAGTAGGTATAAATTAGGCACAAACTGAAATGGAGGGGTTGCTAACTTGGCTAAATAGGTATATGTCCTGGCTACCACAAACGTATTAAACAAACTGGGATCGCATGGATGTATTGCTGATGACAAAAGATATAAGAAACTAATAACTCGCGATAAAAGACATTTCCCGAAAAGTGGAAGCAATAAAATATACAATAAAAGGTTGAAGACATTTGTGGTATGGTGAAAAACTTGGCTAAAGATAACATAAATTGTGAAATTAATCGAATATTATATTCCATGAGAAGCGCCAAAATATCGATATGTAGATACATATTTGAATTGGTAAATCATTACAAAATATATATATACATTTTCTTTAAGAAATTGCCCTGGTTATTTGTTTTTATATTTATCTTTTTTTTTACTTTACAATCCTATGTTTGGTCAGACTGGTCCGACTCCGCTCCACTTTCGCGTGCATCTGGAGGACACATCAATTGAATAATGCGTTTTTAAGTGAAGCTAAGACACATTCTTCACTAAATTTTGAGCGGCCCGAATTAGACAGCACAAACAAACGCACACAATAGATCTCGGGGCAAAGATAAGACCCTTCGGAGCAGCTGGAACGCACTCGACTTTGCGTGAGTTCAACAATCTGTAAATTGGTCGCCGCAAGTGAGCGATGTAAATTGAGCTGCATGCCGCCGCTGCAATTGAATGCGACCGGGGCGAGACCCTTCTCTTCTACCCCAGCACTTACTTGATTGGATTGGCTTTCCGCAGATATCATTGTCCGCACAAGATGTCTTTCATCCATACGCTCTGACCCTGCCCTGCTCTTCCAGAAAGAGATGTGGCAGTCAGAACTCTTGAAGCTGTTGATATTTCCTTTTATCCAGTACTTGTATTATAGTTCTAAAGCCGAGATCTACTAGCAAATAGGGCCTACATGAAATTATAAAAAGCTTGACCAAGTGTAATTAAAGAGAATGTAATCACTTGGCCGATTTCCCAGAAAAACCCAGACAAATTGATTTTCAATTCTTGATCGATCACACATTGCCGTCGAGCTGGAAGCTGATTAAACTGATTGCAGATGACTTGCTCGGGACGAAGAGCCAACATTAACAAAAATGTAACAAATGGTTAAAATGTTCTCACAAAGGAGGAGACAAAACCGCGTGATACACTGCCATGGGGCTTCGGGATGCTTGGCGCCGAAGCTTGGACAAAGCCGCCTAAGCTAACCTCTGGCTAAGTTGTGAAGTGATATTATGTCATCGTTGAGAAATTCCACTCAGACGTAGACCCAATAACTACTCCACATTTGGCCGATAATTAGACGGAACAAACATTTTCACAAGGAGCACAAAATGCAGCATTCCATTCCAAGAATATAAATATGTATATAGAATTGTATCTGTACTCACTGGGCTAGGCGTAGGACGGCGGTCGGAGAGTGCTGAGAATTTACACATTCCGAGCGGTTTCGCGGCGCACAAATGATTTCTGATTGTAAACATATGCGCCATTGCCGGCATCGGATGCCGCCACCAGCAGCTCAAGTGGCTGCAAAGGGGCAAAGGAAAGCCTCTTCAATTCAACAATTGATGGAGATAGGAAGAAGCAGCCCGTTCACAGATGTCTTGTCCCTGGATTGTCTTATTCCAGCTTCAACTCGGGTCCAGTCCAATTCCGATCGATGCCTTATGCCTTATGTAAAGGGCAGAGTGCTTAGAGTGCATTTCACACTGCTGATCAAGTTCAGAAGTTTGGGCCTCAACCAAGTTCTTGGAAACATCTCGGCCCACATGGGCTAGATCTATTTCGGGAACCCCTCGAAGTGCGAAAATGAAGTGGCAGAAGCAGTTAATCGAATGGGGTTTCCTTCGGCCCCAAACACATGGGGCAGGGAGTGCACCACATTGGGTTGGTGCAGCAGCAGCTTAAACGCGGCGATCAGCGCCAGTGGGATATTGGTCCAAGGGGAATCCCACGGTCCTAAATGGAAACCATATGGACGCGCTGTCAGAGTATTTTTGGAACTTAAAAGGGGAGGTTTTCCAACTCTCTTCGAATTTGAATTTTTTGCGTTTCAGGTCGGAATTAAATTTTGTTTATGGCCTGCCACACCACTTACTGGGGTCTGTCTCGCCCCTCTTCGGCATCTGTGGCGTTCGGCACCCCAATCCCATTGAGAGATGTCGTACTTCACACATTTCATCGTGTATTTTTATCAAAACACTTTCCAAAATCGAAGTCCAAAGAGCAGTTCTTGGGCACGGCCGAGCCCCTTGGCTGGAGTGCAGTGCCTGCTGAACAAATATTTTGAGTGTTTCGTTCGGGGGGAGGCGATTAATTAGCGCATTCTCGTCATGGGGCGTTTCGCATTTAGTAGGAAAAGCCCAGCCAAAGATCTCTGTGAACGAGACGGAGAAAATAAATCAGACAAATCAGAGAGCAGTAGACAAACAAATATTTCATTTAATATTAAGAGTTTGAGTGCATAATAGGGGTACCTTCTGTTCATTCTGGGTGATACAAAACCAATTCATTTCTCATTTAAGTATAAAACCACCCAATAACGTGACTCTCGAGCTGCTGGACAATTCTGCATGCCAGGCAGTTACCATTGTATCGGTGGTGGTAAGTTTGAAGATCTGTCCAAAGGCCGAAAAAGATGGATTAACGCACACAGTTGTGCCTCGCCATGGGTGTGCGCAGGCAACCGAACAAGGGTCGCGTTTCAGGGTGCGGAGTGTTTGCCGAGGGCACGCACGTGATGTGCGTGTCATTGCAGGCGGCAGGCTCCCAAAGCCGTTCCTGGGCGGGCTTGTTGTACCTTCTCTGAAACGCTGGGCTACCTGCACGTGGTGAACACACCCCGTGAGGCAGCCATCGGCACGCACATAGGTCAACCCGATTGTGCCTCGTCCTATTTGGGTCATGTTCGAAAAGAGGCCAGTTGGGAACAAGGGCAGGGCCCAGGGACGATGTCTATTCAATTTCGCGTTAGACACCCAAAATACACACGCTTGTCACCGGCTTTTGACTTTTAATTTCTGTCTGACACGACTTATTCAGCGGCATAGGACACGTGCGTGCTTAAGGGTCTCCACAAAACATTCATTTCCTTCTGCGTCTGTTTATGCTGTGTGCACTGTATTCATTTCAAACACCTCATAAATTAGGAGGAACATTTTAAAATTGAATCAAGCCTATGTCTTTACTTTGTCTGTCAGTTTGGCTTTCAAAAACGGAGCGCTTGACAGACAAGGGACCCGAAATCGCTGCTGCCAGTTCAGGTAGCCCCCGAAACCACAGCTACCAAATCCGTAAATAAGGAGCATTTTGTGTTAGGCTGGCGGTACATACCAGTTGCCTTCTGCCAGGGAATTACAGGGGAATGTCAAGGTAGCCCTGCGTGTGACAGGGCAGTTAGAGTGATGTGGCCTGTGCAACCTTTGTCCCTAACTTGACACCAATAGTAAAAAAAAACTCACCTTTCTTCTACTTGCGCTTTCTGGACCCACCAGTTGCTTGGGCCTTAGGTCGCTGGTTCTTCCGCATGCTGCGCTTACGATTCTCGGCCTTTCGCTCCGCGTTGTCCTCGTTGCGCTTCTTAATGAACTCCAGTCGCATGCGAGACTTGACAATTTGTTCGGGTCGGCGCATCTCCTTATCATTTCCGCTGAGTCGCTTTTTCAGCTCCAGCTTCACGTTGTGGCGCGCATGGCGGCTGACGGGATAACGCTGGGCGTGGCTCAGAGGCCTGAATTTGTCGTCGTCACTGCCCGCGTTCTCACGCTGCAGCTGGTCCTCGATTTTGGATTTCTCCTTCCACTCGTTGTATCGACCCGTTTTGAAGGACGCTGGAATCCAAGCACCAGACTCGGTGCGGATCTTGTTGGCTCGAGGATCCTGCACGGAAACCATTTTTTTCTTGATTCGGTCCCACTTTTTCAGGCCCGGCTTGTGCTTCATCTCCTGCGTAGAGTTGCGATCCGATACCGAAAACTCGGCATTCTGCGCCTGACGTTCAAACGTGTTAATGGCCAGGCCATCCTCTGTGTGCTTGTCGGCCGACTGGTACGGCACGTAGTGCTCATCATCCTTGGCGTTTGTCTTACGCTTTTTTTTCTTAGGCTTATCCTTGTACAACGCGTCCATGTTTTGAAGTCTCTTGGGCGCAACGACTTTGTTAAAAGTATTGCTTATGGCTTCCTCGTCGGCGGTGGGCATTAAGGACGAACTTGGCCTCTGCGTCTCGGCCTCCTTTTTCGCTTCGTCCAAGTCCTCGTCCGCACGCTGTTGTCTAAACTTTTGAATAACATCTGCGTGTTGGGATCGCTTCTCCTTCATAACGGTAAATTGTGTCGACTTTTGGGTGGTGTTGAGTTCAAATATGGTCTGAAAATTACAAGTTAGATAAGCAATTTACCTTGCGATGACTGATGTCCAACTTACACCGCCAGGTCGAAAACTGCGCATCTTGACCAGTATATCGTGCTTCTCCTCCTGCAACTTGCGCTCAGCTGCAGCTACCTCCGCCTGCGACTCTGCGGACTGGTTATTAACCTCAGCGGCCTGGGCGAGCGCCGGAGCCGCTGTGAAAAAATCTTCCAACGGTTTGAGCGCAAAGAACTTAATTTTCTTAACTCGCGCATTGGCATCCGTGGAGGCTACTGGACGTGAGCTCAGGTACTTCTTATACGCATTCTCGCTGGTCCGCAACACTCCGGACTGAAATTATTACAAGCGGTAAGGAATATATACGTAGTTGCGTTAATTATATGATGACTTACGATATGATGACTCTTCTTGATATCGGTCACCGTGAGGTGCTCCTCCTCGAGCAGGTCCTGTGGAATAGTCCCCATGGCCGAGCTGTCATGGATGTTGAAGGGCCGGTTCAGGAACAAGTGTAGATCGAGCAGATGGGCCGTGTCGTCGGTAGAGAAGATTGAGTAAGCGGTACCAGTGCGACCTGCTCGGGCACAGCGACCGACGCGATGCACGAACAGCTTCGGCTTGCCCGGGAAGTGAAGGTTGACCACGTAGTCCAAGCTGGGAATGTCGATGCCGCGCGCGGCCACATCCGTGACGATTAGCACAGATACCTTCTTGTTCACAAACTTGGCGGTATTGATTTTACGAGCGGCCGGATCCAAACTGGAGTACACCGATGTGTTGGAGATGCCTGCCTCGGTGAGGATGTACGAAATCAATTCAACATGGTGCTGTGTGCCAGCAAACACCACGGTCTGCGAATCCTGCGGGATCACATATTTTAGGAGCACCACGAGCGCTGTGTAGCGGTCGTCGGGCCGGCAGTAGAGGAACTTCAGAGCCAGGGCGTCCGGCAGTTTGGACTCTACGTCGAGACGTATGAGAACCGGGTCGTTGAGTCCGGCACGAGCGAAATCCACCAGCAGCTTGGGCAGGGTCGCAGAAAACATGACCATTTGCCGGGTTGAGGGCAGCCTGTGTAGTGTCTCGTTCAGCTGCTCACCGAAACCCATCTCGAACAAACGATCGGCTTCGTCGAAAACCACATACTCTGAAAATCGATAGTTCGGGTGAAAACAAGTTCAGCAAACCGCGAAAATTTCTCACCTATGGAGTTCAGCTTAAGGTCCATTTCCACACACAAATGGAGAAAGCGGCCAGGCGTGGCCACAATAACATCAGGGCATGTATGAATTGCCGAGAACTGCGAATCCATGGAGTCGCCACCCAGAACCAGAATGGTTTTCAGCTCCATGAAGCGGCCGAGCTCCTTGATGAACTTGTACGTTTGCACCGCCAACTCGCGCGTGGGCGACAGTATGAGGGCTCGGGCGCCCTTGGTGGGCTCGCGCCGCTGCAACTTCTCAAAGAGTGGAATCAGGAAGCAGGCTGTCTTACCGGATCCCGTCTTAGCCATGGCCACCACGTCTCGACCCTCCAGAATCAGTGGAATAGTCTTACGTTGGATAGGTGTCGGAACCTTGTAGCCCCGCTTGGTGATGCCCTTGATTAGTTCAAAGCCCAGGCCCATGGATTGAAAGCCGCCGCTTTTTTTTGACTTGGGCTTGCTACGGAGGATATCGTCTCCCTGACCCCCTCCGCTTCCGCCGCCGCCATCATTATCCAGCGAGGGGAATCCTGGAATTTCATCAGCTTGCTTTTTGCGCTACAATCAGGAGAAATTGTTATTCAAAATTATAAAAACAGCGGATTATTTCCTACCATATTTGTTTTGTTACTTTACACGTGCATTTGTTGCGATGTTGCCACCGCGTTGAGAGCACAGCTGGCAGCTGGCCGGTCCAAGAAGAAGTGGCAACGCTAGATTCAATCGGTTTAAGTGTGACCGTTGGGTGAAAACATAAAAAAAACACATGTTTTAAATTTTCTAAGGTATTATCATAAAAACGGTGTTAAAAACGGACAAAGCAAACGCAGAAAAAATGTATAGTTGTAACAGTAAAATTTATATGTAAAATCTAATTCGCACAAAGGTACTATAATATTTGACAGCCGATAAGGGCCTCCGGTTTCCAATTGAGCCTCGCTAATGAGTTTTCTGCCCTTCGCTCGTCCGCCAGGTCGTCGTCTTTGTCTCCGTTTCAGCTTTGGAAGCAGGAAGTGGGCGGAGTGGAGCGGTGTTGAGGAGTTATAGTATAATAAGACTTGGCCCGAAAAAGCAAACGCAACAAACATGTCAACCACTCCCAACTCCAATAGCAGTAGCAGCAACAGCAACAACAAACAGCAGACCCAGAAGCAGGATACGTATAGCAGTGATAGCAGCGAAGAGAATCTTGAGGCGGCAGAGGAGCGGAGAAGGCGCATCCTAAAGAATCGCAGCCGGCTTAATCGTCCGAACATTTCCTGCGGCGGAGCCGTTCCCAAGGACGGAAAGTCTTCGGGTGGAGCGGCGTCCACGAGCTGCCAGGCGATGGCTTCCGCGGGAGCAGGAGGTCGCCTGCCGGCGCCGCCGGAGAGGATCTCGATGCTAGTAGACGGTGTACGCTTCACAGTCGAGCAGTCGCTTCTCACAGCCCATCCCACCACCATGCTGGGTACCATGTTCGGTTCTGGCTTCCAGTTTGCACACGCTAACGAGCGCGGTGAATACGACGTGGCCGACGGCATCTCACACTTAGTGTTCCGTGCAATCCTGGATTACTACAAGAGCGGTGTTATTCGCTGTCCACCATCGGTATCGGTGCCGGAACTAAAGGAGGCCTGCGATTATTTGCTTATTCCCTTTGACGCCACAACCGTACGCTGTCAGAATCTAAGTGAGTATACTGCGAGTTGCTCCTGCTTGGGCGAACCTTAGTTGTGGCCACCTCTGCTCTCTGCTTCTCTTCCCTTATAACATGCCTTCTGTTGTCTTCGTCAAAAAGGAGGCCTGCTCCACGAGCTCAGCAACGAAGGAGCGCGCCAGCAGTTCGAGCTTTTCCTCGAGGACCTCATCCTGCCACTAATGGTGGCCTCAGCACAGCGCGGGGACCGTGAATGCCACGTAGTCGTTCTGCTTGAGGATGATATGGTGGACTGGGACGAGGAGTTTCCGCCGCAAATGGGAGAGGAGTATTGTCAAAGTAAGTACCCTGACCGTTGAGGTTTGCAGGATCAGAAGTTAACGCTTAGACGCAGCTGTCCACAGCACTGCCATGCATCGCTTCTTTAAGTACATCGAGAATCGTGATGTGGCTAAGCAGGTCATGAAGGACCGCGGCCTAAAGAAGATCCGCTGCGGCATTGAGGGCTATCCCACCCATAAAGAGAAGATCCGGAGACGTCCCGGCGGACGTGCCGAAGTGATCTACAGCTATGTGCAGCGCCCGTTTATCCACATGTCATGGGAGAAGGAAGAGGCCAAGAGCCGCCATGTGGACTTCCAGTGTGTAAAATCGAAGTCAGTGACAAATCTTGCTGAAGCAAATGCCGATCCTCCCTTGGAATTGGATGCAAGTGCGTAAAAAACCCAGGTGATCAAGAAGATCCGCTTAATCCCCATTTAACTTTCAGGCGGCAACCCTATTCCGCCCATTGCAGTGGTCAATCCGCATCCCAATAACATAGAGCTGGCTCCCGATGTGGCTGCAGCCGCCCCTGCAGTAATGGGCGTGGCTGGCCCAGCAGCGGTAGTCGCTGTCGACGAGGCGGCTGGCGGCGTTGTGATGCTCAACGATTTGGCCCAGGCGGCGGGCGCTGGTGGCGCCGGCATCGTCGACGAGAACGTGTAGAGCAATGTAGAGACCTCGGGGAAGGTGAAAAACACTGCCAGAGTAGCAGGAGCGCGCACAGGAAACCCTTTCTACGATTTTCATCAACACTTTTATATATATATGCAATAAAAAAACAGAAATGTCCAACACAAAAGTACCTCCAGAGATAGGCTAAATCCGGCACCAGAATTATAAGAAGACATGTTAGCACTACGCTCCATCAAAAGCCTCCCGCTCGCCTTGAGGAAGGGAAGAAGTCTCCCAGTTTAATGAGCGCTCGATGGCCATTTTCCACTTCTGGTAGCGGAGATTTCGCTCGGTGGCATTGATCGACGGCTTGATGGCGTCGCGCGGTCCTAACTTCGAGAGTGGAGCCTCCATGGAGTATCGACTTTCGACGGCTTTGTATGCAGCCATGGCAGCGCCCTGAAATGCTAGCATTAAGCACATGGGCAATTAGGTATATACTAAATACTAACCAGTGCAGTGGTCTCCGCAATTTTGGCACGAAGCACCTGAATTCCCACGAGGTCCGACTGCAGCTGCAGAAAGAGACTGTTTACAGTCATACCTCCGTCCACCATAAGCTTTGCCAGCGGAATTTTGCAGTCCTTATGCATGGAATCGAGAATGTCCCGGACCTGAAAGCAAACTGCCTCCAGTGTAGCCCGCACAATGTGCTCGCTCGTCGTCTCCTCACTTAGGCCGCAGATCACACCTCGAGCATCCTGGTTCCAATAGGGGGCGTAGAGTCCATTAAACGCCGGCACAAAGTACACGTCCAGAGAGTTGTCCACAGTACTGGCCATGGCTTCGATCTGACCCGAGTTTTGGATGAGGTTCATGTTGTCCCGGAGCCAGTTAAAGGCCGCACCAGCAATGGAAACACTGCCCTCAAGAGCGTAGTAGGGAGTGGCCTTGCGTCCCAACTGGTAACCAACAGTGGTTAGAAGCCCGTGCTGGGAATGAACGATGGAAGGTCCGGTGTTGTAGAGCAAGAAGCAGCCGGTGCCGTACGTAGCCTTAGCCTGGCCCTTGGACAGGCACTGCTGACCCACAAGAGCTGCCTGCTGGTCGCCCAGGTCGGAGCTGATGCTTATACCTTTGAGCACACCCTGTGCAATGTTGCCGTAGAACTCGGCGCTCGAGCAGATCTCTGGCAGAATGCTCTTCGGTAGGCCAAAGAACTTTAGCAAATTCGGATCCCACTGCAACGTTTCGATGTTCATTAACATCGTGCGAGAGGCGTTGGTCACATCTGTCTTGTGGACACCTCCTTCCTTGCCGCCTGTGAGGTTGTACATCAGCCAGGTGTCGATGGTGCCGAACATTGCCGTGCCTTTCTCCATTGCCTGGCTGACAACCGGGACGTTGTCCCGCAGCCAGCGCAACTTCACACCCGAAAAGTACGGCGATAGAGGCAGGCCGCATAGCGGCCTCAAGTAGTTAATGTTCCGGGCATTGTTCGGAATCGTCTCCAGCAGCTCCTCCACGGTGCTGGTGGTGCGGTTGTCCAACCAGATGATGGCGTTCACCAATGGCTGTCCTGAAAGCCGGTCCCATACCACGGTAGACTCGCGCTGGTTGGTGATTCCAATCGTTATTATGTCCTGAAACGAACCAAAGTAATCGGTACTCCGTAAAATAACCAACCAAATTTTCGCATATGAGGGTGTGTACACACTGACCAGGGACCACACTTGCCATTCACAGTGAAGCCCAATCTTAAAAGGGAGGAGAGGGCAGTAAACAAGTGGGAGAGTCAATGATAACGAAACCATCTAGTAAGCGACGTAACCTGTCCCGGAATTTCGTGTCCGTCGTTGGCCCTTCTCAATGTCAACTCTCGCCAGAATCGTCCGACGCAGTATTGTCAGCATTATACAGGTACAACTACGTGGGATGTCTTCGTCGGTAGAAGGCCAGACGGGTAAAACTGTCATCATCGCCGTGGGCCAGATGCGGTCCACCAGCGACAAGATTGCCAATCTCTGCCAGGTGAAGGAGTTGGTGACCCGAGCCAAGGCCAGTAAAGCCTGCATGCTATTTCTCCCAGAGTGTTGTGACTTTGTGGGCCAGAACCGCGCTGAGACCTTGGAGCTGTCTGAGCGTCTGGACGGTGAGATGATGGCACAATACCGGGAGCTGGCCAGGAGAAATGGTATTTGGCTCTCGTTCGGGGGCGTCCACGAGCGAAACGATCAGGGAAAGATTTACAACGCCCACGTCCTGGTTAACGAGAAGGGGGATCTGGCGGCGGTCTACCGAAAAATGCATCTGTTTGACGCCACCACTAAGGAAATACGTCTGCGTGAGTCTGACACCGTGACGCCGGGCGAGCGCTTGGAACGCCCTGTTGCCACACCCGCCGGCAAGATAGGCCTCCAGATCTGTTATGACCTGCGATTTGCGGAGCCGGCTGTCTTGCTGCGAAAGCTAGGGGCGCAACTGCTCACTTATCCAGCCGCCTTCACCTACGCGACAGGAAAAGCGCACTGGGAGATCCTGCTGCGGGCCAGGGCGATCGAGACGCAGTGCTTCGTGGTGGCCGCTGCTCAGCAGGGCTGGCACAATCAGAAACGCCAGAGCTGGGGCCATAGTATGATTATCAGTCCTTGGGGCAAGGTGCTAGCCGATTGCGGTGGCGACCAGGAATTGGGCATCGGCACGGCGGAAATTGATGTTGGCCAGCTAGAAACTCTTTACCAGAATATGCCATGCTTCGAGCACCGCCGCCACGATATTTATAGCCTAACGGCTTATAACGTCCGTAGCCCCGAGCTAGCAGAGGATCGCGCCTTTGCCAATAACATAGTGGACAAACGTACCATATTCTACGAGTCGGAGCATTGCTTCGCCTTCACCAACCTCCGCTGCGTGGTGGAGGGGCATGTGCTGGTGTCCACCAAGCGGGTTACTCCCCGTCTGCATGGCCTAAGTTGCGCCGAGATGGCGGACATGTTTGCCACTGTGTGTATGGTGCAACGGTTGCTGGAAAAGATCTATCAGACCACTTCGGCCACAGTCACCGTGCAGGATGGTGCACAGGCTGGACAAACTGTGCCCCACGTTCACTTCCATGTCATGCCGCGCAGACATGGAGACTTCGGCCACAACGATCAGATCTACGTGAAGCTGGACGAGCGAGCGGAGGAGAAGCCGCCGCGCACAATTGATGAGCGGATTGCTGAGGCGCAGGCTTACCGCAATTTCCTGCTGGACTGCAGCTAGCTCTCCCATATCCCGACTTCTACTTTGTGATTTGATGTTTGTATACATACTTAATAAATAAAGCCACCCTGAGACAATACCTCCACTTTGCCGCCTACGGCGACCAGCTTCATGCAGGCTCCAACAATGCACTCGTTGACAGTGTTCACGATGGCCATGGGGTCCTGCTCGCACCATCCTTCCTTCTGGAAAATTGACTCCACCTCGATCTGGTGGTAGCAAACGATCTCATCGGTGCCAGCGCGGAATATGATGAAGCGGGCGGAGGTGGTGCCCTCGTCAATGGCTCCCACGAACGGACCAGTCACCGGTCCGGGAGGCGGAGTCGTCTCGGAAGTGGGGGAATCCATGGCTCGATTGTAGTCCAGAGGTCACACTGTCACTCACTAGTAAATGCAACTTTTTATGCTAAGCGCGCTCTCGCCAGTTGCCTCGACACTAAATTAGCTATTGGAATCTTGTCGACATATTCGACGGAAATTGTGCGATAAGAGATAAGAAGAGCGAGCCTCTCTGAGCTAATCGGTTTTGCGATATCGGCGTAGAAAACTCGTTCCGTTCCGAAGAGTAAACATTTACTGCGAATGCGTGTTTACAGCAAGGTTTATGTCGCAATAAAAACACGAACAAAGTTAACATATAGGAGGGTATTACCTTTTCGACTTCATATATGCTGGATGTCTATTTTACAAAGCTTTATTTAAACAAGAATTTAAATATCCACAGATATCAGTAAGATTGATGATGTAATCCATTTGTATATATCTTTCCGTAGAGATGCGGTACAAATAAACTCTGAAACGAATGTACTAAGCTCACGAATAACCCTTGCATAACCTGACATTCACAGCGAAATATTAGTCCCTCCCGTAAGTGTGGCAACACTGTTTCATAAAAACAAACATTAAAATAGCAGTAGAAAGTTAAAAATTGGCTAGTCTGAATATTGAGTTGGACCATGCCCATTTCTGAACAGCACAAGAAGGGCCTTCAGGATCTTCTTGTAAATGAAGAGAATACGCCAGTCTTGATCCAGTTGGCCAAAGCAACTACCAAAAATGTTTGCAGGACCGATAATCCAGAGGGTGCGTTTTGCAGTTGGGAACTATGTATATTCTATGAAGAAGTTCTTTAGTTGCTATTTTTAAACTTACAGAAGCCCTTGGACTCCTAATCACACACCTTCCGGATATATACATACTGCTGTCAAAGCGCGCGATAACCAAGGAAATGCTGTTCAAGTACTTGACGTCCAGAGTGCCAGACCTAGCCACCAATTTCACCAAGCCGGACCTAGTTACCAAAGTAATCAACTACTGGGGCCAAGATTGTACACAGAGATCATCCCCGTTTGGTAGCAAAGCTGTTGTCTCCGCTGATGCAATAAGGACCGAAGAGGACTATCCCATTCACGCAATTGCTCGGAAGTTTGGCGAATGGTTCTTTGAACGCTTTAATGCAAACAGTCTTAGGCTTGTGGACCTCTGGACCGACGCGACCCTGCACCTTACTATAATGGCCAGCGACGGGATCAATGAGCTTGAATGCATGACGGCTGCAGAAGTGTTGGCAGCGTTAACCGGCACCAAGCAGCAGTTCGGCTTCCACTTTAATCCAAATTTAACGCACGCCGGCATCCAGGGTCGCATGGATGCGTACGGCCAGGTTGTGGTGCTTTGCTGCGGAACCCTCCACACAGCCGAGAGTAGCGTTGGGGTGTTCGAGTGCGCCTTTGGCCTGCTGCGGGACCCATATTCGGAAAACAACTGGAAGCCCAAGAAAGTCAAGTGCTTGTTGAAAAGCAAGCTGCGTCCCCCTGAGCTTCATAGTCTGTGCTCGAGCGAGACCCTGCAGGAAGCCCTAGGTCTATCAATGCCTAGCGACGACCTTGACTTGGATGCCGTAAATTGAAGACTGTTATTGAACTAGCATTAGTACGTGTTCACAGCGAAATTAAGTAGAATAGGACTCACCTGATGTTTACTTTCCGCCAGTCAGTAATTACCAAATTGCCAGCTCACAATAGGCAGCGAAGGGCAATCGGCCCAGTCAGAAAATAACCAAGCTGCAAGTTTAAAGAAAATCAGGAATTAATATTATATGTGTTTGATAGAGAAGCTAAAACTGTGACAGCTAGTCGGGCAGTTAAAAGCCTACATATGCCTGATGTATTCTTCGAAAAACCGAACCTATTTCTTTTAGGATCGCCTTTTATTTAAAAAAAATTATACTAAAACGACTTCAAAAATCTTGAAACAAACGAATTGATAATATTGTAGTTATTATTTATGTTTGGACTATTAAAATAAAAAACGCTCTATATCGCTATTATTAGCATTAATCGGAGGGACGTGTGAACTCGAGGGGAATCTCTCCTCTGTAAGGTTGTGTTTGTAAATTATTACCGATTCCGTCGGCCACATGGAAGGTTCTTCCGTGATCAGCGGTACACTGAAATTGTAATACATTATTAATATTCTCAGAAAAGATGGAACAAAACTGTGCCTAGGCATAGTTTTATATTGTAATATATTGTGTGGGAGAAATAGGTTGGTCACATGCATTTTATACAATTTTTAGTGGTATTAAAATACTTATATACACACAAGCTAAACCCACGCGATTATCCAATACCTCGCCGATCCGCACTCTGTAATACCCCTCAGCATCATCCCAGTTGTCGGTGAGGGCGGGGTTCTCGTGCTGGTGCTTGTTGTGCACGATCGTATTGGGTGACTGTAAAATTGGTTGGAAGCGGTATGGTTACTTGCTTTATAGAGTGGCGAAATAAAAAGGTGAAATTTACAAGCCTGCTGCGACTCACATCAAAATTGGAATCAACGTCCTGCTCAGCGAACATGTCCCACTCGTTTCGCTTCTCCTTGCCAGCGCTGCTCTTTTGGCTGCTATTTAACAGGTGAAGTGTGGGCGTGGGCGTCCTAGGGGGACGATCTCGTTGGGATGAGCCGGGTGATGAACTGCGTGACTCGTACGAATTGGAGTTCTGCGGGGGCGTTGGAGAATCGTGCCCAGTGCCCAATTTCTGTTGAGAAATGAAAGCCAATATTGAAATATTCCTAACCCTAAGACCGGCAGCCGCTACCTACCTTAAGTAGTTCCTCGCGCTTTCTGCGACGCTGCTCAATTATGCGCTCCTCGTCGTCGTCATCTTCGTCAATGTCAATGTCCAGGTTAACGTCCTCGTCACTGCTCTCCTTGTCATGTATCTTCTGCCCCTCGCTCAGTGATCCCTTGTATCGATCCCGGTCGCCGGTTTCGCTGTCCGGGCCACCACGTCCCCCACCACGTCCACCGCCACGTTCAAAGACACCACGGTCTCTGTCGCCCTGCCGCTCGCGCTCCCGGCGCCTGTCCGACTCAAACTTACTGCGGCTGTGTGACCGCTGACGATTGGGCCGACCCTCACGTTTTAGTATATTAATTCCTGATTTTCTTTAAACTTGCAGCTTGGTTATTTTCTGACTGGGCCGATTGCCCTTCGCTGCCTATTGTGAGCTGGCAATTTGGTAATTACTGACTGGCGGAAAGTAAACATCAGGTGAGTCCTATTCTACTTAATTTCGCTGTGAACACGTACTAATGCTAGTTCAATAACAGTCTTCAATTTACGGCATCCAAGTCAAGGTCGTCGCTAGGCATTGATAGACCTAGGGCTTCCTGCAGGGTCTCGCTCGAGCACAGACTATGAAGCTCAGGGGGACGCAGCTTGCTTTTCAACAAGCACTTGACTTTCTTGGGCTTCCAGTTGTTTTCCGAATATGGGTCCCGCAGCAGGCCAAAGGCGCACTCGAACACCCCAACGCTACTCTCGGCTGTGTGGAGGGTTCCGCAGCAAAGCACCACAACCTGGCCGTACGCATCCATGCGACCCTGGATGCCGGCGTGCGTTAAATTTGGATTAAAGTGGAAGCCGAACTGCTGCTTGGTGCCGGTTAACGCTGCCAACACTTCTGCAGCCGTCATGCATTCAAGCTCATTGATCCCGTCGCTGGCCATTATAGTAAGGTGCAGGGTCGCGTCGGTCCAGAGGTCCACAAGCCTAAGACTGTTTGCATTAAAGCGTTCAAAGAACCATTCGCCAAACTTCCGAGCAATTGCGTGAATGGGATAGTCCTCTTCGGTCCTTATTGCATCAGCGGAGACAACAGCTTTGCTACCAAACGGGGATGATCTCTGTGTACAATCTTGGCCCCAGTAGTTGATTACTTTGGTAACTAGGTCCGGCTTGGTGAAATTGGTGGCTAGGTCTGGCACTCTGGACGTCAAGTACTTGAACAGCATTTCCTTGGTTATCGCGCGCTTTGACAGCAGTATGTATATATCCGGAAGGTGTGTGATTAGGAGTCCAAGGGCTTCTGTAAGTTTAAAAATAGCAACTAAAGAACTTCTTCATAGAATATACATAGTTCCCAACTGCAAAACGCACCCTCTGGATTATCGGTCCTGCAAACATTTTTGGTAGTTGCTTTGGCCAACTGGATCAAGACTGGCGTATTCTCTTCATTTACAAGAAGATCCTGAAGGCCCTTCTTGTGCTGTTCAGAAATGGGCATGGTCCAACTCAATATTCAGACTAGCCAATTTTTAACTTTCTACTGCTATTTTAATGTTTGTTTTTATGAAACAGTGTTGCCACACTTACGGGAGGGACTAATATTTCGCTGTGAATGTCAGGTTATGCAAGGGTTATTCGTGAGCTTAGTACATTCGTTTCAGAGTTTATTTGTACCGCATCTCTACGGAAAGATATATACAAATGGATTACATCATCAATCTTACTGATATCTGTGGATATTTAAATTCTTGTTTAAATAAAGCTTTGTAAAATAGACATCCAGCATATATGAAGTCGAAAAGGTATACCCTCCTATATGTTAACTTTGTTCGTGTTTTTATTGCGACATAAACCTTGCTGTAAACACGCATTCGCAGTAAATGTTTACTCTTCGGAACGGAACGTGATAAGCAGAGGGAGCGACGCGAGCACAGCCGGGATCGGGACAGTAATCGCGATAGAGACCGAGACGGTGGCCGACGTGGAATTGATAGACACCGGCCACCGTCTCGGTAATCAACTACTGGGGCCAAGATTGTACACAGAGATCATCCCCGTTTGGTAGCAAAGCTGTTGTCTCCGCTGATGCAATAAGGACCGAAGAGGACTATCCCATTCACGCAATTGCTCGGAAGTTTGGCGAATGGTTCTTTGAACGCTTTAATGCAAACAGTCTTAGGCTTGTGGACCTCTGGACCGACGCGACCCTGCACCTTACTATAATGGCCAGCGACGGGATCAATGAGCTTGAATGCATGACGGCTGCAGAAGTGTTGGCAGCGTTAACCGGCACCAAGCAGCAGTTCGGCTTCCACTTTAATCCAAATTTAACGCACGCCGGCATCCAGGGTCGCATGGATGCGTACGGCCAGGTTGTGGTGCTTTGCTGCGGAACCCTCCACACAGCCGAGAGTAGCGTTGGGGTGTTCGAGTGCGCCTTTGGCCTGCTGCGGGACCCATATTCGGAAAACAACTGGAAGCCCAAGAAAGTCAAGTGCTTGTTGAAAAGCAAGCTGCGTCCCCCTGAGCTTCATAGTCTGTGCTCGAGCGAGACCCTGCAGGAAGCCCTAGCTCTATCAATGCCTAGCGACGACCTTGACTTGGATGCCGTAAATTGAAGACTGTTATTGAACTAGCATTAGTACGTGTACACAGCGAAATTAAGTAGAATAGGACTCACCTGATGTTTACTTTCCGCCAGTCAGTAATTACCAAATTGCCAGCTCACAAAAGGCAGCGAAGGGCAATCGGCCCAGTCAGAAAATAACCAAGCTGCAAGTTTAAAGAAAATCAGGAATTAATATTATATGTGTTTGATAGAGAAGCTACAACTGTGACAGCTAGTCGGGCAGTTAAAAGCCTACATATGCCTGATGTATTCTTCGAAAAACCGAACCTATTTCTTTTAGGATCGCCTTTTATTTAAAAAAAATTATACTAAAACGACTTCAAAAATCTTGAAACAAACGAATTGATAATATTGTAGTTATTATTTATGTTTGGACTATTAAAATAAAAAACGCTCTATATCGCTATTATTAGCATTAATCGGAGGGACGTGTGAACTCGAGGGGAATTTCTCCTCTGTAAGGTTGTGTTTGTAAATTATTACCGATTCCGTCGGCCACATGGAAGGTTCTTCCGTGATCAGCGGTACACTGAAATTGTAATACATTATTAATATTCTCAGAAAAGATGGAACAAAACTGTGCCTAGGCATAGTTTTATATTGTAATATATTGTGTGGGAGAAATAGGTTGGTCACATGCATTTTATACAATTTTTAGTGGTATTAAAATACTTATATACACACAGGCTAAACCCACGCTGCGTTTTGACAAACTTGCGGAACATAATGAGCTGAGTGAAAAGATATCTCGAAACGCGCCGAAAAAGCAAATTTATGAATCGCGTGGTTCTGGGTAAGCATGTTGGTGTTATACAACGTACGGGAGCTGGTAACTAACTCGCGAGTTCGGTGTATTACAGACTATGCAAAATAAAATTACGTTTATGCAACGACGTTAACTCTCGTCGCCTCTACATTTTCTCCTGGATAAAGGGGTGGATTAGGGCCTGGTTGAGGGAGATCCGCTTGGCTGGATCCAAGGCAAACATGTTCTCCAGCAGATCTTTGAGTTGTGTGACCTTGCGGTGCTGGTCGTCTGGCAAGTTTTGGTCAGCAATCAGTTCCTGCTGCAAGCTGCGCGACGGCTTAACCACCGGCATCACAACAATCTTTTCCTGCGAAACAAAAAGAGTGTGGATAATGAAAATGTTAAAGAACTGCAGTTCACGCGTTAATCTCGCAACACTTACCCTTTCGGTGAGCTTATCTATCTCGTGGTAGAGGAAGTTGCAGCTCTGATCGAAATGCTGCTCCCTAAACTGGCCCTTGCGCACAATGCGGTTCGGTATCTTGCCCTTTACGTCCATAAAGAACTTAAGCATTTGGTTGTTGCTTTTCCCGCTAAACAGGATCTTGCCAGTATACAGCTCGTAGATGGTGCAGCCGGCCGACCAGGTGTCGATGCCGTAGTCGTAGGGTATACCCAAAATGATCTCTGGAGAGCGGTAGAAGCGCGACACCAAGTA
This sequence comes from Drosophila serrata, assembly GCF_035046125.1. Classification (NCBI taxonomy): domain Eukaryota; kingdom Metazoa; phylum Arthropoda; class Insecta; order Diptera; family Drosophilidae; genus Drosophila; species Drosophila serrata. The sequence continues at coordinate 767,148 of NW_028257014.1, forward strand.
AGGCGTTATTTCGTTGTCGCTGATGGCCGAAGCAGACCCAAAGTCGCACAGCTTCAGTATCAGGTTATTCTCGTTCACCAATATGTTGTCCGGTTTGATATCCGCATGCAGGATTCCCGTCTTCTTCAGCAGCTTGAGGGCCAGGAATAGCTGTTGCGTGTAACTGCGCACTGCCTTTATGTGGAGGCCCACATTTTTACCGTACTTCTTCAGTACCTCGCGTAGATTCATTGCCAAAGGCTCGAATACCATGCACAAATGCTACACAAGGAATAAACGAATGAAAGCTTAGGCTCACTCATTTTTCAAATGCTGCCAATTCGTGTTACCTGCTTATGAAAGAAGTGACGGTACAGGCGAAGGCAGTGGAATCGATCCTCGGGATCAGCATCGTTTAGCTTCTTCAAAATTTCCAGCTCTCGGAGGCCAGTTTTGTGCCTACGATTGAAATTAAAATTATATATATTACTGAATCAAACCAGGCGGATAGGATTGGCAACTCTTACATTATTTCGTTGTTACGTATGATTTTAATGGCGACATTGGCCTGTCCCCGAGCCTGGTCCCGGCCACGCACGACATTGCTGAAGACACCCTGGCCCGTGTAGCCGTTCACCAGGTAGCGATTATCCAATACTTCGCCGATCCGCACTCTGTAATAGCCCTCAGCATCATCCCAGTTGTCGGTGAGGGCGGGGTTCTCGTGCTGGTGCTTGTTGTGCACGATCGTATTGGGTGACTGTAAAATTGGTTGGAAGCGGTATGGTTACTTGCTTTATAGAGTGGCGAAATAAAAAGGTGAAATTTACAAGCCTGCTGCGACTCACATCAAAATTGGAATCAACGTCCTGCTCAGCAAACATGTCCCACTCGTTTCGCTTCTCCTTGCCAGCGCTGCTCTTTTGGCTGCTATTTAACGGGTGAAGTGTGGGCGTGGGCGTCCTAGGGGGACGATCTCGTTGGGATGAGCCGGGCGATGAACTGCGTGACTCGTACGAATTGGAGTTCTGCGGGGGCGTTGGAGAATCGTGCCCAGTGCCCAATTTCTGTTGAGAAATGAAAGCCAATATTGAAATATTCCTAACCCTAAGACCGGCAGCCGCTACCTACCTTAAGTAGTTCCTCGCGCTTTCTGCGACGCTGCTCAATTATGCGCTCCTCGTCGTCGTCATCTTCGTCAATGTCAATGTCCAGGTTAACGTCCTCGTCACTGCTCTCCTTGTCATGTTTCTTCTGCCCCTCGCTCAGTGATCCCTTGTATCGATCCCGGTCGCCGGTTCCGCTGTCCGGGCCACCACGTCCCCCACCACGTCCACCGCCACGTTCAAAGACACCACGGTCTCTGTCGCCCTGCCGCTCGCGCTCCCGGCGCCTGTCCGACTCAAACTTACTGCGGCTGTGTGACCGCTGACGATTGGGCCGACCCTCACGCTCCCGGGCACGACCCGCACGCACAGCGATCGGCTGCTGCTGTCTATCAATTCCACGTCGGCCACCGTCTCGGTCTCTATCGCGATTACTGTCCCGATCCCGGCTGTGCTCGCGTCGCTCCCTCTGCTTATCACGGTTGATCTCCTGCCGCAAATCCTCCATATTGCGGTTTCGGCTACGTGGTGGAGCCTGCAACTGCTGCTGTTGTTCTGCTACGCGGCGGCGGGTCGGCGTTCGATCCCTCTCTCTCGAACGTCGTTCTCGGCGCCCGTGAGCTGGGTCTTCGCGGATGCGGCTCCTTGGCGCTGCCGGCGATGGGGATAATTGGCGTCTTCGCTTCTCATGTGTAGGCGAGGGCGTGCGTTGGCCTCCGCTAGAATCATCCAACAATATAACATCGGATTCATTTGAGTTATGCGTGCTAGACTGTTTAATATTAGCATGTTTACTAGTTGCAGTAGCCAGCGGCGCTGCAGACTTGCTGGTTGCCATCGCCTGTGTCTGCGCCTGCCCCAATGCCTGGGCCGGGAGCTGCGATGCAGAGGTGCCAATCTTGGCCACCTGCTTGGCCTGCGCAGACTTCGAATGCTGGTGCGAATGGATGTGGGAATCGCCTCTCTCATCCACCTCTGGGTCCGACATATAAGCGCCCAGGCGTGCCTGCAGAAGTGCCTTCTGTCGCATCAAGTCCTCCAAATTTAGCTCGTCCTCTATAATTGGAGCAATGACTGGACTGGCCACATCAACGGGGCTGAAACGGTTAACATGAGAGCGTGGCATTAGATCCAGCTCCTAGGCAGCGATATCCACCGCCATCAATACTCACACATCGCTCTCGCTGCCCGAACTGGCCACCTCCAGGACTGGCAGCACCTTGTTTTGAATGGTCTTGGTAATCTCCTCTACGAGACTGCACGGATCTGTGGGCAGCAAGGACTTGGAGATGCGGAAGTCGGCGCCGTTTCGACTGGCCTTCTGCATGATCTCCGTGAACTTGTTGCTTAGCCCGGAGGTCTTCGGCAGCTTAGTCTTGACCTTGGCTTCAGGGACGTCTGAGTCGTTGGAGGATTCGCTTTGACGGTGCAAGCGCTTCTTCGCTTTCTTGTGCTTCTTGTGGACATGTCGCTCCTTCTCACTTTTGACCGACGACGATGACTTTTTGTGTTTTTTGTGCTTCTTTGGTTTCTTGTGCTTGGCCCTCGCAGACTCGCTATTGCTGGAGTCGTAGCTGTTTGTGTAGGAAGCAAGAAAGTAAGGGAGGGCGGGGTGGTATCGGAGCCCCAGAAGCCAGAATCAGTAAGTACACATAATTAGCCACGAGCATGTGCTTGAAGAAATCAGCTGCCTGGGGCCACATACCTTCTGTCGTCCGTCATCATGGCGTGGTGTTGATGAACACTTTGGGGCGAAAAGCTACTGGAAATGTGCTCTTTAAGTAATTCTTCTTATCGAATAGCAATTCGTTTGGCCAAACTTTTCCTTTTTGCTTTGCTTTAGTGTGGCCGTTCGTAGCTGTTGGCGAAAATACCTACTCCTAAACAGCGAGATACTTGGAGTTGGAATCGATCTGAAAAATTAAATATAAATGTAGACATTTATGTATAAAACTAAGTGAGGAAAATAGTTTCCTAGATTACGAATTTTATTTCTCTTATGTATGTATATCTAACTGGCCACAGCTACATCAACATCGTGCTCGTCCTTATCTATGCTTAACTCCAGCACTGCGTCCTCCTCCAAGGACATGGTCTTGGAGGGCTCCGTGGAGACGGAGGCGAACTTTGGCTCACTGCGTACACCGTCGAACTTCGTCGGGCTTAAGCTGGCTAAGTCGTCGTCCTCGTCGCTGACCTCCATTATGCCGTTGTCATCAACATCCGGCTCGGAGCGCGCTTCGTGATCGCTAGACGACGAGGAGGATGATGAGGAACTGTTTTCCTGATTCAGCTGTTGTTCCAGCTCGTGAATGGTGTACATGAGTAGAGTGAAGTCGTTGCGGCGCTTCTGGAACTTGCGCTCCATCTTGAGCTTCTTCTGCACCAGTACATCGATCTCCTTACGGATCGTCGCGATCTGGCCCTGAGTACCGTTGCGGTCCGGCTGCTCCTCAATAAGTGAGGCCAGCAGGTCGTACTCCATCTTGTTCTTACGAATCTGCTTGGCAGTGATCAGCTCCTTCTTGCTGGCCTCAATCTCCTCCTTAGCTAAGCCAATGCTCTCTTGGTGCTGGCCCACAAGCTGCCTGTAGTGCTCCCCCTCGGCGTTGATCATCTGCAACATCTGCACGTTCTTCATCGCAGTCAGTTTGCACTGGGCGAAATGGGCCATCAGGCGGTCGTACATGATCTGACTGCGATAGGATGGAAATTGAGAAAACTTATATGGCATACTCTAGTGATTGCACCCATACCTGGTTTCCGGCGAGTCGTTCTTGCTATTGGCCCACTTCAAAAACTGCTTGAGAAGCACGTTCAGACGCCGGTCTTCCCCAGTGCCGTCTCCGTCGATCAGTAGACGCTGCTTTATAATTTCCTCTGCCAGATCGAATTCTCTTTTAAATTTCTATACGTAAATGTAAAGTTATAAACAAAAACCACCTACCGTCGTTCATTTCGGCGCTTGACTTATCTCAAGTCCGGCCAGCTGGCGTCAACCTTGTCACACTTCAAAGGGCCTAAAACATCCGACAGTTGCCGCACTTCGGTCACACTCGTGTGTAATTTCGTGAAAATATTTAATTTGCCTTCAAATTTCACCCCACTTCATTTTTTATTGTCCCGCACAGAGCCTAGCGGCACCAACAACGACTCTCAGAGATCATTCTGTCCCTAAAATCTGCGGAACTCCTGCCGAGAATGTCGGAGACGTCAAGCGCCGACGTGGATAGGGACAGGGGCTCCGGCTCCGGATCTGTTTCCGTCTCTGGCTCCTCTTCTGCATCCCCTCTTGAGTTACTGAAGATCGAGGAAATCCGCCAGCGCTCCCAACGACTGGTCGCCCGGCTCCAGCAGGTGCAGTGGGAAATGACCACGTCTGGGACATCCGGCAGCCGGCAGCCACCAGCCATAACCGCAACCACAGCAGCCGTTACCACTGTGTTTATGCAGCCTCGGCTGGTGGAGATGCTACCAGGGCCCTCGCAGGCTGTGAACCGACCAGGTTCCATTCCAATTGCTATACCCATGCCGATGCAATACCTGCCTCTGCAGATGCCCTCCTACCCGATGGCTATGCAGATGGCCGCCCCGCCGCCGCCACCCAGTCATCCGCCTTCAATGCAGATCCTCTCAAATCGACAAAATTCTGGGAACGCCCAACCAGCTTCCAGTCAAAGCAAGAAGTCGAAGAGAACGCTCAGGAATGAGGTAGAGGCTCTTCAGGAATTGATCAAGACGCTCAGCGTGGTCTCCCCGGATGTCAATGCATATGCAGGCCAGCTGATACGCCAGAGCGAGGTGCTCTCGCAGATGGAGTGGACTACCTCTAGGACTCCGGCACACATGTCGCCTCCAAACTTACTACGTCAGCTGCCCCATCGAATTGATGGTGGAAGCGAGATGATCCGGAGGCAGCTGCAGCAGCAGCAGCAGCAACGAATGGACGGTCGCCGGCGTAACGATTCAGAGGTCTCCAGTGGAAGTAGCAACAGTGCCGCCACTCAACAGCCGCAGCATGGACATGGACGAAAACGGAATCGCAGAAAACGTGACACCACCGACAAGAGCTCGACCACCCAGTCACAGAAGACTGAGCTACAGGCCATGCGATCGTATATAAACAATATAGTCCAACACCACGTGGGCACAGACCAGCAGCTCCCGCCAGAAATGCTCTTCTCCGGCAACTTCTCCGACCTGGAAGCGCACGCTCAGCGCCTCGCTTCGGCTGGCTATGGTCGTATCGTTGAAGAGGAGATTCGAGTCAACCGCAAGAACAACAGGCAGGCATTCATCACGATGTCGAACGATCGTGAAGCCCTCGAAAGGGATGGCATCGTCCTCCTGCCAGTTGCCCGGCGCTACGCATTCGAGGGGGATAAAGTTCGGGCCTTTGTCCTAAATGCAAACAGTTCGAAGCCAGTCGAGATCGACACCCTTCCTGCCTCAGGTGGCATCACTGGGGGAAAGCCATCTATATCCTTAGGTAAAGTATGTGTGTGCAGATTCTGGAGAGATTAACTCAAGCGTCCTTTTTCCAGGGGACGATGAAGAGCTCTCGGACGAAACGGAGTCGCAGGACTCTGACGGGGATGCTGAAAATGTGGTGGTAATTTCTTCAGACAACTGTCCCAAGGCCTTCGTCATTGCCATTACCAAGCAGACGGAGCTGCGCCAGATTGTAGGCACCATATCGTTCACGAACCCTATCAGGCTTTGCGACGACCAACTCTTTTACAAGTTCCGCCCGTACGACTTGCGCGTGCCCATGGTTTATGTGCCGCAGGACGCCTGTGCCGCCCATATAGGCACCATGCCCCCCGGGGAGGTTTCCGGCTTGCTCTACCTGGCCCACATACTCGAGACCGACTGCAATGGGCACTGTATTGCTGAGCTTATCCAGCCCGTCGGCCGCGTAGGCAACCTTGAGGATGAATTGAAGGCCATTCTCTTTCACAATGGCCTCCGTGACATAAAGCCGTTTGAGCAGCGCTTTATAGACATGTACTCCCAGCCGGCACCCGCTGTAAGCGCGGAGGATCTGCTTCAGCGCAAGGATCTGCGAAAGAAGTGTATATTTACAATAGATCCAATGACGGCGCGCGACCTGGATGACGCAGTTTCCATTGAGATGCTTGGCGACAACGAGTACGAGGTGGGCGTCCATATATCCGACGTATCGCATTACCTCACGGAGGACAGCGAGCTGGACAACATCGTCAAGGAGCGATCCACGTCCATATATCTGGTCAACGAAGTGATTCACATGCTGCCCCAGCCCCTTTGCATGCGCTGCTCTCTGCTGCCCGGCGAGGACAAATTCGCCTTTTCAGTCTTCTGGAGGATGAATGGGGAGGGCGTTATTCTGCAGAATAAGCCTACGTTTGCCCGTACTGTTATCAACTCGTGCACGCAATTCGCTTATGAACACGCCCAGAAGATAATCGATAACCCCAATGAACGCTTCACCAATAACGACTTTCCGACCATTTTGAACGGCTTTGGAGTCGAAGACATTGTAAAGAGAGTTTTGTTGCTGCACCAGATCGCAAGCTCCATGCGCAAGGTGCGCTTCGACAACGGCTCCCTCACAATCAATAACGCCAAACTGCGCTTTGTCCTCGACCCAATTAGCGGCGAGCCAGTGGCATTTGAGGTGGAGAAGCAGCGTGAGGCGAACCGCATGATCGAGGAGTTCATGTTGCTGGCCAACCAGGCAGTAGCGCGCTTCATACATGATTCCTTCCCCGATATGGCGGTGCTGCGCAACCACCCGCCGCCACTTACTAAATCCCTGAAGGCGCTGCGGGAGAAACTGGTGGCCCTGGGCTTCGAATTGGACTACTCCTCTTCGAAAGCGCTCCAGGAAAGCATGGTGCGACTATGCAACGAGGCGCCCAATCCTGTTGCAATGAATGCATGCTTGAGTCAGCTGCTAATGAAACCAATGGCCAGGGCGACGTAAGTCACTTCTCAATCGTACGTTCATCTCCTGACTTGCTTCCTTTTTTATTTGAAGATACTTCTGCAGCGAAGGAAAAATCGATCCGGCAGATCTCTGGCACTACGCCCTTTCCATTCCGATTTATACGCACTTCACCAGTCCCATTCGGCGATATCCGGACATAATGGTGCATCGGTAATTGCTGGTCACTCCTCGGTCCGTTACCCAACAGCGCTGATCTTCTGTCTTCCATTTCAGACTGTTGGCCGCCGCACTTCAGTACTGCCCGCCCCCAGGAAGAAGCCCGGACGAGCTGCATGCCCTGACAAAGCTGGCCAACGAGCGCAAGTACAGTGCCAAAATGGCCGGAGACGACTCCGGAAACCTATTCTTTAAGCGCTACGTGCGCAACAAGCAGGTTATCCATATGAAGGCCGTGGTCATGGAAATTTTTCAGCACATGATGAATGTGGTCACCCTGGAGTCGGGGCACGTCATCAGCATCAACTTTAAGATGCAAAAGGTGCTCGTCGACACGCAGCATGCACCTAATTACATTCTGATTGCGGAGCGGAACCTAAAGCAATCGCATAAGCTGCAGCTGCTCTCTGTAGTGCCCATTCGCCTGATGATTTGGGACAACAAGCTGACCGGAGTCCTAACCATGGGCGACCCGCGTCCCCAGGCGCATAAGGAGCAGCAAAATCCCAGTGGATCCGACAACAGCCGGAGGAAGCAACAGCAAAAACACCAACAACATCATCAGCAGCAGCAGCAGCAGCAACGTCACCAGCAACAGCAGCAGCAGCAACGTCACCAGCAACAGCACCAACAGCAAAGGGTTTTTGCCATGAGGCAAGACAGCTTATAGGCGCCACGACCACGATCTAAACTCTCCTTTTTACTGCCCTTTGAATATCATTACTGACTAATGGGCCAGGCAATGAGCTTGGCCAAAATTGACTCTGTGATGTTAACAACTAACGACAAACTTTGTAAAAATGTATGTGGAATGTACATTAAATTGTAATCAAATCAACCAAATTGCAGGATACCCATTATAATAAAATAACAGTCGAACAAACAGCGATAGCCCCCAGTCGTCCACTGAACTCCGTGCCCGTCGGCATTGACAGTGAACTCCCAATACTGGTTTTAGCTTGGTTTCCGAGGTCTCGAACGCACAAAGAAATTCCTTTGTGCGCGCCGCGTCGCCACACTAACCGGGAATCGATTACGATATTCGGGTTGGGTGCTTGTGGGCCTTTGGCTCTCTCTGCCTTATAAAAAGGGAGCAACGCTTAGCAGCGTGATTTAGAAGTGTCTTCGTTTCAGAGCGTAGCACACGCAGCCGGCTTGACTGATATGTATTGCTTCGGAGTATTTGGTGAGTTTGAGCTGGCATTGAAATCAGCGATATCAACTAATGATAAGATACACTAGGCCTGGCCCTCGTCTTGCTAGGAGTGGTTCAAGGGTATCCCCAGTTTGGGTCTCAAGATGAGCGGCGTCCGTGGTTGCTGGATCAACAACAGTCCCGTCCACAGACACCGGTCAGGCAGCCTCAGTTCCCTCAAGTCCAAGGCCCCAGCAGCAGCACGACCACTGGTGCAACACCGGTCAATCAAGAGCCGCGGTACCTGGCCTGCCTCCAAATGTGCCCCAAAACCAGCGAGTACAACCCCATATGTGGCAGCGACAACAACAACTACTACAATCAGAATATTTTCAACTGTGCCGTGAGATGTGGCTTGGGTAAGTCAAGATCAACTGCTATATGCTGCTTCTAATGTGATCATACTCTCCCCTTACAGATATCCAACGGGTGCATCAGGGAATTTGCCGGACCTAAAGCCGCGGCATCCAGCTTCTTGACCGGGTCTTGCTCAGTCTTTCTGGTTATTGACGTCAGCAAATAAAATCAAATACACAAACATACGAGACCCGTGCTCTAATCTGTATCTCTGGCATGCCGAAGGCAGACTCCCGACCTCGCTTACACGAGTCTCGCGCTCTTAAGTCACTGCGACAGTCGCAATCGGGTTGTTTGTCTGTTTGGTTGGTTCGTCACATATATAATCCCTGGCTTCCATTGTTCTTCGGTTCTATATTGAAACCCAGAGATGGCCCACATCTACTGTAAGTCGGAGGCCACATATCATCTCGCTTTATAATCGGATTAAGCCCCCTGATCGTCGCCCTTCCTCAGTTTTCGTTGCCGTACTCTGCCCTCTGCTGGTTGTTGTGCCAGGCGCCCCAGTGGAGAACTCAAATCCGAAGTCCCAGGTGGAGTACATTACCAGCAATGAAAAACCAATTGGTGCCAACGCGTTCCCAAATATCGTGCCCATAACTAGCCCGCCGATCGTTACTCAGACTGCTCCTCCACCGCCGCCCAACTCGAAGAACTTTGCCTACAATCCGATGACGCAGACATGGACACGCATTAACCAAGGTGAAGAGCTGCCCGGCGAGGATACCCTTGTCTGGAATCAAAGCAATGATAAGTGGCTTACCTAGGAACTTCCCTGAAATACGCGCTTTAGGTCACAATCAGGCGCTTTAATCATAAATGTGAAAATTAAATAAATTCCGATGTCTCCTCAGCGATGGTGTCGGCGTGTGTTGTTATTGGAGGCTGTCGATTGACCTTGCTGTCTCAGCCGACACAGTTCGTCAGCGCTGTAGTTTATTTTGCGAGTGGCGTTCTCCGAAAACCGTTCAAACTTGGCCGCCAGCTCTCCCAACTGCGTTTTGATCGCCTGCACCTCCGCTTGTACGGCGCTGAGAATGTTCACCTGGTTTTTTAGCTGGACAGCTCCATCTTGCTCTTGGCGCAACTGCTGCGGTACATTGGTAGCGGATCGGGGCCGCAGCAACTCGTGCATGTGGAAGAGATTCTGGGGTGCCTTTTTAGCGACCGTAAAGGCCGGCTCTGGCTGAAGAGACTCCCTCTGAGGAGGCTCCTGCTGGCGCTGAAGACTTCGACTGAAGAAGTTGTAGTTGTTCTCAAACTGGCGCCGCCGTAGGCTCTGGTTCCTGTCTCGCCGTTCGGCCACCAGCTTGTAAATGTTCACCTTTATGTCTTCGGGTAGCTGGTTATCCCGTGGGTCGTTGGGCCGGATGGTGAACTGCAGCTTGTCGCGCGAGGTGCGTAGAAGGGCACTACGCTTGCACAGCTGGATGAGGTTGGTGGGTGCACTCCGCAGCAAGCGTGAGAAGAAGAGGCTCTCCAGGCGCGAAACCAGTTCCGCCTGGCGCACCAGACGGTCCAAGGTGGCGCTGACCTGTAGGCCCTGGATGTCGCTGACGGCCAGGCCCACCATTAGATTGGTCAGAATTACGGTGACCAGTAAAACGAAGGACAGAAAAATTATATGAGCGGTGACCGGGAACTTCACGGCGTAGTCCCCGTAGAATATGTCCTCAAACTCCAGCTCGCCGGACATCATGGTGATGGACTTTAAAAACGTCCACGTGATGTTCTCGAAGGCTGGATAATCGTTGAAGAGCACCGCAAAGCTGAGACCGAAGGCCACCAGCAAACATATGTACGCTAGTAGAAATTTGCCAAAGTTAACGGCCACTGAAATGATAAGCTTTCCTGGAGGATTAACTCTGATGATTTGTTTCACGCAAAAATCCTACCTTTGGTAAACATTTGAACGTAAACGCCAAAGATTGGAAAGCGACCAACCAACATCATCAGCTCCAGCCAGACGAGCAGGATGACCACAGCAGCCACGTGATGCTGCCAGACGGGCACAGCGAGCAAGTCCCCGGTTTGGAGTATCTTGGGTGAGACGCATAGCAGCACTCCGAAGACAATAGTCCACTGCAGCCAGTTCTCCCAGTATTTGGCATATCCATGCAGGCCGTGTGCCATCTGAAACACTTCCTTGCCCAGCAGGATGAGGTTCAGGATTATCACCAAATATCCAATGGTGGAAACGTAGCCCGGCGCCAGGCACTCCTCGCCCTCCTTGCAGCACCGTACAAAGACCCGAATAACGTAAAGCGTGAAAAGGAGCACAAAGAGGGTGTGGTACGCCAAGCTCATGAGGAAGAACTTGCGGATCCGTCGCCACTTGAGGAATAGAAACGTCTCGCAGAGTGGGTGCATCAGGATCCGCTTTTGGCCGACCTCAATCAGCGAGAGAAGCAGCTCAGTCTCCCCACGTTCCATCGACGAACTGGGAACCAGAAGTCGAAAGTCCAGCTTAATCTGGCAGTCCACGTCGCCGATTTCATGATCATTCGCCTTAATGGATCGGTCCAGCTTCTGCATTAGCTTTGGTATTACCTCTGGAGTGCGACGCACTATAAAGGACAGCGCCGAGACGTGTCCATCGGTGCGGGCTGTTATATCTGCTCCATTCTCTGTGGACGACAAAATAGTCCCATTAGCTAAGCTGCAGCTCTATGGGACAATCCTCAACACTTGCCAATGAACGTGTACACACAGCTACTAAACTCGTTGAGGGCTGCTATGTGGAGCGGAGTATATCCGTAGTTATCAGCCTGGAAGTAAGGAGCGCGAATATTACAAGATATCATATGATTAATTATTTGTTCCTAATAATTTTCAATGTGAATATGTGTTTGCTTTTGCAATAACCTACAATGTTGCCCTCACATGTTATACAAAAATAGTGGTAAGTAACCTATAAATAAGACATGAAAAATTATTTATAGTCATATTCCTCGCTAACAGACATCTGTCCTGCTTTTATGATTATATCAGTACATATGTATGTATGTATGTATATTTTTAACAGATTAATGCGAATTTAACGACTTTGAATTCGGAATTCTACATTTAATGTTGTTGATGGTATTTAAGTATTTATAGTTACTAAACCTTTAGCAAGACTGCATCAAAAAGAAGTTAAAATAGTTTTAAAACCCACCTTATTTACATCTGCCCCAGCCTTGAGCAGGGCGTTGCAGCAGTCCAGGCAACGCGACTGCTTCACAATGGCCGCGTGCAGGGCCGTCCGTCCGTCCCTATAGACGGCGTTCACATTGGCTCCATAGGCTATCAGAAGATCGACGGTGCCGATGGACTGCGAGAGGCAGGCAAGATGTAGAGGAGTTTGGTGGCTAGCGTTTCGACAGTCCACTTCGGCACGATGCTCCAGAAGCAGCCGGGCACATTCCACGTAGTCATTTTCCGCAGCCAAGTGCAAGGCTGTGACTTTTCCCTCGCCAAACTGCGATCTTACGTCGGCGTTGTGGTCGAGGAGCAGCTGTACGCACTTGGCGAATCCCGCGGCGCTGGCCGTGTGAAGAGGCGTCTCCGTGTAGACCTGCGGTGTATTCGGGTCGGCTCCGTATTTTAACAAGATCTCGGCGCACTCCACAGCATTGACATCGATGGCATAGTGGAGGGCGGAGCGCTTTTCGATGCCGATGTTGATGCTTGCCTTGCGTCTCAGCAGCAGGAGGATGCACTCGACGCTCTTGGAGCTAATGCAAAAGCGTTTCATTATAAACATATGTATGTAGATACATATGTGAAAAGTGGGCCACCACATTTGACATTTGCCGCTCACCTGGCCGCGCAGTGCAGCGATGTCACCTCCTTCTTGGCATCCCAGCGATTTGGATCAGAGCCGTGGTCGAGCAGCACTTTGGCTATGGGGGCGTTGGCGCGACAGCAGGCGAAGTGCAGGGGCGTCCGACCCCGGCTGTCGGCCGCGTTAGGATCGGCGTTGTAATGGCTCAGCAGGTACTGGATGTTCTCTACGCTGCCAAACACCGAGCAACAGATCAGGGCCAGACTGCAGTCGCTGGAGTCGGTCATAAGTTCTGCGCCGAACTATTAGTCAATACAGCGGAAGGGAAGTGTGTTGTTAGTGCGTACTTACCCAGAAAGCAGCCGGACCTGACCATTTCGAGGACATGCTTGGCTCTCGGTGTCGCGCTCAGTGTCTCCTCTATCTCCCCGAGCTCCCAAAGTATCTGGTTCTGCTGCTGGCGCGCAAATATCTCATGCGCCTCGTCGCTAAACACCCCCGCGCTGTTGGCCTCGCTCGATATACTGCGCTTGTCCAGCAGAAGGTCCACGTCCGCCGCTTGGTCGCTCTCCGAGTTCCATTTCAGGTCGTTTTCCTGGCAAAAAAAAACAATAAGTTTTGTGGTGGGACTGGTGTTGGGACCGAGTTTATACTTACGATTATCGAGAAGCGCACGTTCTCCATCTTCACGCCGCCACTTCTGCCTTGTTTACACTCTCGTTGCCCAAACAATAATAAACTTTCGGTCGCCCCGACCGCAGCTGGCTCCAGCTGCCGAGTGCTCCCGAACCGATCCTATGCGTAGCCCTCCTCCTGCTGACCGCTGACCTAGGGTCAATTACTTATCCGACGAGCTGAGCGGATCGGCAATAACTCATTGGTGTGCCAATAATGATGACTCCAAGTCCGTTCTGCCTCTAATTAGTGCGATCGTGTGGTGGGCACTTGTGCGCCTCACACTTGTGCCGATTTGTTTATTTGGAAATCTGGATATCTGGCACTTGCCTCGCACCACTGGCAATCTCTGCGCTAATTTCTCACGTTCGCAATCTTGTTCCCCCTTGTGGCCTTGCCTCGCCTGAGTTGGCGATCTTGCCGCACTGTCCCGTTATTTGCATCAACGACCGACGCCTCCAAAGTTCCACGGAGAACTGATCTCCCCATTCGGCAGATGAGGAGAAGTGCTCCAGGTGTCGGCAATGTGTGGCGTGCCATTGAATGTTCCTCTCCCCGGAATGTGAAACACTTGCTTATGAGTGATCATACCGCCCGCCAAAATGTGAGCTGTATTTTAAATCTCTCTGGCATTCATTAGGGTGTTTTGCTGCTCGTAATCGTCCAAATAAGTTCGACATAATGAAATAGATCGATTTGGCTGCTGATGTTTTGCAAGAATATAGTTTTTGGAAACAGATAATACAGATGAAAATAAAACTAATAAAACAAATTAATAGATAAACATAGCTGCGATAGTCTTAAGCAACCATCGATACTTTGATGAAATAGAAAAAAAATCGATATACTTTACCCCAATTCTCTAAGAAATTTCGGACAAGAATTTACCTCCTTGTTCTTAAAAATCGGATTATTGACGATACGCTAACTGTTCCATACACATTAGGGCTCATTATGGTGATATTTCCTTCATACCTTGTTCCTCTAAAAGACCTGAAAGTAGATTCTAACTCAGGTACTACATAAGTGGGGGCGGAGAAATCGATGTGACCAGACCATTTACTTGGTTTATGCGCTGAATTTTATCTATTCGAGCCGAGGTGATTTTAATATGAGCTCATTTTCATCTCACAAATCCGAACGCTTGCAACGAAAATTTATAATTGCGCTCTTAAGTGATTTTATGAACCAACGCATACGTGTTTTAAATCAAAATTTCCTGTGGCTCAGACGATACGAGTAAATACGTGAATTGAATGTTACAGCGTTGCCAGACGTTTGAACCAAGCTCCGTGTAAACGTGGGGTATAAAACGTCGTGTCTGCTGCCTGCCCGTCACAGTTACTGGTGTGCGTTGGAAAAAAAAACAAGTCAGAAAACTTTCGGAGCAGTTACACAGTTTCGTCGCAGCTACAGTAAAGGTGTGTGTGTGTATACCAAAATTCCCAAATTATTTCCTCGTGTTGTCGCCGAATAAAGTACAAGAAAATCAGTAAAATGGTGGCGGTCGCGCACTTCGACGACTGTGATGCCAGCGAACCCAAGACGCTGACGGATTGGGTGCGTAATTTCCGTGTGAAACGCCAGAAAATGCGTCGTAAGCTGCGTGGCGCTGGCAGCGACCTGCGCGTGAACGCCATTTTATCGACGGCGCTGCTCCATGCGGAGCATGAACTGCGTAGAAAGCAGCAGGAACGGTTTAGTCGCTGGCTGGAAATGCAGACAAAGTTTGTGCCACATGGCAGGACACACTGTGGCAGTGACGCCCAGGAAGCCAATGCCAAAGCTGTGGCAGAGGTGGAGGCAGAGTGCGAACGACGCGAGATCGAAAATAATTTGTGGAGGAGCGAGCTCAGTGGCCTCGACAATTTCATGCGCAGCCTTAGTAGCAATAACAACGACAACGGGCCCAGTCATAGCAACAGTTACGCGGGCAACAACAACAGCCAACACAGCTGCGCCATTGCTGTGGCCAGCTAAAACGAGACGACTATATGGTGGGGCATGCTGTGTGTGTATACGTGACTGTCGTATACAGGCACAAATGTACATCTGTCGAAACATTTCCCTTTTCATCGCAGTAACCTTAGATTTATTTGTTCATTGTTAAACTAGTTTTATTACGACAACCAATTTCTCATTTGCAGTCGCAAACATGTGCAAGGCTGTTATAGATTGTAATGAAAGAGTGAAGGATTGGAAGAGTGTGAGAAGACGCTGAGCCAACGGCCTTCGATTCGAAAATGGTGTGAGTCATGGCCGCTGCTCCAGAAACCGTACAAAACGCCACCAGAAAGAGCCTTTGGTCCTGGATCACACTCGGTTGGTAAATCAGTATACTATTTCTATCTAGTTAAGTTACATCTATACGTAGTTTTATTATTTGTGGCGAAAGTAGCTGTCGCACACGAAATTTTCCGTTTCCAACCTCGCGTAATGGGATAGACAAAGACAGACTCTGTTACACGCTACGCGTACCTGTATTGGTGCGTGTGCGCTTTGGCTATTTTTGTGTACACCAAGATGGGCTACAGCATACATACGAACCTTTGTTGTTGTCCGATTGTGGCGAAATTCATCATCGCCATTTCTGGGATTTTGTGGAACTTGTGGGAGATTTAGTACCTACTGATTCACATTGAATCTGTCGCCTGGCAATTGCAAGCGTAACTGCTAGAATAACGTAGAGTAATCGAGAATGCTAGCCTAGAAATGTACGTAGAGTAAGCAAAACAGAACTGATATGGATTAAGCTAAAATAAACAATACTGTATTAAACGAATGAATCACTGTTGAAATCAATACTGCCTTATTATTCACTTCGATTTTGTCGCTAGGCAACAACTAAACAAAACCCTACCGCTTGTCAAAAACCCGCATCTATAATCGATTTTGTTTTCCAGTTTCCTGCTCCTCGAACGTTAATGGCAACGATGAGGAGGAACGGAATACTAGACATCAAACGCTGCGTACTGCGTCACTGAATCCAAAAGCGAACAGAGCTAAAGAAGAAGAATGCTTGATTTACTACTAAGTTACTGAGTGAGTCTCCACGTCTGTCCGAGTCACCCCCACCACTACCGCCTGGCAGGGAGTTCCGCAAACAGCCGCCGGAGCAAGGAGCAGCAGCAGCAACCACCACCGAGTCTCCTCTGCACGACTGACCATTGACAAAGCCAAGGCAGCGACAGGACAATGGGGACAAGGCGGAATGCGCGCGGCAGCAGCTCCTCCAGCTCTCATCAGCTTACCTGCGTTTGACGCTCTCGTGCCCGTGCCGGGCTGCTATCACCAACTAGCAACTACCAACTACCACCACCTATCTGCATAGAACGCTTCGCAGTTGCTGACCACCACACCCATCCACACAGATACACGGTATTTGGTATATCAGCTGCGAACACAATATTGCCTTTTGAACAGATTTACAGCAAAACAGCACAGCATCGGAGCATTAGTCGCAGAAACAACATCCTACTGGTTCCAAACATCACTTTTTGTTCTCGAGTTCTACTGGGCTATGGTCGCCGTCGCTGTCTTCGCTTGGCGCACTTTCTTGGATCTACTCTCCTCTTTCAGCTTCACCCCTTACAATTTGGACCCTAGACACTCGCACCCTTATTCTCCTAATGTTTGGGCTAGCCCCAGGCCGATCTAAATCTTTGTAGCGGGACGTCACAGTTGAACGGTTCCTGTGAGTTCCAGGGCCAGTGCTCCCACGCCTGAATAGTTGGATGTCATGTCGCAGCCGAGAAATCAAATAGCGTCGAGAAGACCGCACTGAAACAGAGTTAGTACTTCGCACGATCGTCACATTTCGTTTATTTTTTCGTAGCGATGCAAAGCAGTTGAACGGTGCCTGCATGCATCAGTGTTAAAGAGCAAGGCGAAATGGGAGCAGGAGCGTGCCCAAATAAGGAGGACGAGAAGAATGCCTCTGGTTTCAAGCTGAGCTCTAGGTCTCAAAGGCTTCCATCGTTGGGACAAACGCCATGCGTAAACCGTTTTTGATACATAATCCGATCAAATGCTCCCGTTTAAATTATTTTTAGCGCAATGCTCGAGTCACAGCTAAGCACACGGAGTGCTCGGAGCATAGCTTCTTCCGCTAATATATGTGCAGAGGCAGGAAACTGAAATTAGCAAGAAACAGATGCACAAAATAGGAACAACCAGGCAATCGTAAAACCTAAGCCATTTGCAATCGAAATCCTTTCTTTCGTGTCTTATAGAAATATACTTGTCACATTTGTGGATGCGCTTAAGTTGTAAGGAGCTCTGCGTACAAAACAGTCTGCATTGCCGGAAGGATCACATGTAAATCACTTTCCCTATGTCGAACAAACTATTTATGTCTTGTAGCGATGTGGTAGTAGAATGTGCCTGCCCATTTTCTTCGCCCAAAGCCGAAGGCAATTGCGAACCCTCGACCACTCCAAACAGCGCTAACCTCTGACAACGCTAGGACCAAGACGCCATACGTATTGTTCACTTTCCACCGAAGTTTCCTTTCCTCCCTTCCCCTAGAACAGCAGCGGCTCATTATTGTATTCGTTACAGACTGTCCAGTGCCAAGGCATGTATTAGTCACAACTCACCCGTGGCCGTTTCAAAACCGTACCCGTACTGAGAACATATAGCAAAATTTCTTGAGGCAATGGGAATCAAATGCCAACTTGAAAGCAATAACACCAACACTCAGTCGTCGCAGTCCAACATCCATACAACACGACGAATTCGAATTAAACCGCAGTGCAGGTCAGGTTTAAACCAAAATAGATCCCGCTCACATATGTTTTTCCAGCATTGTTCAGGGCCAGGATGTGGACGTGTTGGCTTGGGGGCGTTGAAGCAATCGCTCCGCTGCCGTAGTTCCTGTAGGACCCTTCGACCATTCAAACTACGGCACCTCGTTTATCAGAGTGAGAACGCTTAGCAGCATAAATTTCTTCTTTACATTTTGCAGCGGTGTCGCGCAGTTGAGTGTGCCTGTGGACACCGATTTAGCTATTACGAGAGCGTGGGCAAGCTGTGCCGCTTCAGTTCATAGCTGGCCGAGTCTACGGCTGTGCTGCTGCAAATCGTTAAAGGGAATCCAAAACGATGCATCAAGTCCATCCAGTTAGGCTTATCTTAGCTAGCAAGCAAAGAAAGCGCCCGCCACTGCAACGACAACCGAACGAACCTATTGCTGCAGCTGCCACAGCTATTGCGAAAGAGCACATACGTCGAGCAAACATCGAGTATAGCCTCAGAACACGAACACAAGCAAGCTGGCAGAGAAGGCGTCCCGTCGCCCGTGCTGATTGTGTAAGAAGATGTAAACTTAACGTTTTTACATTACAGCCAAGTCAAGTCCCCTGCCGATGAGAGGGGGTCTACTGGTGTCTAACCGATCACGTGGCAGTGCTCACACAGCACAAAGCCTTTCGATGAGATGACCGGAGCGCCGACTGCGTTGAGGCCACACTTGGCGCGCAATCCAGCCCCAACTGGGCGCCTATGGGAACCCAGTCCGACCGTGCTGAGCTGAGCCTAAGCACGTACTGCATTGCACCGCACAGATATTTGTGCGTTCGGTCCACGCTAAAGGGAATCAAATGCGTTAGGACCGAAAGCCGCTACACCGTACCACCACCAGTATTCGCTGAGAAGTGAGCTGATGTGTTGTCGTTGTTACAGGGCTGCTGCTGCAGCTGCGCCAAGGGCAGGGCATCCTCGCCTAGAGCCGCTAACTATCACTTGTCACTTTCAGCGATCAGCGAGCGAACAGTGATCGATCAGCGCTGCGAGCAGATTTGAGCAGAAGCTAACGACTCGCAGCTAGAGTCGTTCATCGCAAATGGGAACCAACTGCGATTAGTGTTCAAGCATCCGAATCGAATCCGAATCAGAAGATGTGCAGCAGCAGCAGTTGGAGACTATCGGTCAGTCCAGACAGACAGCCTAGCCAAACTCAACCAGAGAGCAGGAGACCAAGGCAGCATGTCGATCACCAGGGTTGTCGTTTTACTTGTACTTTCCTTCCGTAGGTAGCCCAGAATTCGAGAAACCCAAATCCATCGCAAAGGGAATCAAAGCGATTAGTGTTCGAAGACCGAGCTAAGCAGCCGATGCGTCGTGCCTTAGCTTTGCCAGTTGAGCCCTTAACTCCTGGCCCGCCGATCAACAAACCGCAAAAGGGAATCAATTGCGAGGTGGTTACTACAGCAGTCGAGCTCCCCGTTGAGCTCCAGGGCCTAGGTCGAGCTCCTCGGCCAGGTTCTTCGCTTCAGCACAGAAATCGTAAAGGGAATCAATACGATGTACAGCGACAGCGGCAGGCAGGGTCCCCAAGCCACAAACAAACAAGGTATATGAGTTTCTTCTAGTTCGGTGCATTTTCACTTTCCAGGAAATCCACTGACTATCCTGCGCACGTGTCTGAATCTGAATCTTAATCTGACTACAAGGCCAGGAACGCCTCCAAAAGCCTACTCGTTTAGTTGGTCTCTAAGGGAATCCAAGAGACACGCGCCCGCGGTACAGCCGACCGAAGTCTACACTTATTTTGTTTTAGTTTCCTTAAACCTATGTCATTGCAGCCTGTGGTCCATGTATGTAGAGGAGTTCAGGTCCCCGGAGACTGCCTTGCCATGCACAGCTCTTCCTGATTGACCACATAATTTCGATGTTTTTGTTTTTAATTTTGACTTTGTTCACCACGTCCCAAGGCAAGCAGATCTGATCTTACTACCCCGAGAAGTGAAGCCGCGTGGTTCCGCACTAGGCAACAGCAGCAGGGACCAATTGAATATAAGCACCATTCATTAAAGCAAGATCCTTGGCAATAATGAGGAGAGGGAGGAGATGCGTTTCCCACCTACATAGTCAGCTGTGAAGAGGAAGCCGAGGGAGCAACGTGTGATGGCTTTCAAGCATTCCGAGGCTTCGAGCGAGCTTTCTTCGTGTGCAACTGCTTCTTTCAAAACAAGCACGAGTGTGGCAGATTTTTGGTCGTCCTTAATCATTCGCTACCTTCGAAGTCCATCCGAGGCAGATGAAGGAACTGCAATTCAGCATTCATACTTCAGTCCCAATTACGTGGGGTCCATTCACCAAATTCACATCCTGGAACTGGCTAGAACAATACACACGACGTAGGAGCACACGCTTTTGTTCATTTTTGACGCAAGGAGTATCGAGGTCTCTGTTGGATCAATCACGTTTCATAATCTGCGAGTGGAGCAACGTTATCACTTCTTCGCCATTTCCATCGATCTGCAAGTCTCCTTTGATCTCGTACCGCTGGCATGGCCTCGGATGATAGCTCCCTAATTTTCTGCTGTTGGCGTTGGCCGGCGACTTCGTCAAATTCCACCGCTGATTACCCCTTCTTCGCACCGATGATGCAGTGGGACTAGGATTCACTTATCGCTTCGCTACGTGCTGTTCAATTTAATTTCTCTGTGAGGACCCTTCGTGAGGATATTGTTTGGATTGGTTAGAAGATTTTACGATTCTATCGAATGGACGGCTGCGCGGGAGTTAGAGCGAGCGGACGCTTGACGGCGGCGTGGGAGTTAAAGCAAACCATGAGCGGCGTGGGATTTCCGATACCCGATACCAGACGACTGCGATGGATCCTTTGCAGTGACTGCGGCGCGGGAGTCAGTTTCTCAACGTGGGATTGTTAGGGCGATTAGGCGAGGGCGCTAGGGATAGGACGTGGACATTCGACGGGGAAACTTCTACGGTGGAATGCAATGACGGCGGCGTGGGAAGCGGACTTCGGTGGCGAGGCCAAGATTTCGACGGCGGCGAGGGAGAGGCTTACATGAGACGGCGGCGAGGGAGCCGGTGGCACTTGACGGCGGCGCGGGATGCTCCGGACTGCGGCGTGGGAGTAACTGACTGCGGCGTGGGACTTAAGGACTGCGGCGTGGGAACTTGTGACAGCGGCGAGGGACCCTCTACAGTTGACCATCGGTTGTGTTCCAGAGCTTCTGGGACGGGCTGTCGCCTCTTTCGCATCTTTTTCATACCGTGGGGTGCTCCATTTACCGATAGTTCAAAGCTGATATACATGATAGATGCCGTGATTAACGCCCCAATATCCGCACCCCTGACTCAGCCCATCTATGGAAGCTTCATCATTTGTATACACATTTATTTAACACTTCTGGAATACCGGAGAACAACCTCAATATATATACCGATGAGCAGCTCGACTGCGCAATAAATTGTTGTTTGAAAAAATGAAAGTCGACCGTCTGTTATCATTGGGATGTGCTCGCTGCTCAAATGGAGAGGTTCGCATACGGATTATTGCTTTTGCCGCGCGCCCCCAAAGCTGTCTGGTTGCTGGTTGGAAAGAAGGTTCCATTTCCATGGCTGCCGAGTTGACCTTGCGGAATATTGGTCTGGAACCAGCCACTTGGCTGCGAATAATTGCTGGCTACCCAGCCGTTTGAACCGTAAGCTGTTTGCGCATGCGCTTCGACCGATCCTAGAACGCCGAAAGTAGCCTGGTTATTGGTGTGCTGCAACCACGTCCGGTTTTGAGTCGGCGGTGGAGCTTGAAAAGCAGGCTGGTAATTTTTGGCATGCGCCCCCCAGTTGGGCGCAACAGCGGCTCGGGTTAAATTGGTGATGACTGGCTTATATGCCGACTGATTGTACGTCCCCCCGTGCGTGAGGGCAGGCTTAAAGTGCGTGGCGTTGGGACGACGATTTACTTGGCTGGTCACCCGAGCTCCTACCATGGACTGGATTTGCAGGTGGGCAAAAAGCAGAGCTGGATAACGGAAGCCAGCATGGTTTGAATTTTGTTAGCGAGTTATGTATGTATATAAAACCTGTACCCAAGATAATGGCCAAGTGGTGAGACGACAGCATCCTTCGTGTGTTTTACTCAAAAATCAGATTGGAACTGTCTACGAAATTCTCTGCCACTATACTTTGTATGTACAAGTGCGGCACGTTATCAGTTTTGTTTTTCGAAAAAAAAAATATATATATATATATAATATTCTGCGTCTATATAAACTCCTGCATGCATTAGTTTTGGTGCGTCTATTTACATCGTATGTCATCGTCACTGTGCTCTTATCAAAATTCCACGAGGTGGGAATCACGAAAATTGTTGCTCTTCTCTGGACTTTATTTTGGTTGTCGGCAAGACCAATATATGTACATATAAATGAAAAACCCGCATTTAACTGAGCTTGATTTTTTAGGAAATTTTTTACTCTATTATTAAATTATGCAACCTTTTTTGGAAAGCCACAGAATACTTTTAATGTTCTTATCAGTAACGCACAATTATTCTGAAAACTTTAAACTATTGTTTAAATCCGTAAAATTGATTAAAAGCCTCTGAATAAATAAATTAAAGGAAAACACATGAAATATTATATACATAATTGTATTTTGTGTACTTTATGACATATAATATATTTTCATTTCATATTAACGGAAAAAATGTACATAAAAACGTTACTGCCATTGGTACGCCTTCGCTTTCTTCGCCAGGGATAATTATACATAATTTGACTTTTCCTATTGTTTCTTCCCCGTTTCCTCCATTTGGTCCAGACACGCGCACAACTTTGACAGGAAGCCTGGCTAAGATATCAAAATACTGTTCTTGACTTGCGATCCATCTTCTCTGTACAGGGTAAAATTCTTTTATACATTTCTCGTGTCTGGGAAGGGGCCTGGACCTCTGCATATTCTCCATTCGTACTCATTCACCTAACAAATTCGCTCTAAGTAAGCTAATGTACTGTGTTAGGTTTGCTTTTAAAATTAGCCTTGGCTTATAAATATATTTCCAGCCTTCTTCGCCGGCTGTGGTGTCATCCCGCGGTTTTGTGTTAAAAAAGCAGCCTGTTGTAGACGGTTCGTGAGTCGCAAGAAGAGCAGTTTGCAGTTCGGTTTTATCTACTTTGTTTTTGATTTGTGTTCAGTTTGGTTCGCTTTACAGTTTTCAATTGCCTTTGTCAAAATTTACACGCAAGACACAAATGAAATCGAAGCTAATAAAATTACATTATGCTGTATAAAATTACATTATTATAGGGCGACGCGATAGAGGTTCTTATTTTCTGATCTGTGGATAGTTTTGTCTATAAAATGTGTCCTGCAGATGGTATACATTAACTTAATGAATCAAAATTTTAAAATTATCATGATTTAATCAATAAAAATGTAAGCCCTTAAGCCACGATTCATTCCACTCGCCCTTATTGCCTGCACCCCGATATATAGGATGTCATTAATTGTCTAATAGGTTGTGAATGCTACTTAAGATTATTGTACAAGCGACCAAATAGGCAACGAAAAAAACGAATCCGATAGGATCCGAGAACGAAAGACGGAATTAACAATAATAAGGTGGGGGATGGGGCATCCTCTCATTCCTCTACTGGTACTCGTCATCGCTGCTTAGCAGCATGGTCTTCTCGTTGTAGTTCTGGCTAATGGTCGCCACACGCTGGCCGCCAGGCATGAACTTCCTTTGGTTTCCCAGCGTCTTGGAGGCCATGCAGTTGCTGCCACCGTTATTACTGTTGACACCTGAACCCGATCCGGTGGCCACCGCGTTGTATCCCCCGCTGGTGGGTGCCTGATGCGATGCGTGCGTAGTTCCTCCGGAGTTCGGATCGTCGGGATCATAACTGGAGACGCGAATGCCGCGCGAGTTCTTGCCACCTGTGCGGGTTGTTAGTGGAGGGAATGGACTTTATCGTGAGCGAGGTGTCACACGGATCGTAGGTACGAGGGAAACTATGAGTATAGCTATGTACAGGACTCAATTTGAACATGCCATGCTATGCAACACCTAGACCTTGATCAAGTACCGCCTTCAAAGATGGCTTAACAAGCATTTGATCGAGGTTTAGGTACTACACATAGTTTTGAGACGTGTCAATAAACATGCAACGAGGAAAACGAGGCAAGAATGCCACAGTTCGTCAAGCTTATCGTACATTTATTGCTAAATATTTTAGATATTTTATACAATTGATTTAAGGTTTAAACATTTACAAACAGAAGTAAATAGAAGCACGACGAGAGCTTATCACAAAAAAGAGCGGTTCAAAGTCAAAGGTTAAAGGGGAAATTGAAACAATAAAAGAAATCTTTGCTTTTTGGTATCTTTTTGAGCGAAAGGGAAACGTGTAAATAAATGCTGAAGGGAATATAACTTTAGGGATCTTCCGTACTGCGTAGAGTATAATAAAATCTTTGTTTACAGATACATAATATTTTAAAATATTATAGTTGCTGCTTGCTTCTTCTTGTAGACCTAACATTTAAATAGTTTGTTTAAAAATGCTTACTTAGGCGTAGAGCGTAAACGTAAAAAATACAGACGTACGGAGGCACTGAGGTGCGCAAAAAAATGGATAGCGTTCTCAGATCCCTAAACACAGTGGACCCAGGACTAGGGCGGATTTCTGTTCAGCTTTCAGCATTTTTTAAAATGTGAGTACCGTAAGTAACTAAGGCCTAGTACGTATCTCGTTTCTTTTGAGTGCGTTTTGGAGAGTACTTAAGGGAGGGGGAGTGGGAAGGGCGAGGATTTAAGCTAAGGCTCTGGGCCAAGTACACTTGTTTGCTTATTTTCTTTTCGTTTACATTTGCGTCCCCGCCTGGATATGTGGAAATATGTGTGTGATTTAGTAGCGAGCATCGCTAGAGTTTTGCGTTTGCTTTAGATTTTGATTATTAGAGCTTTTCGTAACGCTGCGCCGAGGTTACTTCTGCAAAAGATAAGAAAAACAGAAAGAAAACAAAAGTGTGAAAAAACATAACGATAATGGAATGAAAAAGGGGGTCGGGAGGAGGGAGTTGTGAGTCGAAATTGGGCATCGAAATGTGTTAAATGAGAGCAACAGAACACAGAGAGATAAGATAAGATTTAGCAGGCATGAAATGAACGAAACATGCCACAGATAGACTCGAGCACAAAATAGAGAGAAATTGGGGCCAAAGAGGAGGCCGAGAAGAAAGTGGATCGCGACTAACCTGAGCTGTACTGCGTGTACTGCTGATACTGCGGATGGAAGTTGTGTATAGCGTCTGTCATAATGTCCTTGGGATTCATCGTTTCCTGCGGGAAAGAAATAAATGCTGTAGGTGACGTGGAATTCATTGATTCGACTATCTTACCTTGAGACTGCTAGAAATGGACTGCATGGTGACCGATCTACCGTGACCGTCGCTAATGCAGCTGCGTGCGTAGACCTAAAGGAAAAGCACACAAGTATATGATATAGATTTCAAGCTCATTAAGACAACTCATCGTTACATAAGCAACTTGCATTTATCTGGCACTTAATAGCACAACAAACACCCGAAATAACCCAAACATCGACTGACTGCTATCTAATCTAAGCCAGGAATTGTAAATAGCGCCCTCAAATCTTGTGGCCCACTCCGGCATTCCGGGGAGTACAAACTTACCTGATAGGGGAATGCATAGCGCAGTGCGATAGCGGCAAACAACATTTCGATACAGATGAAGAAGTTCTGATAGCCGGCAGAGACGGTACCCGCCTCAGCGGTAACAGTGCCAGCACTGTCCACAATAGGCGAAATAACGTTGGCCTTCTCCAGGATGGCCAAGCCGACGCCTTGCCAGAACGACAGGAAGATCACCGACTTGATCGTGCAGAACTTAAGGACGGGCTCGAACGGTGTCAGCAGATCCCGAGTGGCAAAATAGAACAGATAGAGGCCGTATAGCGCCAGCGATACCGAGATGTTGTAAATTATTGTGATGTAAATGTAGCCACCGTCGGCACTGCAATGGAGACGAGTGCATTAGTGGGATCATAGTTAATAATGCTTTACACTTATATAGCAATAGCAGGTTAACTTGAAACGAACTTTAAACAAAATTTTAAGACCATTACTAATGGCTAATTACGGTTTAATAAGCCGCACCGCTAAAGATAAAACTCCATTACCTCCAATCACCATCGTGGTAGTGGCCAAACGCCTGCAAAAAGATGATGATGAAGGCCACCAGCGGCTTAACCAGGCAGAATTGCAGCGTGGCCTGTTTGCAGAAGCGGAGGAATCCGATCGTGTAAGTCTTGCCCTTCAAACAGCAGGTGCCATACAGACACGACGTCTTAATGGGCTTGCCACGAATTTCCGACATGATATTGCCCTCGCCCCCGAGGTACTCGTAGCACAGCGACAAGAAGTTGTAGATGACAAAGGCTTTGGGAAACAAGGACATACTCAGCGTTAGTCACACTTCATAAGCACTTAATTTAGAAGTTAGACAAACCTTCGTAGCAGTCGCGGACCGTGAAGAAGTAGATGTACACGTTGTCCGAGTTGAAGAAGAGCAAGCTGATCCAGGAGTAGGTGGCGTAGATGGGAACGATGAACAGGATGCGCACTATCCAGCGCTGCTCCTGCGGATTCGTGTACCAGCGCAGATGCTGGTAGATCTGCGACGGATGAAAGAAGAGCGGATTTTAGATCGGGATCCCATTGACTTAGAAAGTAACTCACCTGTTGACATGTTATAAACAGGGCAGCCCAGACACAGACTCCAGCAAGAACCTGGGCTGTCTTGGTCTGCAAGAAGATACCATCGCCCACATGGAGCAGCGGGTCCAGTGGTGTGTTCATCGGGGCGTTCTTCACCTGCACCACGTAGTTGGGCTTGCTCGTTGTGGTCGTTGTAATCGTCCCAGTCGTAGCTGTGGCGTTGCCACTGCTGGCATTTAGCGCCGCCTCAATGAGACTGGCGGCAGTTGTGCTCATGCTGCAAGCGAATTAAAGGGAGACCGGGGTTAGTGCGGGGTTGTTGCTGAAGGCGGTGTTGCAGGAATTTGAAAGAGCCACTAGAATGCTAGGCTAGACAGTTAGGCCACTGGCAACTGTTTACACTCTCGTGTCGTGAGTTTCACACGAATATTGCTCCAAAAACGACATTTAACTCGCTGACATGAAAGCTATTTTCAAAACGTCAGTTCTGCCGCCTTGGCAAACTTTATATTATACTACTCGGCTATTGCACATAAAGTTCACTATTAATCGAGTCATATTAATTCTAAGTAAGAAAACATACTTGTTGAAAATAAATAGACGCCAGAAGAAATGGACATACCTAGGTGCATTTTGTGTCCTTTTATTAAGAGCTTAACCGTTGAATTTACTTTCTGTTATGAAAATAGCTTGCCTTTTTGAATTCTTGGATTTATTTTGGCCGCTCTGACATTTCTGACAACAATGCAGCAATGTTATGGACGAATTGGGTCAGCAGCAAAGAAACAAAAGCAGAGAATGTGGAGCGGCGGCAGGCACAAAAACATCAGCAACAAAACAAATGGAACGAAGTGTGGAAAGTATAAAAGAAGCATGTGTGGCGGAGAGGGAGGACATTTGCGCATTAGATCATCACGCAATCCAATATTAATAATGGACTCGGCTGTAGCCGTAGCCAAGGAGAGTTCGTCGTGACCACCTCTTCCCCAACCTTGTGTCAGGGTCACTCTCATACTGATCCATATCGATTTCACCCGCTGGGAATGTCACAAGCATTCAATAAACAAGAGTTAAGCAAGCACGATAAAGAACATCATATGCGTTATATTTCATTCGGCGAGTCATCAGTGTTAAAAGCTGCATCTGCTTGGGATTCCTGCAAGCGAATTGGACTAATCTCGAAGAGATACATGCATATGTACATATATGCTAATGATTCGTAAGAGTACAGCAAAGAGTACATTAAAATGGATCTGAAAAGCCAATGGAAACATATGGTGGCTGTTCAAGTGTACTTGAATTTTTCAATCGAATTATGGTATCGAATCGGAAATCGATCATAAGTAAGCCTAAAATATTCGGAGTTGAAACCATACTTGTCAATAATTGTAAATGCCTATTTTTTTTATTAATCAAAGTTTAAAAAAACTCAGAACTCAGCTAAAAAAGCCTTTATTTTAATTCGGAAAGCTTTTCTATGTTCGTTCTTATTCAGATAACAATTTACAATTTACAATTTATTCCTTCACAAAGTTACAAGCTTCTGATTAAAATTAAAATTAATTTTTTAATAAACAAAGCTTAAAAAACACATAACTAAGCCAAAAAAGCATTTATTTAAATTCGGACAGCGGTCCTGTGTTGGTTTTTGCCAGGTTAATAAATCTGTATACTCCATTTGTAGTCTTAAGAAATTCAGTTTTTTGTCAATTTTTGACAATTTTAACGATGTAACCCCTTATAAAATTTTGCAAAAATCGAAAAAAATTTGTTTGCCCCAAAGAGGGCTAGAAAGATTCTCCTGTTGATGCTGATCAAGAATATATAGGATTTATGGGGTCGGAAATGACTTTTTCACTGCGTTTTTCGCTTTGGACTAAATTGTAATACCATTTTTAGTCGATATTTACCAATATTTTTATATGAAAATTTGTCCTAAAATCAAATCTTACAAATCTCGTAGCTCAGCCAATAAGGCATTAATTTAAATTCGGACAGCGGTCCTGTGTTGGTTTTTGCCAGGTTAATAAATCTGTATACTCCATTTGTAGTCTTAAGAAATTCAGTTTTTTGTCAATTTTTGACAATTTTAACGATGTAACCCCTTATAAAATTTTGCAAAAATCGAAAAAAATTTGTTTGCCCCAAAGAGGGCTAGAAAGATTCTCCTGTTGATGCTGATCAAGAATATATAGGATTTATGGGGTCGGAAATGACTGTTTCACTGCGTTTTTCGCTTTGGACTAAATTGTAATACAATTTTTTAGTCGATATTTTCCAATATTTTTATATGAAAATTTGTCCTAAAATCAAATCTTACAAATCTCGTAGCTTAGCCAAAAAGGCATTAATTTAAATTCGGACAGCGGTCCTGTGTTGGTTTTTGCCAGGTTAATAAATCTGTATACTCCATTTGTAGTCTTAAGAAATTCAGTTTTTTGTCAATTTTTGACAATTTTAACGATAAAATTTTGCAAAAATCGAAAAAAATTAGTTTGCCCCAAAGATGGCTAGAAAGATTCGCCTGTTGATGCTGATCAAGAATATATATGATTTATGGCATCGGAAATGAGTGCTTCACTGCCTTTTTCGCTTCGGACTAAATTGTAATACAATTTTTTAGTCAATATTTTCCAATATTTTTATATGAAAATTTGTCCTAAAATCAAATCTTACAAATCTCGTAGCTCAGCCAATAAGGCATTAATTTAAATTCGGACAGCGGTCCTCTGTTGGTTTTTGCCAGGTTAATAAATCTGTATACTCCATTTGTAGTCTTAAGAAATTCAGTTTTTTGTCAATTTTTGACAATTTTAACGATGTAACCCCTTATAAAATTTTGCAAAAATCGAAAAAAATTTGTTTGCCCCAAAGATGGCTAGAAAGATTCGCCTGTTGATGCTGATCAAGAATATATATGATTTATGGCATCGGAAATGAGTGCTTCACTGCCTTTTTCGCTTCGGACTAAATTGTAATACAATTTTTTAGTCGATATTTTCCAATATTTTTATATGAAAATTTGTCCTAAAATCAAATCTTACAAATCTCGTAGCTCAGCCAAAAAGGCATTAATTTAAATTCGGACAGCGGTCCTGTGTTGGTTTTTGCCAGGTTAATAAATCTGTATACTCCATTTGTAGTCTTAAGAAATTCAGTTTTTTGTCAATTTTTGACAATTTTAACGATGTAACCCCTTATAAAATTTTGCAAAAATCGAAAAAAATTTGTTTGCCCCAAAGATGGCTATAAAGATTCGCCTGTTGATGCTGATCAAGAATATATATGATTTATGGCATCGGAAATGAGTGCTTCACTGCCTTTTTCGCTTCGGACTAAATTGTAATACAATTTTTTAGTCGATATTTCCAGTATTTTTATATGAAAATTTGTCCTAAAATCAAATCTTACAAATCTCGTAGCTCAGCCAAAAAGGCATTAATTTAAATTCGGACAGCGGTCCTGTGTTGGTTTTTGCCAGGTTAATAAATCTGTATACTCAATTTACAATCTTAAAAAATACTGATTTCATTGAAGGAGATGTGATAGGAGAGTAATTTTATAAAACCTTAACTTCTGGGAAAATCGTGATATCGGCAAATTAATTGTATTGAGGATAAGCTGAATGGAATATGGCACTGGTACACTAAAGAGCTATAGATGGTAAGGGAACTCAAATACGTAAAAATAAAAGGTTTATATTTTTTTTTTTTTAATTAATTTCAATTTAATTTAAATTTAATTAATTTTTTTTTTGTGTAATTTAGAACTCCACTCATTATTAAAGTGCCAGTCTAAGATAACAAGGTTAGGTGTGAATACTGAGTCAAACAGAAAAAATATGAGAAATAAAAGAGTCCTTTTATTTTTATTTAAGTGATTCCTAAAATATATTAGAAATATAAACGAATTTAAATAAGGCGCAGGATTTATTATTAAATCGAGCTTTAAATATTTGGACGAACATTTGATAAGGTATATTTCACAGTTACCGTGGCAAGGGCATTCCCATTAGTGACATGAAAGTAACGCCAGATAACGAACAAGTCACGGGCATGAGTCACGAACTCGAAAGATAATTATAGTCGTTGTTGATAAAACGCGTTAAATGTTAAACTCCAAGCCGAATTTGCGTACGAGTGAGTCTCCAATACTGAAACCCAGAAGTAAATGGCGTAGAATCCGAGAAAAAATAACAAAGAGAAACACAATCAGCTGCACAAAGAGGAAGCAACAACAAGTTGCTGCTGGCGGAGATACACAGAAATTGGCCAACAGAAGTCTACACTGGGCAGCAAGTCTCCAAAAGTGGCGAAAGACTGGGAAAAGGCCATATTGAAAGAGAGAAGTTGCTAATTATATGGAGTGGGTGGCAGGGTGATGGCTACCTTGTGGGGCTTTGACGAGTGAATTGGTTTTCGGGCTGTCAAAATATGGATTGTAAATAACATATGCAACGACCTTTCCTAGACCAATAGAGAGAATACAGGGCGCAGCTCAGCGTTTACACCCTATTCCTCACACACCTGGAATCAACACCTTATCAATGCAAAAAAAAAAATGGACGCGGACCCGAATAGATAAACACACACACTAATACACTGCGCGAAACACGCGAAACGTAGCAATTTCGTCATCGATTCGGGTAATTCACTACAACTTGCCGTTTCAGGGAAAACAACTTTTGCACACACATACCAAAGCAGCACCCTCGCACAACCAAGTAGCTCCTGTTTAATTGGCACGCTAATTACCTTTTTTAAATGCAACTCTCCACGATTGGTGCTGCGTTTTCACAGTGGCCGATTCTGTTTAATTTCACTTCACTCGTTCAATTTAAATTTCAATGTTCAATCGAAATTATCAGTTTTTCCTTTTTTCACCTGACGCCAATCGCGTCGCCCACTGACGTCGTCTCTGCTCGTAGTTGAAAATGCCTGAATATGGGAAACGCGAACACACTGACAAAACGCACAATATGCGTGCCACGATTCTTCACTTTATTTTTGCAGATTGTGAGTGTGAAAAACGCGAAGGAAAGCAAAATAAATGGAAATTACGACTCCTCGAGTTGTTGTTTTCGTTGCAGTGTGACCGAATGCGAACCAGACATTAACGCTGAAATATGTCACATCATTTTAAAAAATACCCCTTTGGTTTTAAAAATCCAGTTAATTTTCGGTATTTTGCTCTAACTTGGTCACACCTTTAGAAAGAATTTAAAATATGGCGCCTAATATGCCTTTTACGACGGAATTGGCTAAAACATATCAGAAATACTAGCATTCTCCCAGTAGCCTGAAATCAGTCCGTCAAATCATGCCTGCAATTTATTAACTTCTGTTGGAGTGTCTTTTTTTTTTGGCACGTTTCTCTCTCTCTCTCTCTCTTTTACTAAAATTCAAAATTCTTCGCGTTTACCAACTCTTAAATAGCCAGACATGAATCAAGCCAAGCTGAAGGGCCTAGTGTTGGTTAAGAGGTCTTCCGCATGGGGGCACCGCTTCCTCCAGACGAGTTGTGCGCTGTGCAAAACCCTCGATCGTGACTCCTTCGCCAGCGGAAGCAGTGCCGCCTACATCGAGAACCTGTATAGCAAGTGGCAGCGCAACCCCAAGTCTGTAGATGAGGTAAGATCTAATTTATAAACATCCTCGAATTTGACATTCTTTACTCCGGTCCCTCGCAGTCCTGGGATGAGTTTTTCAGTGGCAAGGAGAGGTCGCTTTTGAAAAAGATCCCGGTGCAGACATTGCCCACCAGGAAGTACAAGCGTCTCCCATTAGAAATCAGGACAACGGTAAAAGCTCGTTCAGGCGAAAGAACGGCTTCCGACGGCGGTTCGCCTGCTCCAGCGGCACCCCCAGTAGCCCCAACAGCGGCACCTCCAGCAGCACCTCCTGGCGACTGGAAGAACATCGATGACCATCACGCGGTGCAGGCCATTATCCGAGCCTATCAGGCGCGCGGCCATCTGGCGGCCGATCTGGATCCCTTGGGAATTGTGGGACCCACTAAGACATCTTCGGTAGACGGCACCCAGCGGCAAGCAGCAAAGGAGGTGCTCAGGCAGCACTACTCCTACATTTTCGGTAAGGAGTTAGTTGATCTGCACTCGCAACCCCACAAGATCCCTACTTTTACAGGCGATCTCAATGCTATGTTCAAGTTGCCCTCCTCCACGATGATCGGTGGGGACGAGGAGTTCCTGCCTCTCAGGTGAGTTTTAAGGAAAGAGTCCTGGCCCTAGAGTAACGTGGCCCAATCGTCTGCAGGGAAATTCTGGACCGCTTGGAGCGTATCTACTGCGGACCCATCGGTGTCGAGTATATGCAGATAACGTCGCTAACCAAGACCACGTGGATTCGCGAGCGATTCGAAAAGCCAAAAGCCCTGGAGTGCAGCAAAGAAGAAAAGAAACTCATCCTGGAGCGTCTGACCCGTGCCACGGGCTTTGAGAACTTCCTGGCCAAGAAGTTCACCTCGGAGAAGCGCTTCGGTCTAGAGGGATGCGACATCATGATACCGGTCATTAAAGAGGTGGTGGATAAAGCCACGAAAGGCGGTGTAGAGTCCATTTTTATAGGTGAATAAGACTCTTGAGTCTTGATCACTTTACCGATATCCTTCCAATACCCAGGAATGGCACATCGAGGGCGTCTGAATGTCCTGGCCAACATCTGTCGAAAGCCCATGGCCGATATATTGGCGCAATTTCATGGCTTGCAGGCGAGCGACGCTGGATCCGGCGACGTAAAGTATCATCTTGGCTTGTTCCAAGAGCGGCTTAACCGACAGACCAACAGAATGGTGCGCATCACAGTGGTGGCGAATCCCTCGCATCTGGAACACGTCAACCCTATCCTGCTGGGCAAGGCGCGAGCAGAGATGGAGCATCGTGGCGACACCGAAGGCGAAAAGGTGCTTCCCATAATCATTCACGGTGATGCCTCCTTCTCTGGGCAGGGCGTGGTTTATGAGTCAATGCACTTGTCTGACTTGCCTAACTACACCACGTACGGCACCATCCACATCGTGTCCAACAACCAGGTAGGCTTCACCACGGATCCGCGTTTCTCCCGCTCTTCGCGATACTGCACAGACGTGGCCAAAGTGGTGGGTGCCCCGATCCTCCATGTTAACGCCGACGATCCGGAGGCGTGCATCCAGTGCGCCCGCATTGCCGCCGATTACCGCGCCAAGTTTAAGAAAGACGTAGTCATCGATATCGTCGGATACCGTCGCAACGGGCACAACGAGGGCGACGAGCCGATGTTCACCCAGCCGCTGATGTACCAGCGCATACGGAAGCTAAAACCCTGCCTAACGCTTTACGCAGAGAAGCTAATCAAGGAGGGCGTGATCACGGACAGCGAGTACAAGGACATGGTCTCTAAGTACGACAAGATCTGTGAGGACGCTTGGACCGAGTCCAAGAACATCAAAACGATAAAGGTGAGTCCCTTCTACTGCTGCCCTCGTGCACTGCCAAGTTGAAACTCTTCTTTTGCTGCAGTACTCCACTTGGATCGACTCGCCCTGGTCGGCCTTCTTCGAGGGGCGCAATCGCCTTCAGATGGGTTCCACTGGCATTAACGAAGAAACCCTCAAGAAGATTGGATCAATATTCTCCAGTTTACCACCGCCGGAGCACAAGTTTGAGGCTCACAAGTAAGTAGAGTAAAGGATGAGTTTGGGAGGAGCATAGTTGGTTATAGATAGCTTTCCAGAGGTATCCAGCGCATCCTCTCGCTGCGCAAACAGATGGTGGATGATAAGGTGGCGGACTGGTCTTTAGGAGAGGCCTTTGCCTTTGGTTCGCTGCTGAAAGAGGGTGTTCATGTGCGTCTAAGCGGTCAGGATGTGGAGCGTGGCACGTTCTCGCATAGGCACCATGTTCTGCATCACCAAACCCACGACAAGGTGGTTTATACGGCGCTGAACCATCTATACCCTGACCAAGCGCAATACTCCGTCTCCAACAGCTCGCTGTCGGAGTGCGCAGTTCTGGGTTTTGAGCACGGCTACTCGATGGCCAGTCCGAATACGGTGGTATTGTGGGAGGGTCAGTTCGGAGACTTCTGCAATACGGCGCAGTGCATTATCGACCAGTTTATCGCCAGCGGCGAGTCAAAGTGGGTGCGCCAGTCCGGCGTGGTGCTACTGCTGCCTCACAGCATGGAGGGCATGGGCCCGGAGCACTCCTCCGGCCGCATGGAGCGTTTCCTACAGATGAGCGACGACGACCCGGACATCTATCCAGACACTTGT
This sequence comes from Drosophila serrata, assembly GCF_035046125.1. NCBI lineage: Eukaryota > Metazoa > Arthropoda > Insecta > Diptera > Drosophilidae > Drosophila > Drosophila serrata. The sequence continues at coordinate 802,142 of NW_028257014.1, forward strand.
GACTGTGATTTTGTGGCGCGCCAGCTGATGAACGTTAACTGGATCGTCACAAACCTCTCGACGCCCGCCAACTTTTTCCACTGTTTGCGGCGTCAAGTAAAAATGGGCTTCCGTAAACCGCTGATCAACTTCTCACCCAAGTCCGTGCTCCGCCACCCGATGGCCCGCAGTCCGTTTAAGGACTTTAACGAGGCCAGCAGCTTTCTTCGCCTTATCCCCGAAAACGGACCCGCCTCCGAAAATCCTGAGTCTGTTACCAAGCTTGTATTCTGCTCGGGCAAAGTATATTATGATCTTTTCAAGGAGCGCGATGACCACGAGCAGGTGAACACGGTTGCCATTGTGCGGGTGGAACAGGTAAGTGATAAAATCCATTTTTTACTCCGTATCTAATTCCTTCCTCAGATCTGTCCTTTCCCATACGACCTTATCACGGAGCAGTTGGAGCTCTATCCCAACGCAGAGCTCCTGTGGGCGCAGGAGGAGCACAAGAACAGCGGAGCATGGTTCTACGTACAACCGCGATTCGACACCGCTTTATTGAATAACGAGAACGAAACGTAAGTCCTAATTGTAGGTGATGCATAAGAGCACGTGCTCATCCACGATTTAATTCCCTCATCAGGCGCTGCGTGAGCTACCATGGACGAGCGCCTAGCTCTTCGCCAGCGACTGGCAACAAGGTTCAGCACTACAAAGAATACAAGGCTTTCATAGAGAGCATCTTTGGCGAGCTAACTGAGGAGAACAAGGCCCGTCTCGATTGCATTATTAAGGAGAAGCAGGCAAAGGCCAAGGCCGAATCCAAGGCATCGATGAACAAAAATCCGCCGCAGCCCGTAAAGCCCAAGCCTGGTGCCACTCCACCTGTCAAGAATTCCACGGGGGGCGCAACACCACCAGCTAAGAATATATCGCCAGACAAGAAGCAATTGAAGCCAGAGCCTGCTGCTAAAGGTGAAACTCCCAATTCTGTGCCCGGGGCAACCCCTGCCCCTGGCGCCAAGAATCCCAGGGGCGCAGAAACGCCGCGTTCTAAAAATAGATCTCTAGATGAAAAGCACTTGAAGTCCCACCCTGCTAGTAAAGGAGGATTTCCCGTTTCTAAGCCCGGCGAAAATCACGCGCCAGCCGCCAAGGAAGCACCACCGGATCCAGTTTCTAGTGGTGTCTCTCGTATTTTACCTCAGAAGCCGCGTTTCTTTAAACGCAGGCCTACGCCTAATAGAAAGCCAGATACGAAGCCAACTGAGGATACTCAGAAGCCAAGAGAACCCGAGTTTTAGCTTGCATTCCGTTACCAAATTCTTTTTGGCCATCTTTCGTTGTTTTACTTTGTGAAATAATTAATTAAACGGAAGCAATCGTTTTGAAAACAATGTATTTTCATGTATTACCTATTGATATAATAAAAAATTTCTCATATGCTAGAGCTTAGAAAAGAATTGATTGATATTTAAATAAAATAAATTTGTTACTTTATTTTCAAAAATCCTATATTTCCCGCCACATGCAGGAGCATGGCGTTGCCAGACTGTTCGGTTTCGACCCCTCTGCATTACCAGACGTATATATATATATATATCGATATTTTGATATCGACAATCCAATGTACAGCCATTTTGTTTTCAGACTGTCAAAAAAAAAATACAATTACAACACAGCACGTCGATTGTATTTGCTGCCAGGAAATTTACAATTTTCAGCCGTTCAACTGCACAGATTGTCGAAATAAATATATAGCGTTTGTCCCAAAACGAATCATCCTGTCTTTGTGCATTGGTTGTCCAGAATAAGTTGCGTTTTATTGGTTTCCGTGGTAAGTAAGAATTCATTGAATAAAAATCAGTATTCGTGCCTCGAGCAGCGCGTCCCCCTCTCTCTCACCCTTCCCTTCTGCTTCGTTTTGCTTCTTCTTCGGCGGAGATGCAACAACAACAATAGCCGCGCAACAGCAACCACACACACACCGATCAAAGTTACTATAGTAACTTATAAGTACAGTTCAGCAATGCTTATCTCTCTGAAGCCTTGTTTTTTGAAGAATTGCTAAAGAGCCTTTTGTAACTTAGGTGTACGCGGGTAACTGTACACATTAGTATCGGTTGTCTCTGAATTATACGATAAATCCGGCAAATAAATACCAAGTTCTGCGTAAGACTATTGTGCTTAATTATTATTAAATTTTGAGAACCGTAGAAGTCATTTAAAATGTAATACAACAAATTTTTAAGTTCCATTTTGGCCACCTATTATTGCCAATGTTTAAAATTATATTCTTCAAATAATATATACATATATCGTATTAGCACTAGCACAGAAATGATTGAAATAGGACATACCCCAGAAACATTAATATTAATATTCATTTTATTACTATAATCGGTCCTTGCTTGCGAGTACATTTTTAGTTTAGTTTAACAGAACAATGACTCAGCTACAGCTGAGCTTGAACCTGGTTGAATAATAGAGAACTTCGAGATCGAAGTGGTGCTTTTCCAATTTTAATTACAATATTAACATTAATCGCTATTATTTTGACCACACCTGTCGGGGTCTAGTTTTTAGAGCTCAATACTTTAGGCCACGCGACCGCAACGTGTTGGGACGATTGGGACCGCCGCCAAAGATGCTGGTGCGGAAACTGGGTGGATTGCCCGCCACAATTCCTCCTCCTGGTTGTGTACCACTGAGAATTGTTCCTGGTGTGCTGCTGCTCCCGGGAGCCCGGCTGATGCCGAGGCCATTGTTGCGCAGCCTGGGCGCTACGTAGGGACGCTGGCTGGTGGAGATTCCACTGGAGCCGACGGCATTCGGTGGTGGCACTACTTGGGGCTGTTGAGGAGGCGCATTTGGAGCAAAGCCCTGCTGCGGCTGCTGCTGCACTATAGGCGGCACTATTGAGTTCACAGAGGAGTAGTTTGGGGGCGGCTGCTGCTGGACCGGAGGCTGAACCGTAATCGGTGGAATCTGCGTCTTTTTCGTAAGCGACGGAGCCAGGTACGGATGATTGCCGCCACCAGTGCCACTGCTATTGCTTTGCGGAATGTCGTAGGTGCGACCCGAGGGCGTGGTCACCTGGATACTGTTGCCCGGTGCCGCGCCGCAGGGCTTCGAGTAGTCGTACCCATTGGGCACCGCTTGGACGTAATTGTCAAAGTATTGGGTCACCTGGTGCATGGGCGTTGAGTAGTTGACGCTGATCAGGGATTCCTTAGTGCGCAGCCCCATCCCCGAACGCGCCTGAGCCGCCTGAAGGCGAAGAATGTTGGCCTGCTTGATGTGTGGCAGCAGCTCAGCATCGCCCTTGATCTTCTCCACCACCGCCTCGTCACTATCGATGTTTCCAGTGCTAGTAGCACTACCCTTGCTACTGTCACCTTCCTCGCTCTGCTCAAGGGCGACGGGCTTTTTTGTAGTGGTCTCCTCCGCCTCCACAGGCTTGGCTACCTCCTTCGGCACCTTTTCGGCCTGGCTGGGAGTCGCCTTCTGCTTTTCCTCCTCCGCCGGCTGCTTGCGATTCACGAACTCGAACAGGTCATCTATGTCCGGCACATCTGGCAGTGCTCCATAAGAGTCAAAGTTATCGCGGAAGGCATTCGCCCACTCCGGGTTTTTGTGCAGCAAGGGATCAATGGCCAGCTTCGGCTGGTGCTTTTGACCAGTAGGAGATCCAAACGCAGCAGCCGCCGCGGCTTCTTCTGGAGCAGATATACTCCCACCCACGCTTTTGATCACCGTGATGGTCTTGACGCGAGTGCCCTCCTTGGAATCAATGTTGGTGGCCGCATAACTCAGGCTTAGGTCTCTCTTGGCCGGCTGCGGCTCCACAACGACTTCAGTGGGCTTCTCCGGGTACTTGATGCTGATTATCGTCGTACCGTGGACGCCTACCAGCAACAGCAGGCCCAAGGCGACCAGTTTCTGAAAGCGGGAAGGCTGAAAGATAATAACATTTCAATATATTATTTCCTTGTCGTTCGCATGCTTCCTGACTTGATTTAAAATCCATTTCTGGGTTAGTAAGGCCCGGAGTGAATTCCACCGATTAAATGGGCATACAAGGCACAAAAAAGACACTGGTACACCATATTATCTTATACAAAAGTGCTCTTAGTTAAATCAATCTTGAAGTTGGTAAGGCTCTATAGTGAATTGAACTTATCTCCAGCCAATGTTATTATCGAACGAAGATCTAGTTCATGTTTTGAATTTTTTCCATTTTATATTCTAATTTATATTATGTTCTTTCTGCAAAGTTCTGAATATTGACATTGAAAAAACATTTACTTAACTGGATAACAGAACGAGAAGTATCTATCTAATGATCGTGGTGGATAAGATGAAGTAAAGGGAATATACGATTGGAAACTACACAGTAAGTTGCTAAGCTTTAAATCCCTAGTTAGATCCTGTTTAGATCGCCATACCCACCCACAAATTTATTGTGGCTGAGAGGTAAAATACGAATTTTAAATGAACGTCTAACGATACTAATATGTGGATATTACATATATGCAGTATTGATCCGATTAGTACAAAGATTGAACTGTAAGTTGCTCTCCTGAAAATCAAACACATTTCTAGAGCCCAGAGCCTCATACATATATGATCTATATCGAACACGAAGCACACTTTCGAGAGTAATTTCAGGCATATTCGGCGTTCACTCACTGTTGTGGATTTTCTCATTTCTTCAATTCTCCGATTACATGCGATCAATCAACTGAATTTATCCGATCGTTTAACGATGACAAGTCGATGATAGCGTGATGATTGCGATAATTGCTAAGGATAATTAGGATTGACCGACGGCGGTGGAGAGACGATAACGCGGTCAATTCGATTTTCTTACTGCCAAAGTAGAGATGCCAACAATGCTTTTTATATACCCAGGCGGAAGGAGTTTGAGTTTGAGTTTCCTGAAGCTCAACTTAGCTCCCCGGCTCCTGCTGGATCTGTGATGTCTTTGACACCGAAACGCTAACATGTCGACAGTGGCAAACCAATCGCATTGAATTAAAACACATAACTAGCATCGACGATTGAATTAAAGCTGCATAATCGCTTTCCCATTACTTCCAAAACGATCAACGGGTTTTCTCCAGCCCCAGCCAGGCAGGCACTTCTGTTTTGGGAAAGCAGTTAGCGATACTCCAGCCCGCGTTCCCTCATCCTCCTCCAGTGGAAACAAAGTAGTCTCAACGGCAGCTAATTGAGTGCGTCTAATGAGGAAATCGAAGCGGTCTAATGATCGTGGATCATGTGGCTTTGTGGGATTTTGGATCTCACAAACCCAGTGTGTTCTGCTGGCTACCTTAGATATGGTGAAATACATGTCCTCTGTTCAATATTTGTGGCCTTAGTCAGTCCTGGCAGCATATTAAGGTCGTCAGAGCAGTTGAGACCACTTATTTAGACCATTACTTATTTATTTTTGAGAGATAGCAACCTTGCTCTGCTACGGCACTTGTGAGAAACTGGTCGACTTACGCAATACTCAAATCGGAGCCGCTCGTCTTTACCATAGACGGCTCAGACCCAGAGATTGCCAAGAGAAACTACACTTCGTCCGCGGAGTCTTTACTGCATGTGCAATGGAGCCATCAAGCCAAGATAAACATCAGGAGCACAGCTTTGCCCGCAAGGAAGTTGTCATTGAAAAATAGTTAACATCGGAAACAGGATAAATATGCTTATAATTACATATGCAGATTCAGCTTTGGCTTCCGGCGGATTCCTGGCCTAAGATCCATACTTTTGTCTTGGGCGGAAAATCATATTTTTAGCGATTTGAATATAAAATACACCCACTTATATACCCAAAGCACTACTAACTACAGAGAGTGATTTATATGGTTAAAACACGTCCTGTTGTTAGGTTTGTTCTACGGTATTTTTTCTTTTACGAATAACTTATAACTTTAAAATCTTGATCTGTTTGGCGCATAAGTCTCCATAAGTCTCCGATTGTATTTACAGATTTAAAGCAAGCAGTGGACAAACATCCTCATCAGATCCCAGGGCGATGGCCAACTAATGTTCTACTAAAGAATCGGTGAAAGTGAATCTCCACTGGAAGCGGAAGGATCGCGGATAGCCAGACAGCAAGCTTTCTGTCTGTCTATCTGTACAAAGAAAGAAATAAATATCAAAATCAATTGATTGATCAAGATGAGTGTGATTATTCGGTTACAAAATTTGCCGTGGACGGCAAATGCGCGAGACATTCGAAACTTCTTCGCGGGCCTCTCCATTCCCGAGGGAGGTGTCCACATTATCGGCGGTGAGATGGGCGACGCTTTCATCGCTTTCAGGTAGTTAGCCACAATCTGATCTATAAGTAAAACTGTAGTATACCTGAGCCACCTCACCCGAGTCGCTCCAAGCATGTATATTCCAAAGCGGCGGTCAAAATAATAGCACTAAGGAATTATTTAATATTGTATCATCGATGAGTCGATCCAATTACATATGTTTGGATTAATGGTTTTTATGCAGCAAGACAGAAGGTAACATTATTATTGAGTTGTATGAACTCTAATTTAATCCATACAAACTACATCAATATTTTTAAAAATGTTAATGCCAATTTTAAAAATTCAAATGCCTCACCTTACTATAAAAATTCTAGACAGTGATATAAAAATATGTGGTATATAATTCATATCGGTTGTCTTAGTTGTTGAGATATATGAAATATTTATTATATTTAAAAGGGTGACGTAAGAACCTATTTAAAAGAAAATACCAATCCTATCGAGTTGAATTTTTTTTTTGAAATCGAAGCGAAGTACAACTAAGTCCTTGTCAGTACCATTACTAAATATAACAATAGGTTAAAAATAGCGCATATTGAATATTTGAATTTGAAAACAAATATATATTTATTATTTTTGACAAATTTAAGAAAATTTGATAAATAACATAGGCTCTATTTTGGATACTGATCAAGAATATATGTACTTTATAGGGTCGCAAATGACTCTTTACGTACTTTACAAACATCGGACTTTTATGTAATACTACTCAATATTCTTTTATTTGCTTAGAGATATGACCAGTTATTGTAATTTAAGATTTTGGGTTTTATATTAATTTGGAATATTGTATCTAATATCGGTCGAAAAACAAATGGGGATAATATTAAATTACTTTGGAAGATGGGCTAGTACCGAATAAATTGATATATGTATGTGTTAATTAGATCCAATTGTGAAGTTGTGAAAAAGGAACATTATGGATGGATTGAAGGTACTTCCTGTGCTATTATTTTGACTGCATTTAATAAGGAAAAGGATAAGGCCACCGAAACTCTTTCTTGGAACAAGGAAGAAACCACTGCGTAACTTTTATATTGATCGCAAACCTAACTGATTATTTCCCCTGATTTGTTGCTTTCGTTCTCTTTCTCCCATTTCTGGCAACCATCACCGATAGCACTGACGAGGACGCACGCTGTGCCATGCTTAAAGATCGCGAGAAGCTGATGGAGATCCAGGTGCGCCTGCTGCTTTCCTCGCGGGCCGAGATGCAGAAGGTTATTGAGACCGCTCGCAAAGTGGCCACGACGGCAGCGCCCATTGCTGTGCCTGTTCCAATACCAGTGGCTCCCACTAGGCCAGCTCCTGCTGGTGGCACTGCCCCACTGCCGCCGATCATTGGTGGCTTGGGCGGCTTCCTGGGGCAGGTCAAGGCCGCTGTACCTGTAGGTGCTTCAGGCGGTGCGCCCTCATTTCTAACCTACCAGCAGCAGGCCGGCATTACGCTTTCCGAGGTTACAGGGCGCAGTCGCAGCCGCTCTTCCAGTTCTGATGATAGCGATCGAGAGCGGGAATGGGAGCGGGAGCGTGAACGTGAACGTGAACGAGATCATCGGGATCAAGGTCGCAAGCGTCGCACTGACCGAAGGGATAGCCAGGAAAGGGAGCTGAAGTTGGCCCACACTGGAGGCGCTGTCGGGCCTTCGCCCTGGGCTCAGGCGCCACCTCAAGTCCAACTGACAACAGCTCTGGACTTGGGTCTGAGCCTGGCCGCGGTACCGATCATGCCTTCGCTACAGAGCTACACAACTAGTACTAGCAGCACCACCAACAACATAACCAACAACTATAACCTCGCCTCGAACGCCAGTGCCAATCCGCAGCTGATGGCTGCACTGCAGCAAGTGGCTAACAGTAGTCAGGCCCAGGTGATGGAGCAGCCTGCCAAGTCCTCCGAGCCCATCGCATTTGCGAGCGTTAATCCCTATGCGCAGATGTATCCACAGCTCTTTCAGCAACAGCAGTTGCTGCTCCAGCAGCAACAGACGCCGGCCAAGGTGTCGCCTCTAGGGATGGGAAGCTCTCCGAGCGGCAGTGGTGGTACTGGAACTGGTATTGGCGGGGGGAACACACCTGTGGCCGTTGCCGACACCTGTTACATCCGAATAAGTGGTATGTGCCCGACCATCTCTTACAGCGATATCCGCAAATACTTCCAGGGCTTGTACATTCCCCATAACGGCATTAAAATTATGACAGTAAATGGCAACCGTACCGGGGTCGCATACGTAGAGTTCTCCCGGGTGTCCAGTGCCCAGAAAGCGGTGCAGCGCAACAACACCATGTTCCGTGATCGAATGATTCAAATCGCCCCCGTGGGTGATGACGAATTCGAGCGGGCAGAAGAGCGTGCAAATCAACAACGTAATCATCACGATGGCGGCGGCAGGAACCATCACCACAACGGTGGTGGTGAGAGGAACAGCGATAGGGGAGAAGGAGGAATGCCAACGCCAATTCCTGTTACTACAGTCTTGTACATAGAGGACCTACCGCAGCTCACCACCGAGCAGGAGATTATGAAGATGTTCTCCTCCAATTACACTGTCGTGGACATTCAGCTGTCCCCGAGTCCTAACAATCGTCGCGAATGCGTGGCCTTTGTGCTGTTCGCCAGGGACTCGGACGCCAAGTCAGCGTTGGAGGATACGTCCAGCCACTATATTGGTTTCCGGCAGCTGAGGGTGAAACCCAGCAGTCTGCAAGAGATGCAAAATGCCAAGGAGAAGCTGCGCCGGGCCAACGAGCAGCTTCTTAAGGAAGAGGCCGACCAGAGGGAGGAGCTACTGCAGGATCAGCAGAGAAGGCAGCAGCAGGACCAGGAGAACCAAAGCAGGTTCGGCAGCGATCCAAGAAGACGGCAGACGGAGGAGCTGCAGCAACAACAGCAACAGCAGCAGATGAGTATGAGTCCCAGCATGATGTCACCCTTTGCCAACGGCAACATGCCTTTCAACATGCCACCACTACAGCAGCAGCATCTGCCAAACGGTGGCAACTTTCCCTTCAGTATGAGCAACAACATGGCCATGAACATGAACTGCAATGGAAATTCGAACGGCAATGGTCCCAACTTTGCAAACAATTGCCCGGAAAGAAGCGAAAATGGAGGAGTTAATACCCAGCGACCCCGGCAAGAGGACGTCTTTGTCCGTGTGCACAACTGTGAGTATGCCACCCGAGCCAATGATCTCGGCGAGCTCTTCTCTTTGGAGCAGCTGCGAATCGAGCACATTGAGCAGCTTTTTAACGACCGCAACCAGAGCTCCGGGGAATTTATTGTCGAGTTCTCGGATCCCGCTAGCACCAAACAGGCCGTCCGAGAGTTTCACAATCGACGTTTCCGAGGCAGGGGACTGCGAGTGGTTACCATTACGCCGCAGGAGATTGCAGACAGAATGAACAAGCCCTTCATGGATTATCTGCCAGGCGGCAACGGTCCCAGGCAGCAGCAGCAAGCAGAAGGTAACAACGTCACTGCCAGCGGTGGGGGCAGTGGGAACGGAGGACGAGGAGGTGGCTCCAACGAGGGTCAGAAAAAACAACAGTCGCGCCGTCGCGGCCCCAGTCGGTTTAACGACATCAGCAGTCCGCCGCAGGACCAGCCACCTCAGCAGCAGCTAGAGAAGCCAAGATCCCAGGACCGAGAGAAGTCGCAGGAAAGCAATGGCAGCTCCACGGCCTCTACAACAACGACCGTGAAGCAACACTTCAACCCATTTGCACGACCTGACCCACCACTAATAAGCAGTACCAGCTCCCTTTCACCCAGTGCGGTTCCTGCTGCTGCTACCCCCGTCATCATGACGGAAATCTCGGACAAATTTAACAGGCCTGGCTGCGTTGTGGCCATGCGCAACGTGCCCTTCAAGGCGGAGCTAAAGGACATCCTGCGCTTCTTTGGCGACTACAAGCTCAGTCCCGACGACATCATTCGGCGCTTCAACGATGACGGCAAACCCACCGGCGATACCCGAGTGGCGTTTGAATCGCCGGCGGAGGCCCGATCGGCCTTCGAGTCCCGCCGCAGGAAGCAGATATTCAACCGCACCGTCTACCTGGATATCATCTAGGCTGTTCGACATTTAATCATAGAATTTGTAAATAAGTAAGATTAGCACCAAAACATGTTAGGCAGGTGAATCGGGCCGCGGGAAGCTGTTCCACAGATTTAATAGCCCGATCAGGACTTTTGTAGCATTATATAAATAATTAAATTAAATAATTAAAGTCTATTTGTTTTTTACCCTTGCAGGGTAATATACGCATACAACACAGTAAAGAAGACCCTATATACCCTATACCCGACACCTATGTCCGTCTCTCTGTCCGTTTCTAGCAAACTAGTCTTAGTTTTTTAATATTTGCAAATAGTCTTTTGGCTATTCTTATTATTAATATTTTTAAAGATGAGTTACAGCTAAATTATTATTTTTTTGCTTTATTATTGATTTTAAAGGAATATAAATAGGACAACGCAAAAGCTTCTCTTTTTCAAATATACTAAAACACATACAAAAGGTTTGCAGACGCTCCTCTACTTCAGCATCCCAAATTTACCTTCATCTCCTACTTAAGATTATCGTAGATGTAACTGTAGTTAGGGTTCCCACTGATATTTTCAGGCAAAAGTCATCTGAAGGTGTCGCGCGAAAGTATAAGTTTGTTAAACATTGTTATAAGCCGACCAAAAAAGTTAATTTAATGCGAAAACCGCCTAATTTACAAACATTTCTGTATGAAAAAATTGTACAAAAAAAATATATCGATTCCCCCAAAGCAAAGTCTTCAGTCAATGTATAATACATGGCATTTACAGGTACAAATCAGTCCGGCTATTTGAAACTTAGAAATAGTTCTGCAGCAGGATCACCTGTGACTTTTTCAAAGACTCGCGGCATAGGGGGCACTCATCCCGCTCCTCTAACCACTCCAACAGGCAATGCCAGCAAAATATGTGCCCGCACGGTGTCAGACTGCTGTTGGAGCGCGACTCCAGGCATAGGATACACTGCGGGGCATCTGGAAATGGATCTGCGTCCTTAACACTTGTTGACCCTCGATGCAAGAACAATTTCTTGCCCGCCTGCTTGATCGCATCCAGCTGCTGGCGCCTGTGCTCTCGCCAGGCGTCCCAACCACTAATGGCTAGCGAAACTGTGACCTGCAGGAAGGTAAGCACGCCGAGAATCTTGTAGCCGTACAGCGAGAACTCCGGCTGCAACCAGTGACGGATGAGCACGTAGTTGATGCCTGTGGCGCGCTTTGACAGCTGGTACTTGCTGGCATTCAAATAAAAGAGTGACTTGTGCAAGGCCTTGACATAGCCGGGAGATTGCTTCATCCGCAGGATGATCCTTTTCAACTGTTGTTTGGCCTCGGGACGGATGTCTTCATGGTTAGCCACGTACAGTTCCAGTTTTTCCAACAGTCGCTGTAACAAGGAGTCGCCACCAAACTCAAGGACAATGGCCATGAGTTGAAGCTGAAAGATTATCGGAAGGGATATAAACACCGATCTCCACGCAGCCTTTTTTTGGCTTACTAGTCTGCTGGGAATCTGCTTATAGTTTCCGTCCACCTGTATGATCCCCGTGTACTCCTCCCCAAGGGTTTGTAGGTTGTTGGCTGACGCGAAGCCGTGGTAGCTCAGCTCCGCCAGCAGCCGGCACATCTGGTTGTATTTTATCCAGTTCCTTGGGCCTGTCAGCCGCAGAACATCGGAGAAGTCCTCGGCCAGCTCATTAGTATAACGAGCATCCTTTTGGACGGAACGCACAATCTCCGGCTGCCGGGCGCGGGCATTTCGAAAGTCCATTCCGACGGATTAACGACTAAGTGTTGACTTTAACATAGTTATAGCTTTTTAAAGGCCGGTCAAAGTGCGTTCTAGATAACAACAGCTGGTTCACTGTGGCCCCATTCTATCTCACTGTGTGCCGTTTTGCAATACTGCTTCTACCGATAGTAAAATGCTTCTCACGACCGTCCAGTTCGCAAAAGGAGACTTTTCGATAAAACCATAAAATCCACATTTCGTTCCACCTGGAAAATTACTTATAAAATTACTTTTATCTATTCATTCAGAATATTAACTTTTACCTGTAATCAAAAGCAATCTCCTGCGAGCTTCGTGTCACGACCTACGGCAAAGTCCGCCTACAACTCTCTGCAGCGCTTTCCAACCCTCACAGTCAGCCATTTTGCATAGGCATCGCAGATGCTAGTTTTTCCGACCAAAGAATATTTGGCTTTTCTATCCAAATTCCGTTGATTTCGAGACGTCAAATCGAGCAGTGACCGAGCGTATCGGCTGGGAGCGTACATTAAAAGTGAAAATTGTCGGTAAAGCCCAGATTTAGACCCCGAATAGAGCAGCAATCACAGACGTCACGTCTTTCAGACACACCAATACGAGGTAACAGCACGAACCAATACCACCACAAGGAGACATAGACTAACACATCGATAAGTGAACGAATATTGCGGTTCGCAAAAGTACTTTGCTTTCGGTACTTTCGACTCGCCCCGGACTCCCCTTGCACTTCGACGCATTGAATTTTTTGGAAATATTACGCAAGTATTATTTCTGGTCATACCGTATAATCATGGCTCAGTAAATATGAATCCGCAACGTGAATACTCTGCCCAACGCACTCCGTGTGGAGACCTAGGCAAGACGCAGTTTTCTGCCCCTTGGCAATTGCCCAGCACTAATACCAATACCAACACCAACACCTGTCGCCACTACAAACACTACGATGGACAGCAACAACAGCAACAGCAGCAGCAAGAAGCAGCCTCAATCCTCCGCTCATCATGGCAAGTCCTCGTCTGGTGAATCGCAGAGGAAGTCAAGTGGTGTGTTTTGCATCCGAATCGTTCTTTAAAGTGCCTGTAAACTAATGATACTCATTCTTTTCCGCAGAAGTACATGCTAACAACAGCAAGCTGCGGAATAATCGCCGACGGGAGCAGCTTCCCACACCACGCAACGAACAGCAGCAGCAACAGCCGCGCAGCACCAGGCAGCAGCAGCAAATACAACAACAACAGCAGCCCGCTAAGCTCCGTCCCAATGTGGACAAGCGGCCAAGGGCTCGGGGTGGCGGCGGCAACGGCGGCTATGGGGCCAACGCTCAGTTCGCATACCACTGCGAAGACTGGGCTCCAGGCGGCACCCGACTAGCCCACGCCGGTACCGGCTACCCACGTAGTAGCGGTGACTTTGAACATGAAATGAACTCTGTTTACGTACAGGGCAGCAAGAAGCAGAATTTAAACCATCTGCTCAACTTCCACTGCGTGCCGAGGGAGCTGGATCGGGGATACCATCATCAACAGCACCATGGCCTAGGACTGCGCAAGCAGCGCTACAACAAGGAGCAGTTCCTGCAGGCAAACTTCCAGTTTGTAGTTCGCTCGAGGGCCAAGGCCCAGGTGAATGGCTCGCCGGACGCGCTCATTGATTGGAGCTACATTGAGCAGATCAACATTCAGACCACCGAGGAACTGCAGTGCCCCATCTGCCTATATCCGCCGGTGGCTGCCAAGCTCACCAGATGCGGCCATGCCTACTGCTGGCCGTGCATGCTACACTATCTCTCGCTGAGCGACAAGACCTGGCGCAAGTGCCCCATCTGCTATGATGCTATTCATGCCGGCGACCTAAAGAGTTGCACCATCGAACAGCAGAGGGACTGGCAAGTGGGAGACACCATAACCTTTCAGTTGATGCGACGCCACAAGGGCTCCATGTACATCGAGAAACATGGCGTTGCTGGAGATGGAGGGGAGACCAACGAACGTTTCCCACTTCTTTCTGCCGGCGAGGAGGCTAAGCGGTATTCCAAGTTTGTAATAGCTAAGAGAGCAGATGTGGCCGCCATTATTGAGAGGGAGCGGGTAGAACTGTTGGCCGAATCGGATGTGTCGTGCCCGGAGGATGTGTTCATTCAGCAAGCGCTGGTAACACTCCAGGAGCGTGGCGAAAAGTTGAGACTCGAGAAGCCTGGTTCCAGAGAGTTGGAGCTAGAAGAAGTGGAACTACACGCTTTAGGGGCTCCTTGCCAGGATACCGGAGCCAAAATTGATATTGAGAGGTCGGATGATGCCTCCACCTCGTCGGTGGGCGAAGCATCGAGCAGCGCAAGCTGCTCTTCGGGCAACAACAGTAGCACCAAATACTACTATTTCTACCAATCCAACGATGGCCAGAACATATACCTTCACCCGTTAAATGTGAAAATGTTGCAGGCCTGCTACGGCACCTTGGACTTAGGCCCGCTGCTGATCGAAGCGCAGATCGTGCAGAAGGAACAGCACTCTATGGACGAGGAGCATCGCCGCAAGTTCACCTGTCTAGGCCACTTGCCCCTTACGTGTCAGTTCTCAGTTGTGGAAGTCGAGCTGCATCCACCCATTGTTTCGGGAGGAATACTTAAGCTTTTCAGGGGTGAGTCATCTTCCTATTTTTATACACTTGCAGGATAGTATACTTTTATTCTACGCAAACTAATCTCAGCTTTGAAGCTATCAGAATTATAGGAACAAATGATAAATTAATACAAAAAATTTCTTCGCTGTTTTTTTTTTTTTAATATTTGCATATACTCTGAATAGCTTATATTCTTGTTTCCTTCGAAAATAATCCAAGCCATGTTTCCTTCAACAGAGGATCTGCTGCATCGAAAGAAGGAGCGCCAACGACGGGATCGCGAGGAACGCAAGCGGGAACAGCACATCAACGAGATCAATGACCGCCAGATGGGCAAACTTATAGCCAGTGCAGCCAACCTGAATCTGAGCTCCTCTCATGAGTTTCCCACGGTAAGCTTTAGTAGTCTTTAGCTCGATTTAGATTGTGAAAAATGGCTTGTCTGTCCCGTAGTTCGGCTTCGAAGAGGCCTTGCCCTCCCCCAGTGGCTCCTTGCCTATGGCTATCAGCCAAGAGTCTGGGACCCGCTACTCGAACGTAACTCTGGCCACTCCCAGTCCCAAGCAAGATATGTGGCCCACCATTGGCAGTGGCTCGCCGGGTGCTGTCGCGTCCCTGGATTTCCAGGTGGGCGCCTGGGGTCGTTCGGCTCCACCGCCGCCACCGCGAGCTGCATTGGCCTCGAAGCAACCTAGCAACGAGGGCGGTTACGAACAGCGACCTTCTGTTGGCCATTGGGGATTAGGAGAGCTGTTGGTCGGAGCCCTGGATCAAAAGAAGCAAAAGACGGGCGATGGAGCTGCTCCGGCAGAATCAAAGAAACAGAAGAGGGCCAAGGGCAAGAAGATGGTGCCGCTGTTTGCCACAGGCATGAACAGAGCTCCATGAAGAGGGTCATTGGTCCATCGAGTTTTCAAGATTTATTATAATTTGTTTGATGCGAATATTTCGAAGTTATTTTAAATAACCACATGAACACGTGATTTTACCTTCTTAGAAAAGCGGATTTGAGAAATCAATCAACTGAACTATAATTTAACCCAACTTATATTCACATTACGCATATATGCTTTATAAAAGGTAATCTAATAAAGGCAGCAAGCAAGATAGCAAGAGTTTCCATTGTTGAAAATTAAGAGTTGCAAGGCAAACCTTTTCCTTGTTAAGAGTATATTTAACAGTGCTAAAGACATATTTGTACACAGTGACATTCAAATAACCTCTTGTACTATCGAGCACTATCCCACAAATCGAAGAGTGAAGAGGTCGGGCCATAGTTGTTTTGTTCTCGTAACCAATTACAAACAATTAATTTACATCCGCATTTGAAGGGATAAAAAGAATGGAATTTGGAATGGCAGCAAGCCAATACCGCAATCAATTGCTGCGTCGTTCGTACTCTAGGTTATTTTCCGCTTCCTCTTTGTAGGTATCCAAAGAACGGTTTGCAGGGCAACGCCGATTCAAGCCGCTACGCTCTTGGTTCCCCGCCGACCCGTATTCGACGGGTAGCTCCAAGTACTCGTCATCAGACTCGTCATCGCGGTCCTTCCCATCTGAATCGTCGCCGTTAATTGAGCCATTTGGACTGCCGGGTGGACTGAGGGCTTGGATGATCCTGCCCTTGGATTCGTTCCACAAGCTATTGAGTCTCTCCCTGCCAAAAAGCAGCAGGAAGGCGTCAATGAACTCGCGCGATTTCTCCTCCCACTTGGTGATGATGTCTACCTTGACTTTGGTCAGCTCCCGTTTGCCGCGCGATTTCAGCTCGTCCATCTTGTTCTGCAGCCGGAACTTCTTCTCAGACAGGAACGAGACGTTTAGCTCCTTGGCAGAGTAGCCTCTGGCCAGGTTCCGACGCACATATACATCGTAGTCCTTCACGATCCGGGCCACGATGTCCGAGGTGGATACGCCCTCGGTGCGCTCCGTGGCAACAAACATGCCGCGCGCTTTGAGAGGAGCATAGATGTCGTTGACTCCACCAGCTCCATAAGGGATATCGTCGTGGGCCACAAAGTCGATTTTGTTGTCTTCGAGGAACTCGTCATTCAGCGACCAGGGAGCATTCGGAACGATCTGTCATGAGGGTCAGGAGGTTATAAAAGCAGGAGGTTATAGATATCGAAATGGGGCCCCACCTCATCCACATATCGGCAGTGACGCACTGCCTCATAGCGTTCATACCCATTCATGACCGTTCGTCCCTTCATCCGGAGTGTCAACTCATCGTTGCACACACCAACAATGAGGTAAACGTTTGGAAAGATGTTCTTCGCCTGCATTAGCTGTCGGGCATGGCCCTGGTGGAACAGGTCGTAGATGCCATCGGCGTAGACACGCACCCTGCGGGTGGTTTGTCCGGCTCTGGCCATTTGGTAGGTGATTTTCTGGGTGTAGTCACAGCTATTCCGCTCCAACATGGCTTTGTCATCGTAGGAAAAGGGAGCTGGCATGCAAATGTTCTGGAAAGAAGGTATTTATTTCATATATCAAATATCCTCTGAGGCTTATTGGGGATCTGAGTTTCTTTTATCACTTACAAATTCCTCAAAGTCCATGAACAGCGGCAACATCTTCAACTCGTACGGAGATGAGGGCGTGGCGGGAGCCGATGACATCGGGGACACATCCTCTTCCTCGGGCATCTTATCCATTATTTACAGAAATATATTAGTGACGACTCTAAGTACAAAACAAGTAAGACCTCCACTCGACGTGCCTCCAGCCGGACGACTGATTACATAAATTTATACGATTCCGGCACAGAACGCCAGGCCTACTCTGCCGAGGATTGTGTCCGAAACCGGGACCGATTCCGAAGCAAAAGCCAACTGCGCACTAGCGACGGCCGGACCGATCAGAATAAATTGGCGGCAACTGGTTGCGAATCAATACAATTGAGCCCGGAGGCTCACGACTTGGCCTGCGGGGTGTTCCCGGTCTTGGTCTCGGTCTCAGACGCGGATCTTCTTCAATTGCCGCAAATTGAGGCGCAAACAAATAGGAAGCGGTGGTGTGTCGCCTGACTTGGCACGGGCTCGCCCAATCCGATCAGGCGATGATGGCCGTGCATCTATATATAAACCGCAGCGCCATTAAACAAATCACTGAACCGCTTCCAGCCGGTGAATGTGTGAAGAATAGAATGGAGGTCCAATCAAGGCGAGCGCCAACGAACGGTTTCATCATCGCTGGCGCAGCAAAAGAATTCCGCAATTGTTATGGGATTCGGTGACCACGCTGATGGATGTTCCAGTCAACCAGAATGGCAGTGTTGACGATCTACTAGCCAAGATCTAAGGGAATATATGAAATAAACTTTTTTTTTGTTTAATTTTGCATAATATAGAATATATTAATTTAAACTGTGCATGGTCTGGCCTTTTTTGATTCAATGTTTATTTCTCAAAAAATATTTAACAAAGCATTTATGCAATAATTTTGCTATTGCCAACTGTTTCTTTTGTTTTCTTTGTTTAATGTTTTTTTTTTATATTGGTTGGTGTTGTTTCTTGTTCTTTTGTTTGTGATTGTGTTAACTTAGAACTAAATGTTATGCGAAATAATTTAATATAAATATTTCTAGATAGTTTCTGTACCGCAGCCGCCGCTCTAATACAAAAATGAGTCTTTTCTGCGTTGGTTGCCAGCTGTCCAGCCAAACGCACAGCGCCGAATTAGCTACAGGATTTGCCCGGTCCAAGGGCGATGGAAAAGTGGTGGAGTGCGGGAGAGGAGGAGGGAGCGCGCGTGCCAACTAAAACTAGGGATAGATTATAGTGTACCATCATCTAGAGCTAGAGTAACTAGAAGGGGCTTCGACAAATCTGTTTACAATAACATCTCGGATACGGAGAGAAAGTTGGGATGTTGGGATGTCGGTCTGTCCGAGCTAGAATCAATTGCTGCGCCGCTCATACTCCACCTCCTCCTCCTCACCATCCGCATCATCATCTGGGGAGCGGCTCTGAAGCGATCGGCTTTGGTAACTCCTGCGTGCCAAAGAGGGACGCTTTTGGCGGTGTTTGCCGTTTAGCGAGCCACTGCTGCCGCTACCGCTGCCCTCTCCTGTCATTTTCTCGGCCAGCTCCAAGTAATCATCTATAGTTTCGTTGTAGTCCTCGCCGCCCTCGGTGTCGTCGCCGTTCACCGATCCCGACGGACTGCCCGGCGGACTGAGTGCTTGCAACAGCTTTCCCTTGGACTCGTTCCACAGATGGTTGAGGTTCTCTCGCCCAAATAACAGCAGGAAGGTGTCGATGAACTCGCGCGACTTCTCCTCCCACTTGGTGATGATGTCTACCTTAACTTTGGTCAGCTCCCGTTTGCCGCGCGATTTCAGCTCGTCCATCTTGTTCTGCAGCCGGAACTTCTTCTCGGACAGGAACGACACGTTCAGCTCCTTGGCGGAATAACCTCTGGCCAAGTTCCGACGCACATACAGATCGTAGTCCTTCACGATCCGCGCCACAATGTCCGAGGTAGACACGCCTTCGGTGCGTTCTGTGGCAACGAACATGCCGCGCGCCTTCAGCGGCCCATAAATATCTTCCATGCCATCGGTTCCATACGGAATGTCGTCGTGGGCCACAAAATCGATCTTGTTGTCAGCAATGAACTCGTCCGACAAGGTCCACGGCGCATTTTGGACAATCTGAGCGGAAGATGAAAAAAATTGTTATAAGCCCGCGAGTTCCATACAAAGATTAGGACTTACCTCGTCCACGTAGCGGCAGTGACGCACACCCTCATAGCGCTCGAAGCCATTCATCACAGTGCGGCCCTTCATGCGATGGGTCAGCTCATCGTTGCACACGCCCACGATGAGGTAGACGTTGGGAAAGATGTTCTTCGCTTGCATTAGCTGTCGGGCATGGCCCTGGTGGAACAGGTCGTAGATGCCATCGGCGTAGACACGCACCCTGCGTGTTGTCTGTCCGGAGCGGGCCATCTGGTAGGTGATGCGCTGTGTATAGTCACAACGCTGTCGCTCCAGCATGGCCTCTTCGTCGTGCGAAAAGGGTGCCGGTTTGCAAATGGTCTGCATAAAGAAAGAATTAAAAAGATTGGTAAAACGTGTAAAAGGGGAGAACAAGGGGTCGGCCTACAAAGTCCTCCTCCTGGAGTAAGTCGCTCATCGTTAGTGAATATCTTTAATATCTTTTCGGTTAGTACAAAATATATCTCCCAACAACTGTCTAATATTCAACTGGGAATTTAAGCGATCTTAGCGATCACAGATAGCTGGTATTTGCAATGCCTGCTTTCCTTTGAACTATTCAGTTGTTCAAGCTGTTCTGCATAATGCTCCCTCTACTCACCGCAAAATCCGAAGCACCACTTCCGTTGAAGAACTGCTGCAATGGTGCCGGCGACGATTGCTGCTGCTGCGGAACGTACTTTCGTTTGACACCGCTGAGGTATTCCGCCGTAAAGGAGGTCGAGGGAGCGGTGATGTTGGTGGTCAGCGAGTCCTCTGCGGACGCTGCTTCGCCGCCATCGTCAGCATCGCTCTGTGAGATGGTACGGGTGCTGTCCCGCAGAGTGGTAGCAGCGGTGGTGGGCTCACTAGCGCCCTCTTTGACCACCACCACGCTTTCCAGGTGTGTAGATTTGGACGCAACCAGACTGGGGCTATTTGTGCGCTGCTCCTGGCCCTCTGGTGCCATGGTGGAGCTCGAGGTGGCTGTGCCTGTAGCTGGGGACGGGGAAGGGGACGAAGAGGGCATGGCGATGGCTGTCTCGTAGGTCCGCTTCCTGGTTGTGCTGCTGGGGGACGTGGCCGGGGGCGATGTGGTGCTGTTAATTGTGCTTTTGGCGAGAATTGATGAGGTGGCCATCGCAGCGAATGTTTGGAAGCGGCAGTTTTAGAAAGTTTCTTAAAAACACACGGAGATTCAAGTGCCTTTTTCGTCTGCAAGAGATTTAAAGATTGTTCATTTAATTGTTACTACTACTTAACTCCAAAGGTTATGAACATTGTCTACCTAAAGTACAATCTTAAATAGATTTTAATTTAATTATTTTAGATGCCTTGATCCTTAACCCTTGATGCACTAATTCCCTTGCCTTGCATGTCAATAAATAGCAAATACTGTTGAAAATAAAACTGAACTCTAGTTTTACCTAACTAAAGTTTCACAGAAAAATTGAAATCATACTTCAAACATACTTCAAAGTCACTGACTAAATAAAAAATCTTATATTTGTTCACTCAGTTGCATGTAAGCACGAACCGTTTTATTTTCAAAACGATGCAAATGTCTGGATTTAAGTAATCCTATATTTCCTTTCATGGTATCCCCGTGTTTAATATGTATATATGTATGTATGTATATATGCACCTGTTATAATAGTTTCTTTTACTCTCTGCTGACAACACGTGATTCACTCCGCCTCCTCACCCTTGAGCTTTGAGCCACGGCCAAATCGATTTCTGCGTTAATTGCCAAAACCACAGTTTTAATTCGTCAAACCACAGCCGCGGATAATTTCTGAGAAATCAGATTAAGCATCACAAGAAAATCGCAGCCGATGCGGTAAACAATAACAGCCACAGACAAGTAATAATAGAATTCTCGCAACGTACACAACAACAACTGGGAGACAGCGCCAGAACTAGTTCCGGCTACTGGTGCACTTTACGTAAACAAATGAACACGTGAGTCAGAATGACCGAATCGCACTAAAAGAGAAAAGAGAGAGATAGAGAGAGAGCTCTGCGCTCTCTTCGCACAATGTCGCTCTCGGTCAGCTGTTTGGTGCGTGCTTGATATTAATTTTAAACGCAGACAATCTTTTTCTCTTATGTTTATTCATAATGGCACACATATATGTAAATATGTATATCGATTTATCTATACGGAATATTTCTTGGCACCTCCTATAACCTACGTCAGATATCTGGTTGGCACATGTCCATACGTATTTTTTTTCGTTGCCTTATCAGCCGGAGAAATTCCACTTGGAGACCCCAAAACGGGGCGCACAATTTGTGTTTATTTTTGGGAGTGTTCTTTTCGGTTGTTCAAGGTCCAATTGGAGCTATGAGTCAACTGGTGGAACCGGCTTCCACTTCAAGTTCAGGCGCAAGAGAGTCGGTCTCTGTGAATCTGATTGGACCTGATGTAAGGCAGTGAAGTTTATAGTTCCCGTTTAATGCTAATTCGCAGTTGCCAAGCAAAATTCCTTAGTCTTCAGTCTTCGGTAATCTTAAATAATATATACATGTGTATGCATATAGCTGTGAGCGACGTCATGGGCGTCTTATGAGGTCGTACGATCTACAGTGCTCCCTCTGGCTTATGAGTTATTAGAAATTTTAAAATTGCTTCTTTTCGGAATTATTACGGTTCGTTGCTTAGATTTAATCCACCATGATTCTGATACTTAAAATAAGCCTCTCACAATTTATATTTAAACCAAATACACAAAGAACAAAAAGAGCAATTTCACATCTATCAAAACATGAAAGATTACTTATTTTTAGAATGTCAAGACGACAAGGGAATATTTCCAAATCAGATAATACTACGCGAACTTGTAGTGAAATTGCACTTAAAACAAAGCTATATTTTCATAATTAATGTGTTTAAATATAGTACGTCAAGATAACGAACTAAAACTAAGATTGTGACAAAACTCTTTCGCATGCTATAGTAATAATTTGAATCAAAGAAACGGAATTTCAGATTAGCATTCAAAAGCTTTATTATTCCACACTGCTAGTGACCACTGTATTGAATCGTAAAAAGAAAGCGATGACGAAGAACCACCTCCAGCGAAGTGGGCTCTGAATCAAAAGGTAAACAAATACCGAAGAGGGCTCCATTGCGGAGGAGCGTGTGTGGGTGGACAAGTGTGGGACCCATAAAATCGATTACTCTGTGAGCAGGTGAGAGATAAGATTGCCTGCTAGTACCTTATCTGGGCGGGTAGTAATGGCGTTGTGCGGCGCTTCCGCTGAACTCAAAACGGGAGGTATCGAACACGATAAATGACTTTGGCGGAAATGGGCCGTGTTCCACTACCGATAACCCAGCTGACAGCAGACAGCGATGGCTATATCTCTAACCCCGATCTTGCCTGCCTGGTTAAAAATATGTTTTGGATGAAACGCCACGTTTGTTCTTATCAGCCGGGATTTCTACGCTCTTCGAAATCTTCGGAACCAAAAACTACACTAGTATCAATCTTGGATTACGAAATCACGCTAGTACCGGAATCAGGCAAAGTTCACTATCAGCACGGGGTTTTTTCGTTCTAAACTATGAGTAGTTTATTGCTAGACGAAGGTCACGCCAACAAGTGAGATGGGTGAAGGGTGGATACGTTCGAAACATAGCAGATCGTCTTTAAATTAAAAATATTAAATTCATTGGAGTTAAAACTCAAGAACTTCATTATAATAACTGTTCATACTAACAATAAAGGCTTAAATATATGAACTCTTCTGTGTGATCCAAAGAAATTAAAAAAAAAGATGTGTTTGTGATTTTCCCACATTCAGTTTGTGGGATTCTAAGCTTTCTGGTCAGGCCAAAGAACTCTGGCGAATCTCACGGCTGAAGCAGAAACAATTTGGAGTTTACCTTTTGCCTGGCTGTTCGCTTTGTTTTTTTTTGTTTTTGTTTTTTTTTTTGTTTTGCCAAAAGCGAGAGGTCGAAAGTACAGTTCCCTCACGCCGCGATCTCTCGAGAACAAGAACCTGCCTGCCTGGGACTTATTTAAATCTTACGAGTGCCTTTGCCATCGATAAGCTACGATCGGGGAGCTGAACATAGAATGAATACACAGTCCATTGATAACCTTGTGGCGTGGTCTTATCACCGAAAAAAACCTCTGCTTGACGTCAACGGTGATGGCCTTTCGGATCTACTTTTTCTCGATTCACGATTCTCGCGAAGCTGCTGCAAAGAGAAGCGAGGATTACGTGAAAAAATGCTGGTAGTACTATCATTTCGCTGGGCGGAACTGTAAATCGCCATTAGACACGTCTGGAGACTAGGGAGTTGGGGGTCTTGGTCTTCGTAGTTTCAGGCCCAAAGCGAGATAAGATTGCCCCAAAAATATTGCACAACTCTTCGCACTAGCACTCCCCCGCCGTCTTTCTAGTCCCGCTTCCCTTCCCACCCACGCGCCCGTACGCATTTCATTGAGCATTAAACAGCTGATTGTGCGTGTGATCCGCACGCAGTGCTCTCTACAGTCTGGCTCTGCCTCTCTGTTGTGGTTCGTTGGAAAAGAGCGACGCAACGGTTAAAGGCAAATGGAAAGTGGAGCACAGCGTGACTAACACTTGCCCCAAAAGGTTTGTGGGAAATCGCACGATCAGGCCAAAGTGCGGTCGCTGATGACGCGTCATTGGAAGAGAGAGAACGAGGGGACGTTGCAAGTGCTAGCACAAAAAATCATACGACGGGCATGACGTGGCGGCCGATTAATGGCGTCGTCTTGCCGGCTGCAAAGAGAGCAAAATCGATAAAGCAGCTGTTCCCGTTCTCCCCCAAGACAGGGGAGCCACAAGGGTGGCGGGTGGCGATTATGTAAACAAGCCTTGATGACACAGGAAGAGCGGCGCCCGTCTTAAAAATGAAAAATAAGGCGCATATATCTAAGCACCCAAAATAAACTTCATATGCAAAAGGGGTAGGGGATGAAAAGAGCACTCTCCGAAAAGCAGGGAGAAACCTCTCTAGACTTACTTTCCACTTTCTGCCAAGTCGCCAAGAACAGTTCTTTCCACTTATAATTGGGGCTGCTGCTACTGCTTGCTTGTCGCCTTCCACTCAATGAGCCAGCTGAATGAGTCACACACACTACACTATTAAATAAATTAATTATTAACACGCGACAGAGACTGCTGTTTGGTTTGTTAGCAATTTGTTTATAACTCCGGAAAAAACACAAAGCGACCGAATGCCAGTGTTGCTAGAAGAATATTTCGCTTTCCCCCTAAAAAATCTCAATCCATATTGCCAGATGAAAATTTGACTTTGTGCCTAAAAAATCTCAAACAGAAATAAGGGACATAGAGCTGCCATATTTTTCGGATAATTCAAATTCGATCCCACTTCTCCGTTAACTTTTGAATTTGGTTGCATTTTTAGTTATTCGATTAGAGTGTGTCCTTCCACTAAAAAGATGGAAGTAAGCAACATTGATACAGTGAACGTAGGTATATTAAATATTTCATTCCATGTTCGGCCGTTTCGGTCAAAGCATCGTAATTTGTAAGTTAATTTCTTGAATCTTGAATATGTGTATCGAGAGTATTCCCATGAAGCGTGTCCTTGCCAAATCCTGCTGCACACATGTTTATTAGACTCATCACCATATATATATCCAATGAAATCTAATATCCAATATACCATGGGCATAGCTAGTTTTCCCCTTTTTTTTATTCTTTTGAATATTCCGTCTAGTTTTTTAATTTTGTTAGTGATGGGTTCCAGTTACTTGTTAATTATTTGCAATTTTGACAACTCTCAAACTTTATTACTGTCTTTTGTGTATTTAATGACTCAGTGTCTGTCTCTTAAGGTATATTTATAGCTGCACAAACACATTTGGCTGAGTAATGTAAGGTGAAAATAAAGCTTGAACATACACACCCTTGGGACTGATTTTCCCCAAGCCCCATTCTTAAACTTTATAAAAATAGCATAAGCGATAATAAAAAAACAAAGATTCTTTGGTAACTAATTAAAAATAAAACAAGCCACAATTAAAGTTTGAACAAAACCCGGGGGAATTGACTGGAGAGGACGTTATTTAAAGGGCTCTTATATCTACTGGCTACCCCTGGCCTTTCATACATTTCTATATATATTTGGATCTTTGAACAACAGTTAAGAATTTTCTTTCTTTGTAGTAGTAAACACATCTGTCTAATTGCACAGTATGTCTCTGAAATTCGATTGCAGGAAATTCCCGTGTTCAACTTTGGCTTTGATTGGGCCCTACCCCCTTCATTGGATCGAATGGCAAGTGGTGGCTAGGATTAGAGTTGGGTGCAGTCAGGAGAGTGGGGTGACTGTTCTTAAATAAAGCTAACAACGAATTCGAGATTTCCGAGATTCCTCAAGAATATATGTATGGGTATGAGTATTCTCTAGGTCACTGGTTGCAAAATGTCCGTGTGGGATGATGAGTATTTTGGATGAAGTGGAGAGCAGGGTGAGAAAAGCTAGCACTGGGATGGTATGCGGATGCCCTGCGTGATCGAGTTCTCTAGAACTATGTGGCAGTCGTCCAGCGGCTCCAGGATCTGTATGAGAAAGGTGAGCAGGTTGCGCCGCCGCAGAAAGCTTTCCTCTTCGTACATCTCGTGGGTGATCTTAGTAAGGGCCATCGGCTTGATCAGGCGAGTCAGGAGATGCTCCCGCAGGCTCAGGCAGATTAACAGCTGAAACTTGCCATCCTTGCCGAGCGCTGTCCCGTTGATCTCGTCCATCAACTGCACATAAAGCCGCCAGATGCCAGAGATCTCGCGGCGTTGCAGGGTGCTACCGTCGCTGCTGCTGCTAAACGAAGAGTCTATGCTCGAGGCCGAGTCCTCCAGCTCCAGCTGCAAATTCTGTTCGAACAACTCCTTGATCTTGCTAAAGTAATCCCAAAGGTACAGATTGCGTCCAAAGAATCGCGCCGATCGAAAGCCGCAGAGGAAGACCTGCTCCAGACACTTGACCAGCCCGTCGTCCCCACAAAGCAGGCTGGTCAGTGTGCCCACGTCCCGGTCCCGGCTGGGTTTGTAGTGCCACTTGACCAGCACGTTGACACAGTTGCCCAGCTTATGCTGGATCTCCGAAGGCGACAGCGACTCCTGGCGCTGCACGCTGGGACTCCGTGTACGCGGCGGGGTGCGTGTGTCAGATCCCGGAACCAGTTCGGCGTTTTTGACGTTCGTCGAAACCCGCTGACCTACCAGCAAGCGCTCTGTGGAATCGTCATCGACACCGCGACCCAGCCAACGGCCACACGGGAATCTTCGGGTGAAAGTGAAATAGGTTACAATAGTTACAAGGTTGAGCTGCTGTCGTTGCTATTTGCTTACTTGTAGGTGTGGCCGGTGACCTCATTCCGCATCACCACCTGCTCGACGAGCCACTTGTGGCTGGGCCCCGAGTTGTCGTGTCCTATGCGCATGGTTGTCAGCAGGCCCAGGTTCTTGTACTGCAAAAAGGAAAAAGGAAAATGAAACGGAATTGGGATGGCAGCTAGTCCAGGCGAACTACAACTTACGTGAAAGATAAACTCCAGGGATCCCTTGGGGACTGGCACTCGCTGTGTCTCGTTCATGGTGCCCGAAACCATGATCCAGACATTGCTGGAGGTGTGATAGGAGCCGTACTTGCGGGAGGGGAAGATCACGACGCGGTAGGGCAGCTCTGCGGTTGAGGAGGGCGAATCGAAAGAGGGAGAAAGGAGGAGCATGAGCACAAGCTGAAAGGCAAGATATAGCGGGTCAGCTAGCGAGACCTACTCGTTGTGGGGTAGATGTTCGTGAAGCTGAAATAGTCGACCGTGTTGAGGGTCAACAGGTGGTAGAGGAACTGCTCCTTCTCCTCCTCGCAACGCAGGAACGCCGAGCGCTTGTACAGGGAGCGCAGTAGGCCCTCGTCGGACAGCAGCGTGCGGAAGTGGCGGGACAACAGCTTCTTTTCCAACGACAGACGCACCCAGGCGCGGGTATAGCCAATATGCGTCTTAATATCCGCCATGGCCAGCACGTTCCTAGGAGGAATCACACCATTGCGTTACTAAGGGAATTACGGTAGGGGTCAGAGTGAGTCCTTACTTCACATCAAACTCCAGGGATTCCGGCAGAGGACACAGCTGCTCTAAGCCGACGAACTTGTTGCGATCCCGAGAGCGGCTTCGATTGGGACTCGGCGGAGTCTCAAAGTCCGTTTGGAATGTAGAGAGATCTGGCGAAATAATTAGAGTTTAGTTTAAAACCTTTACCGTCCTCTCTCCCTCACTTACAGTCCATGCGCTTGCGCATTGCATTCCATGCCATCGCTGGCGAGGCAGTTGCAATGGTGATTTTGCTCCCAGGACTGCTGCTGGACACTGGCAGCGTCTGCTCCGCTCCCTCTGACCCTGCGTCGCCACTACCGCGTGCCTCCTGCGTCTCGAGGTAGGCCTGAAGATGGGCCCACAAGGCGGACTTGCCCTGCTTATTCTGCAATCCGTGAGACCAAATCTTTTCCAGCAGATCACACATGCTGGCTATTAATGTGTTCTCCTCGATGCCGTCGCCCTTGAGGCCCAGAGCCACTGCCTCGTTGCCCATCTTTTCGAGCAGCATGCGTTTGGTCTTCGACTTTATGTCCTGTTAAATTTTCTAGTTATTTTCAGGTCTAAGAGGAGCATAAGAGCTACTGTCCCTTCAAGAATTTAACTCACCTTCAACAGACGCTCCACAAACGTCCAATTAGCCTGGGCAATTAGGGCCGGACTCACATCCGCCGTGGTCAGGTTAGCCGAGAGCCGATTTATGGCATTGGATGAGCCACCTGTTGGCTTTTGGTCCAGCGAGATCTCTCTGGCTCGCCACTTATTGCCGTTCTTTACCCGCCGCAGGCTGTTCCCTCTGTTCGGGATGCGGATGCAGATGCGATTGCGGATTTAAAGGCGGAGGAAGGTTGTTTTGGATGATTCGGAGGTTAGCGCGGATGAGTTTTGAAGTTTTCAATTTGAGTTTTGGTTTTAGTTTGAATTTCGAACGAGAATAAAGAGACAGCGTATTAGTGGGGACTCCGAAGGGGAGGAGGGTTAGCGGATGTGGCAGGAGGAGCATAGGGAACTGGAGTAGCAGGCGGTGAGCTGTGAGCAGGTGCATGCGGTGCGGGACAAAACGAAACCAAAACGAAAACGAAGAAGAGTCTCGGTTAACTGTTTGGAGAATGCTGAATTTATTATGGTAAATTCTCCCTAAACGGATCAAACAATACGATTAGAAATAAAAACGGGAAGCACCGTTGCGAGGATTAACCCTCGGAGGATGGGTCTATGTCCGAGCACGGAGGAGGAGGAAGAGGAGGTACACATACAATATGGAGCTAAGTACGGCTAGGTGTCTATGTGGTAATGGGGTGTCTATAACTAACACTTAGGTAATATCAAGGAGGTAAACGGTACATGGTACAAGGTAAACTTCTATTTCTATGTCGTGTTATTGAATGAATGCGGGGGTTAACTGGAGGAACGGGATCGGTAGGAAAGCAGGGCGTGCTGGTGGTGACGACCAACTCTAATTAGACTAACTATGGGATTGTTGTGTGGGAGCAACTAAAGCAACTACCTCGAGGCGCACTCCTGGTTGAGCACGCCCTTCTCCAGGAGCGGAAAGCTACGAAAGTAGGCCGCCCGATTGGACAGGATCTCGCTTGGTGGCGTCACCTCAATGTCGATGCAGTTGAGCCGCTTTTCAAAGCCCTGCTGAGAATCCTGACTGAGTACGCAGGGCTCGTAGCTGGTGGCGGCGATCATGTTCTCCCCGTGACGTCGCCTGCAAATAATGACGAGACAATAATTAATTGAAAATAATTCAGGCTATTTATTATTGTACTCCACGGTTAAATGTGGAGAACAGTAGAGCTATAAATTGGATCGGGTCACCAAACACTTTCTCTAGGACTTTCTTCATGACGTAGAAGTTAAAAAGAAGACTTACCTCAGAAGCTTGACGCGTTGGTCGAAGAGCTGGAGCTGCTCATCGGGCTGCGGCTCCCACATGGCCAGGATCTTGTTGTCGATCAGCGTGGCAAACATTTGAGATTCGAGAAAACGCGACAGGAAGGCCCTGTGGTGCTCCGGCTGGTCGGATAGGAACGAGGACTTATCGAAGTTCTGCAGAGTCTCGCGGTTGGACAGCCACTCGTCGCGGGCCTGGTTCGGATAGATCACGAAGTACTCATAGGCATGGAACATGTGCACGAACCGATTGAGAAAGATTTCCCGCACCGAGTTATTTATGCGCAGGTCCTGGTAGTACTGATCTACGGCACTCAATTTCGGCTTCTCTCCCCGCCGGACGCTCATTGGCATGGTGGCATCCACGGCGTCAACATCGTGGTAGACGCCAACCGGCGAGGAGGAAAGCGAGACGGTGGGACTGCCCACAGGGGAGCCAGCTCCTTGGCTTCCCCTGATTCCGCCCTTTCTGCGTAGGAAGTCAGCGATGCGTGGCACGTGGTCTATTCGTGACGGATGCGCTATCAACGGCTGATAATCCACGACGCCGCCGCTCCCGCCTGGCGATCCAGACAGCGTGTAAACCGTCTCCTGCAACTGCTGAAAGCGCTCCTTGCTCCGTCGCGCCGCCTGCAAGCCTGTGGGCAGGGTGCAGCTAGAGATCATTGCATCAGCGCCGCATACTCCACTACTGCCCACCGGGCCACCGACGCCTCCTCCGGCTCCACGACACCCATAGCCATTCCTTAGACTACCTTCCTGGTCCCGAGCTCCCTCGATTTCAAACTTATCCAGCACCGAGCCGATTTCGGCCATAAAGTCCAGCTTGTGGGGGAACACAGGCAGCTCCTCGGGCAGCTGGATGTGCTTCTTGTCGATGTCCACAAAGCATAAAGTAGCTTCGCTTCCGATTTTGTGTGCCGCCTCGCACTCAGCGTGCAGGCCCATTACAAAGGGCACGGGCGCATCAAGGAAGTGATGCAGGGCGGCCGGCAGGATGGGGGCGTAAACGTGAGGCCACACAAAAGGGAACAGCAGCGAGGTAATGCACTCACCCACTATCATAAGTCTTTGGTAGTCTGTGGACCGGAGCAGCACCTGGTTCTCCAGAAGGACGCACGTCAGCAGCTGAATAACGCACTCCACGCCTAAATACTTAAAAAGCAGGCGCAGTGGAAAGTCCAGCAGCGGCAGTTCGGTGGCCAGTAGCGGACGCTGAAGTATGAGGGCAATGGCAGACAGATGCGGCTCCGTGGGTGGAAGGTAAACGCGAATGGATTTGCCCGGCTGCGGCAGCATCACCTCGTAGAGTATGTTGTACACGTACGATTCCAGGCTGATTCCAGCACCAGGCTGTCGGGGAAGACATCTGTAGAGGTTCTTTAGAAACATCTGAGCAGCAAACGCGTAGGGAGCCTGGCAGATGAGCGATATGCTCTTGGCCACATACAGCTTGTCCTTGTTGATGTCGTAGTAGCTCTGCGCGGACTGTGGCGCCTGGCCCGCCACCTTAAAGTGCCTGGGCAGCGAGCGACTGACTGGGCCATCCTGCTTGACGCGGCTGAGTGAGTGGGTCTGCTGGCCGTTGGAAAGCTCCGTGATAAACATGCTCTGCAGCGTGTGAATGGCCCCACAGATGTTCCTATTACGGATCTCCTCGTAGAACACCAAGCTAAAGCCATAGCAACGTTTGCCATCCTCCCGTGTGGTGGCAAACGAATGGAATCTCGGCTCGATGTTGTGTTTCTGGGTACGGAAGCGAAGGCCCTGCGGCAAGGAGAGCTGCGTGGAGATAAAGGAAGGACGGTAATTAAGACTCTTTAATCAAACTGGAGGGATGAATGGAGCCCATTCATTCATACGAGCTGCAAGCAGCGAGAACTACCACGATCACGAGCAGATGTGTTTGTGATAAGGCGGCTTAGCGTTAGCGTACGACTGACGCGTTCGTCGTCGTGGCATCAATTGAATCAGTTACCGCTCCTCCGCTCGCCACTCGTATCAATGAAGCAGCCAACCGGGCATGAATTTCCAACGAAAGAGCAGTCAATTGAGCTCAATTAAATATGAATACGCGATTAGGGTGAGTCGGTCTGCTTTTAAGAAGGAGCACACAAATTTTCAATATTTTGGGAATTATCAGCCGATAAACTAAAAATATTCCCGTCAATATTAAAACTTTCTCTTATTTTTCTATTCTATGAATATTAAATTGATGAATCACTAAAAACTGTTTATTCATCGCCTTTATCAAGTTGGAAACGTGTGTTAATGAATTTAAACAATAAATGTGTAATCACGAAATGGCCTCCAGACCCCGAACTTACCATGCAAATGCCGTGCGCATCAAAGGGGTTCCAGGGCACATTCTCGGGATAGTGGGCCAGGGGCTTGCTTTTGTATGCTCTATCCAGAGGCGAGCAGTGCAAATTGTCGCCTATAACAAGAAGGATGCCAGATGATACAGGACGCTCGGCTTTCAGCTTTGGATATAGCTCACCTGCGAAGCGATCCGGCTCCAGGCCCGTGTCCAGGTCCAAGCCACATATCACAAAATAGTCGGCGAACCGGGAGAACTGCGGATCTGCGTCCCGCTTTAGCTGGTTCAGCTCAGACTGGGCCAGCGACTGTTCTCCGGGAGAAATGGGCGAATGCACCTCACTTCCAGCGCTGCTCCCGCTTTGGCCATTGCTGAGCATCAACTTGGACAAACGGCTGGCGACGGCATTCTCCCTTGCAGTCATCGCTCCTGCTCCTTGTCTCTCTCTCTCTGTCTATATTTTTTTTGCTCCAAGCGGGACGCATTAACCAAGTGCTGCCTCCATGTGTGTCATGTACGTGTGTGCGTGAGCTGCGGAGTGTGTATACACACGTACCGTTATGAGTTCGCGATTTTTGTGCACTTTCCAATTTACCAAACTGATCAATTTCCGTCTGCATATATATGTATGTTTGTTGTTGTTTTCGAAGCGGATAGAAAACAATTTATTTTTAGATTTTATTTTTACTTTCTACGTGAGTGGTGCGAGAGAAGAGAGTATGCAAAATTTTCTATGTCAATGTCGTTGCTTTCGTCCACCACCAAGCGCAACAACAAAAAAAATTACACACCCGCTGCGCGCTCCTTTCACCACACTAGTGCGACGCTCTTGTTGTTGGACTCGGCGGAGCTGCTTTCATTGCCGAGCTGCGGAGCCCGAAACTGGGTTAAAACCTGGCAGCAGCGCGTCTTTGTTTGGATCCAGGTAACAAAAAATAACAACAGCACAGCTGGGCAAACACTAATGCGTGCAGACTTTTTTTTTGGCGAAAACAAACTACTTTTGGCACTGTGTGTCCAGGCAATGTTATGCGAATCACGCCAAAATGTGTGTAGAAGCAAATGGTATTAAATAAAAACCATAAATAATACCAAAATTAATCGAAAATATACTTAAAACGTGGGTGGGAACTAGCTCACTTGAGCAGTCTGCCTGCCAGTTCAGTTCTGCTCGGAACCAGTTCGCGACCTGACGTGAAAAAGTGTATCACATAACATTATTAAATTGGAACGTAAATTATCACCTCCTTCGAGACAGGAGATTTGGCCAGAAAATTGCAAGTGCAGGAGTGACGGGACTACTAACCCCAACACATACGACTCGAAAGCCAGGCGCGGCGACACCTGGATGGGATTGATTGAGTTCACTTGATTGTCTAGAGAGAGCACGCGACCACGAGTTCTGGGGCGATGCACTCGTCGCTCAACTGGACCTCGCGCATGATCTCGCGGGCCCTGCGCAGCAGCTTCTCCACGCTCCTGGAGACGGCGACGGGCGTCGGAGGCGCTGCGGCCACCAAAGGGTCCGTTAAGTCAGGATCGGGCTCCGCTGGAGAAGCAGCAGCGGGTAGTCAGCGACCCCGATTCGTGTCGGTGGTATGTGGATTCGCCAAGGACAACCTGCGACACAAGTACAAGCCGGGAAAGTATGGCGAGGACTCGTGGTTCAAGGCCTCCACGGAGAAGGCGGACGTGATGGGCGTAGCCGATGGCGTGGGCGGCTGGCGGAGCTACGGCATTGACCCCGGGGAATTCTCTTCGTTCCTAATGCGCACCTGTGAACGGCTAGTGCAGTGCAGCCATTTTAACCCCCAGCGACCCGTCAACTTGCTGGCCTACAGCTACTGCGAGCTGATGGAGCAAAAGAAACCGATCCTGGGCAGCAGCACCGCCTGCGTGCTGATCTTAAACCGCGAGACGAGCACAGTGCACACAGCCAACATAGGAGATAGCGGCTTTATAGTGGTGCGACAGGGCCAGGTGGTGCACAAGTCGGAGGAGCAGCAGCACTACTTCAACACACCCTTCCAGCTATCGCTGCCGCCACCAGGACACGGGCCAAATGTACTCAGCGACAGTCCCGAGTCCGCGGACACCATGAGTTTTCCTGTGCGGAATGGCGATGTCATTCTTATCGCCACAGACGGCGTGTTCGACAACGTGCCGGAGGATCTGATGCTACAGGTGCTTAGCGAAGTGGAGGGAGAGCAGGATCCTGTCAAGCTGCAGATGACGGCCAACAGCCTGGCGCTGATGGCGCGCACCCTCTCTCTAAACAGCGAATTCCTCTCGCCATTCGCCCTCAGCGCCCGCCGGAACAACATACAGGCGCGCGGCGGCAAGCCCGACGACATCACCGTAGTCCTGGCCACCGTGGCGATGTGAGAGTGGGGTCCCCTGCCATTCATCCTCACCCCTAGTGATTAACGTTTACTTGTAGTCCGTACGTGTTTAGTTAGCTTTAGGAGCCTGTTCCATGGTTCTGTCTACCGTTTAAGCTGCATGTTGAGATTGACGACTTTGAAACTTTGAATTGTTAGTTACATATACATATACCGAAGACGAACGACGAACCATTCGACGCATCCTGGTGAGCATTGTGTACACATAACCCCTCGCTATAAGTAGAAAAATGCGAATTATCAGCGCCGGCGATCTCTGTCGTCAGTGTGGCGTTCTAATCAAAGCCCAAAAACAAAACAAAACAAATAACCTATTGCGAAACAAAAACCCCGATGGTGATGCCGATGCCCAATGCGAAAAACGAGCCGGATCCGAAGGTGTGACCGAGGTGCAGCTATCTGACTGAGAACTGATGAGAGGAGGATTTAGCTAGCCACTAAGCCAGGCGAAACACTGTCTTAAAACGATTTTGTCGAAATGTACTCACTGATATTTGCGACCCAATAAAATTATTCATTGACAAACACAACGAAAGCGAACTGTAATCATTTCGAGATAAATTCAATAAAACGAATGTATAGAATCCCAAGCGGACGTCGCTCTCTCTAATTGCTTAGATTAGCTTCATGGCCAGAAAGATGTAAATTAATAGATACAGCGGTGGGCCGATTAGTAGCACTAGGAAAAAGATTTCAACTTGGATGGTTTATTAAATTTACAGTAGATTTCAAATATACGGAACAACTCTTTAGCGCCGTACCATATGTATGTACATATACACATACTCATGGGTATATATATATGTATAAGCAAACAGCACAGAACGCGACCGATAAATAGGTATCTTCAATTTGTAATTAAATTATATATATATATTTTTTTTTAATATTCGATCAAGAGAAATCGAGCTCAAAGTGGGGTTGCTCTTTAAAAAGTACATTCTTAATTAAATTTCAACAAAGAATTAAAATTAAATTACAAATATTCCGAATTTTGTACATTTTCTGGTATATTTTCTATAAGTATTTATATTTTTGGTATTATCCACCTCTTTGAATTTAGCCACATTGCAGACAAGGAATAGGTATCAAAACAAAAGACGAAAAATTGAATTTCTTGCACAAATACAATACAATACAAGGAAAAATATTTCGCAAATGTTAAATAAATAATTTTGGCGTTGTTGTTGCAACTCAACACATAATTATGAAGCTGTACAAGCTTAACACGCACACGCGGGGCTGCAATAAATCTTACGGTAAATCTTGCAGGAGTTTGCTCGCTGAAAATTGCGCAAACATATGAATTTAACCTTATGACGATTTTTGTGAGACAGATGCGGACCTGTTGATGAATCCTAAGGACCACCCCAACGCCAACGTCGGCGATGTGGTGGAGATCTACGCCCCGGACGAGGAAAACGGCACACACCTGCTGCTCCAGATCACGGAGTTCAACAACAGCTGCGGCCGGGATGTGATCAGCATCGAGTCGGGCATCGCCACAGCCTTCAATTTGCGTTCCTACACCAACGTGGTGATGCGTATAGTGGATCCGGCAGACGTGGCTCTAGACTCCATAGAGATAACTTTCAAGGACCAGTATATGGGGCGCTCCGAGATGTGGCGACTAAAAACCTATTTGGTAAGGGAAAAACGCATTATGAACATTTAAGATTACGACTGTATCCACACTTTCCGTACAGACTGACACCTGCGTGTATTTGAACAAGAAGATCGACTACAACGACATGCAGATCCGGTGTCAAGTGTACGAGATGTGGTCGCAGGGTGACCGCGTGGCCAGCGGCGTCATTACGGAGGACACCAAAATCGTGTTTCGCAGCAGTACCTCGATGGTATACCTGTTCCTGCAGATGTCCTCCGAAATGTGGGACTTTGACATCCATGGCGATCTGTACTTCGAAAAGGCCGTGAATGGCTTTCTCACGGAGCTCTTTCAGAAGTGGCGAAAGCTGAGTTGCAACCACGAAGTGACCATTGTGCTCTTCTCGCGTACTTTCTACGCAGCGAAAAGTCTGGACGAGTTCCCCGAGCACATGCGCGACTGCCTGCAGCTGGACTATAAGGGTCGCTTCTACGAGGACTTTTACCGCGTTGCCATTCAGAACGAACGCTGTGACGACTGGTGCACGGTGCTTGGACAGCTGCGCAAGCTCTTTACCTCCTACCAGGCCACCGTGTTGCGCTATCACGAAAGGGAGCACATGAAAATACCGCCTGCTACCAATTCCTCGGCCACTCAAGGCAACTTCCTGGAGGTCTTGAACATCTCTCTCAACACATTTGAAAAGCATTATCTGGACAGGACGTTCGATCGCACCGGACAGCTCTCAGTGGTGATCACACCGGGCGTGGGCGTTTTTTCCGTGGATCGGGAGCTTACCAATATCACCAAGCAGCGGATCATCGATAATGGCGTGGGCAGCGATCTAGTCTGTGTGGGGGAGCAGCCCCTACATGCGGTCCCGCTGCTCAAGTTCCATAACAAGGACACCACTCTAACCTCCGCGGATGACTACTCCCTGCCGCACTGGATAAACCTGAGCTTCTACTCCACGAACAAGAAAATAGCCTACTCCAGCTTCATACCGCGGATCAAGCTGCCGCTGTTTGGTTCGCAGCAGACCCTGCACGACGCCGGAGGCGGTGATTGCGGTGGCGATGAGGGCGATGAGAACGAGCGCCACTTCCTCAGTTGCAATCAGTCAGAGTACAAGCATAACTCGCTCTTTGACTACGATGCGTACGACGAACAGATCTTCCAGCCTTTGCCAGCTCAAAGCACTTGGTGGGCATAGAGTTTGAGATTTTTTCTCTGTCCTAACCTAACCGAAACTTTTTCACAGCTCTCTGCAGCGCGTGGTGCGGGCCAAAAAAACGTCGGTTCCGAGTCTAGAGACATACGCCTATCGGAACAATGACTGGGAGAATCTCACGCCGATCCAGATTCCGGCTATGCGGCGGAAGATGTCCGATCCGGACATTCATCACGGCACCTCTGCTATGCTGGCAGCCTTGGTAAGTGCTTCTTCTTTGCGGTGTCCAGCTAGTCGAACCTAATCCCCTCCTAGCAGCAGCCGGACACCACCAATCTCTCAGAGTCTCTAGCCTCGGAGAAAAACTCGCGGAGGACTATTGTCAGCATTGCGCCCATAGTGCGTCCCGGTCGCGCCCTAATCAATCCCTTTGATCCCTCGCAAGTGACCATTAAGTTGACCTCGAATCGACGCAGATGGACGCACATTTTTCCCAAGGGTCCAACAGGAGTGCTTATTCAACAGCATCATTACCAAGCTGTGCCGGCAAAGATAACGCCTGCGGCGGGTCAGCCGAGGCCGTTGCAGCAGATTTACAACAATGGCCAGACCGGCGGAAGCGGCAACAACAACAATAACGAGCAGGAGGATTATGGATGCGAAAGCACGGAGCAGTACGACCGGGTGTCTAGTCACTCGCTACTAAGCAAGTCCGCTTCCACACACAGCTTTGTCATGTGCGATGAGAAAATCGACCGTAAGTAATATTTGTATAAGATCGACTTTACAATGCAGGACTAACCCTCCTTTATCCCTTTCCGTTTTCATTGGTAGTCTTCAAGCGGCGACAGAACTCGCTAATGAACGCCCTGCCCGCCAACGTGCCCAACCTGACGGACACCCAGGCGAAGTCATACCTCTGGGGAGCCACCGGGGAGCAGGAGTGGACGCCAGCAATTACCACGGGTAAGTGTCGTGCTCAAAGTATGGGGTTTAATGTTTTGGAGATGCTATCATGACCTGAACTATTCGCGGTGATGCCTCTGAAAAGACTCTATCATCAGATTCAGTCTGACTCTGCTTGTCCGCCAGAATATGTTCCTCCGGCTCCTTGTGCTGCTGCTCCTTTTTGGAGATCGAACCTTAATCGCTAAGGAGAACTTTGTGCGGCCGTCGCACCTGGCTCATTTCCTAGATAGGGTCGGTCGAGTGCACCGCCTGCATGCCATCACCATTGTGAACAGCCTGGAGTCGATCAGTGCCAGCTATCTTAATGAATTGCATCGCCTGCTTCGAAGCAACAGCAGCAACCACTTCTACTTGATGCCGCAAATGACTGCCACGGATGAGGAGACGACCCATGTGCGGTTCAGCCGGCTGCAGGACGAGGAAACGCTGTACGTGGTTTTTGCAAGGAACACCAGGGATGCCATAATTGAGTTGCAGGCGCGACGAGCCCGGGGCAGGCGCTACTCCAAAACCATGTTTCTGCTAAAGTGCAGAGAGTCACCTTCGAGTGTGGCGGACTTTTTCGAATTGCTTTGGAAACTGCAATTCCGCTCCGCCCTGGTGGTGGTGGCCAAGCGAAATTTCTACCAAATGGACCCGTACCCCACCATTCGTGTGATTCGTATGCGCCGGCTATCCGCCTATGATCCGCATCATCTGTTTCCTCTGCCCAATCGACGGGACTACAGGGGCTACCGGCTGCGCCTGCCTGTGCAGCAGGATGTGCCGAACACGTTTTGGTACAGGGATCTCCATCGATCAAACTCTTGGCACCTGGACGGAGTGGGTGGGATCTTGGTCAACCAGCTGATGTCGCACCTGAATGTGTCGCTGGAGCTGTTCTCCCTTGTTGTGAATGGATCCAATCTGTTGAACATGGCCGCGCTTACGGATCTCATTATCCACGGCTCGGTGGAGATGAGCCCGCATCTGTTTGACACACTGCATCCGAATAGTCAGGTGGACTACTCCTATCCCGCGCAGGTGGCGCCGCGCTGCTTCATGATCCCCCTGGACAACGACATTTCTCGGAGCCTTTATGTCTTTCTGCCTTTTAGCTTGACGATTTGGCTGTGCCTGTTACTCACACTGCTTCTGGTGCACTTCCTTTTTGTGCGTCGCCTGATGCCGGACTCGCAGCTCTGGAACATACTTGGAGTGCCGGGAGCTGGGACGGTTAGATCCCAGAAGCGCAAGCCAGGACGAGGCCTTTGCGGCCTGCTGATCCTTTTCGGGATCTCTATCCTGTGGCAGTTATACAGTACCAAGCTCACCTCCTTTCTGACCGTAACTCTTACCCGTCCGAATGCTGGGAGCTTAGAGGAGCTATTTCGGCTGCCCTATCGCATTCTGGTGCTGCCCACCGACGTGGACGCCATTGTGGCCTCCCTGGGACATGGCGAGCAATTCGCGGCCAAGTTCAGCTTCACGGATCCCGAGCACTTTGACGCGAAGCGAATATCACTGGATCCGGAGTATATATATCCCATAAGCCGGATCCGCTGGGAGTTCTTCAACCTGCAGCAGCGCTTTTTGCGCAAGAAGCGCTTTTTCTTCTCGAAGCTCTGCCACGGTACTTTTCCCTTTCAGTACCAGCTGCGCGTGGACTCGCACTTTAAGGACGCCCTGCACCGCTTCCTGCTGCACGTGCAGCAGGGCGGACTGGCAGATCGCTGGCTGGAGACCTGCTATCGGCGGGCCCATCGCATGGGCTACCTGAGGGACTTCTCCACGCTGGCTGAGATGGAGGAGAAGTTAAGGCTGCGGCCGTTGGCCCTCAACATGCTGGTGCCCGCCTTCAGTCTGTTTCTGTGCGGATTGTTGGCCAGCAGCATTGCCTTCGTGGTAGAGATAAACCAGAGCTTTGGGTGCAGACAAAG
Organism: Drosophila serrata; assembly: GCF_035046125.1. Lineage (NCBI taxonomy): Eukaryota > Metazoa > Arthropoda > Insecta > Diptera > Drosophilidae > Drosophila > Drosophila serrata. The sequence goes on from NW_028257014.1 coordinate 841,995, forward strand.
GCAACCTAACCGCAACACTAACCGTCCGCCCGCCAAGCCCGGGAATTGGGGGATTAATGTTAATGCATCTGAAGTAGCTCATTCCTAACTAGAAACCCACCCACGTCGCAACTGAATCGAATATCAAGTCTAATCTAACTTTTGTATGATTCACATTATTATTCCCCCCACAACACCCACAATCCACGAACGAATGAACCCAATTGGACCACCTAACCAAACGAATCGAAATTTTCAACCATTATTCAACCATCATCGAATCCCATCGGTCGTTTAGTTCAGCACCTGAGGCCGATCGTCGAGGGCGAGCACCATCATCACCTTTTGGGTGGCCTGGATCCGCCCGCCGATCCGGAGGCGGGTGTCGGCTGCGGAAGAGGAAAAATCATTATAGGTTTGGACAAAATACAAATTCCACCACTCTTTCTCTTGACACACTTTGTACAAAAAGCATAAGCGATGCATCCGAAGCACACACAAAAACCACACACGCCACCACTACACACGAATTTCGTAGAAGCCTTCTAAACTATATGTATATTTTGATCTCTGTGGGCGGATGTAGATGTAGATGCCTTTGTGCTTAGTTACGGCTTTAACCCAGAAAAGAAGATAGGTTTTAGGAGTATTTAGAATATGATTTTTGATTTTCAGTTTAAAAAATAATAAATTAGGACTACATTTTGTTCATATTCACTAAAATGAACTTCTTTGTGAACACAGGAATGAACACTAGTTTTTTATACCCTTCCATGGTTTTATCATCTCTGTCAGAAGCTTTCAACGCAGTGGAGTCGTTTTCAACCCCATAATCCATATATATTCTTGATCAGCATCAACAGGCATATCTTTCTAGGCATGTAGGAAAGGACAAATTTTTTTGCCATTTTTCCCAAATTTTATAAGGGGTTACATCGTTAAAATGTAAAAAAAATGATAAAAATTTGAATTTATCTTCATTTTAAAATGGGTATGCAGATTTGTTAACCTAATTAAAACTAACATAGGAAAGCTTTCCGAATTGAAATTAGTCCCTTTTTGACTTAATTATGAGTTTTTTTTAAATTTGATTTCTTTAAAAAGTTTGCTCTAAAAATTAAGATAAATATCTACTAAAAATATGGCATTATAATTCAGTCAGAAGCTTATAACTCTGGAAGGAGTCATTTCAGGCCCTATAATCCATATATAATCTTGATCAGCATCAACAGGCAAATCTTTCTAGGCATGCAGAAAAGGAAAACATTTTTTGGCCATTTTTTTTCAATTTTTATAAGGGGTTACATCGTTAAAATGTAAAAAAATTGATAAAAATTTGAATTTATCTTCATTTGAAATTGGGTATGCAGATTTGTTAACCTAATTAAAACTAACATAGAAAAGCTTTCCGAATTGAAATTAGTGCCTTTTTGACTTAGTTATGAGTTTTTTAAAATTTGATTTCTTGAAAAATTGCTTTAAAAACAAAGATAAATATCTACTTAAAATATGGTATTATAATTTTAGTTGAAAATTAGTTTCTATATTTTTAGTATAAATTAGGAGCTTCTTTATTTTGTGTAAAGTATAAGTTAAGGTTAGTGTTTAGAAAATAAATCTTATAAATGGTTCTAAATAGTCATTACGATGAAACCATCGCAAAATTACAGATATTTTAGTAGCAATGCCGTATTTACTTATGGGTTGACCATCATCCCAGTCTGTAGGTTATCCTGGCTTTGCAATCACTCACCGTCACCCGCTTAATCCCCTGATGAACCCTTTAAACCCTGCCTGCCCCTAGCCACAAAACCCTATGCATGTAGTTTATCAATTAATTATATAGCAAGTAATTGTAGATTAATCCGTAGTCGGTAGAGAACTCCACCCGAAACCAAGCACCACACTTGCACAGACAACACACAGCCATCGGGAGGCGGTAGTCCTAATGGACATGCCGCCCACTAGAGCATGTGCAGCATGTTGCCGTTGTGTAGTTCCTTAGCGCTAAGCTAGCATGTTTCGCCCACACGCCACCTGTATCCGTATATTGCGCACGCCTCCTCCTCCCACATCACCACACGCTAACCCCATCCGTTGGTGACAGCTCTCGTTCCCGTAACGGACCGGAATCCGTCTGCTCTCCCTTGGTTATGATTTTCTTAGTAGTGTTTCTGGGCTTAAACGATTTTGATTTTTACACACCTGTACCACCGGCGTTGGCTTTCTCTCTGCTCTTATCCCCTCGATGCTGCCGAGAATACCCCGTGCTTATATCCCAATGGCTCCGTTTGCAGGCGTCGACTGGAAGTCGCTGACCATTCCCGCTTGCCTGCCCATTACCACGGACTACTTTCCCGACAAGCGCTCGCTGAACAACGACTATGTAATCTCTGACTACACGCTCCTTCCGGACGATGTGAACCATGAGTATGCGCAGAGCAGAGCCGTCTATCGGAAGCCCCTGTCTACGGAGGAGGTGTGCAAGGAGATCGTTTCCCAGCGTCTCGCCCAAGGCTTTCAGCTTATTGTGGTCGACGAGAAGCCACTGTCGATGCTCGGCGGCTGCTCCTCGGGGTCCGCTGTGCTGCCGTTGAAGCCGCCCTGTGAGTCCAAGAAGGAGTACCTGCTCTCCATCGGTCGCATCTTTCACAAGATCTCGCTGAGCGGTTCAGTGATCACGGTCACCGGCTACAGGCCAAGGTGAGTGCCGCTCTATTTTTCCGGTGCGGAAGATAATACCTCAAAATGAATCCCATTTTAGACATCCGTATCCTCCGATAAATGTGGACTACCGATACCGCTTTCATGCCCCGCAGCACGAGACCTACGAGATATCCGGCGTGAACTTCACCACCGAGAAGCTGGAGAATTTCAACTGGAACCACATGGATCTGTATATCTGCACGCGCGGTGATGTGGACTATCCACTTATGGAGGTATGCAAGCACCCTCTGTATGTGCAACGAGCATTTGTATTACCCTTTGACTTCTGCAGAGTCTGAAGTACTGGCGCTATCGCATGTACCTGTTGCCCAAGGAGAGCATTGTCAGCAAGATCGCCAGCTGCCAGCACTGCGATGTCTTCCCGGACGTAACGACGGCGGACAATACACGAGAGCAAGTGGAGGACTTTGTACGCCTGATCGAGGCCGTCAGCAAGCTGAAGCGCCAGTTTGCGCGCAAGGCGAGAGTAAGATTGAATGGAGTCCTCCTTGTCTTGGCTTTTGTGCATTCGTGATATGTTGCGTTGATTCTGTAACTGCTGCGTTCTGTCTTCTAATTGACTAATCGTCCTGCAAGCAACATGAGCAGTAGATCGACCTAGGAGCTTTTTCATAGAATCGATAAATAATTCTCTCTAACCAGGAACTGATTTGAGTAAACCAAGAAAGGTTATAATTGATTTAGACATACATTTGTGATACTGAAGACACAGCGGGTTGGAAATTGAAAAGGTTTTTCAAATTTAAAATAATGTCAACAAGTCAAATTGTCGTTAGTGCAAATTATAACTTAGTTTGTCTTTTAGAGAGAAATAAGACTAAAGCTTGGACTATCCTTGCTTTTATTACCGAAAGTTAATGATTCGGAAACTTGCATAAGCACTTCTTATTATTTCTATCGTTAAAGAAATATTTTTAAAAATGATTCTGCACTTGAGGATTTTAAAAGAAATTAGGTGAAAACACAATGGTAACCAGTAGTTTGAGACCTTATTAACCCGTAACCCATAGCTCGATTTTAGTGCCCACTGCCTTGCCTGTCCCATGATGTATCGAGTATCTCTCGCCTCCTTTTCCAGGACAGCCCCATCGCCCACAGCATAACCAAGCGACGACACAGTACCAGCATTATATCGAGGCCTCAGCCTAACCAGGTTATCTACTCTACTTTTACTCAAGACCTAACGTAATGCATTTTTTTTTGGTTCCTTTTAATGCGCACCTCTTGTATATTTTCGATTTAAAATTAACTTTCAACCTTGCGCACGTTTGAGTTAAATATATTTGTTTGTTGATCATCACAATTCGATTCAGCGCAGAACGTTTATCATCTAATATTTTTGTATCTCTGTTTTCCTGCCACCCTCTTTCGACCTGAACCTAATCCGAATCCGAAACCAACCCTCAGGGACTCACAAACTCTCCGTTTCGGGAGCGAGTCGGCAGCAATCGACTGCCGGAAAAACCCAGGTTTTTATATCGATTCCAACATAGATCTAAGGACCCCTGTACCCCTATCTCTATTTCTTTCTTGTACACATAAAAAGACTCATACACAAAATCTCACACACACCCACACCCACACACACAGTACTGCATTTGAAAAAACCAGGATCCGTAATAATTATTTGCATTGAGTGTATTAACAGTTGATTTTTAGTTTAGATTTAACTTTAATGGCTTTGGTTTTCTTATTTATGTAGCAAGTTAAATCTGTCATCCTAATATGTATATTAGATCTGGATAAAGAAATGAATTATTTACTACATTGAAAAGACAATTTAATATGATCACTATATAATTCAATTTCTTTAAGCCAGAGATGTCCATATGCTATGGGTATTTTGGAAAGATAATAGTCACTGTAGAATGCCGTTTTTTGTTGTTTACTCCAAGTTTACGGTCCTTGGTATAAACTGCACGATTCGCTGCGGATTTGTTTGGCTGCTGCTGCTAGCTGGTTTTGCTGCCAGGACTCTTGGATCGATGCGGTCCTTGGGAGCCTGGGCCCTAGGCTAATTGTACATTTTGTTACCGGCTTGTTGGTTATTATCCTCTTCGTTTTTGTACTTGTAGTCCTGTTGTTACTTGTGCATCCCGTTTTACAGATGTTGGTTTGTTGATTGGTTTGCTGTTTCATTTCCTCGGTTTCGTTATGTATTTTTTGATATAATTTTATTTGGTATTTGGCTTTCAGCAGCATGACACACCTAGACTCACTGAAAAGCATCATAACCCAATAAACTCACCGCAGCAAAGGTTTGTGCCACCCGAAGGGGGTCAGGACGGACTCGACGTCTGCCCACTGGCTCCCTCCGTTTATCTATCATGATTCCGACTAATCCCAACCGAAAACTCATACCCGAAATCTTTAACACTCACACATTAGATTGGCCTGCTGAACCCCTTAATCCAGAACCCATACACACACCAAACCCAACATGTATGAGGACCCCGCTAATTGTGGCCACCTCACCGACCTATCTAATCCATTTATCTCCATCCACTTCCCGACAGCATAAACGTGCGTCCCAAGGTGGAGAATGGCCGGATCTCGCGCATATTTCCAGCCACTGACGCAGTGGCTGCAGCTGGAATCGCCGCCAGAGATGACCAGGACGATGGGTGAGCAGTTCAAATAATTAACAAGCTAAACTCATTTGAGACTTACTATTGCCGCCTTAGCTTTCCTGTTGACATCAAGTTCAGTCCAAATGCCACGCTGGTCGAGATCTTTGATGCCATGAAGCATCCGGTGACGGGAGTGGGCTACTTTGCCCAAACACAGTCGCTGCCCTCCTGCACATTCCTCTCCTACGACGCCCTGATGTGGCTGAAGACCCGCCTGAATAACGGACGACATCCCCTGGATTTGCTGGAGGCTATGCGAAAGTAAGCAAACTTCGGGAAGCCGAAAGCTGCTCCAGAATATATGTATATAAATAATAGGGTCGAAAATAACTCCTTTAAATTGATTAATTTACAGAGAACGCATGATCTGTCATGCCTCGGGAGACTGGAAGAGGGCCGTGGTGCCAGGCTTTGTCTTTTATTATGTGGTGCAGCAGGACAAGAATGCCAAAGGTATTTCCATTAAATCTATAACCATTTATTGATTGATCTAGAGATTGGTCGTCCTATCATTTAGATTACGCTCCGCCTCTAGGTGACTATAGCGCCTTTGTCAACGAGTGGCTCGAAATCGAGTTCCAAGGCTGCAGCTTCCTCTGGCATGACGAAGTGCTGACCACACCGGTGCCAAACTTCCTGAGGGACAAGCCGGCTCCGCAGTCGTGGACTGAAACCTGCAGTAATACAGAATCATTGATAATTAGTCCGCTCTGGCTGATTTTATTATTATAATTATCACATTTTATAGAGCGCGTTTATCGCCAGTCTCATTTGGAGATCGATGTCAACCAAAAGAGCGATCGCATGGAGTGGGGTCATGTGAAGCATCACACTGTGTTGCAGCCCGGTTTTGCCTTTGAGATTGTGGTCGAGTGGGTGACCTCATCGGGTCCCATAGTGGCGGACTTGGTAAGCGGAAGAGTTGACGATCCATATTCATTTTTACTTTAATTTCTGTTACTTCTTGCAGATCGGTGGCTGGATGCGCAAGGCGAACCAGTTTAATTTCTTGGTCTCCGTGCCTGCGGATCCCATGGCGGAGCCATTCACAAAGAAATCGGATCCTCTGAGAGGCCCCATCTTCATTCCCCTGTGCACAACCTTCCTGCCCAATGGAGCGGCCCTGTTCGATGGTATTTAAAAATATCTATAAGAATTCTTTTAGCGCCTCGATGATCTTGATTATATTCGCAGAGTTCCCCGAGGAGAGCCGGTCGGATCGTATGCTGTTCTTGCAGGAGGCCATTCTAACAAAGTTTGGATTTCTCCCTTGTGTTTTAGAGAAGAAATATAGCATCGGCAAGGATGTAAGTCGATCTTTATTACCTCAGGATCTCTTTCAAATTAATCTTTTGGGTTACTTTCCTTAGCTTCCAAAGGAGTATCAGTATGTGCATTGCACTGGAAACATGTTCGCCTTGATACGGTAAGAGCCCATCGCTTGTAAATATATCCATGCTCCACGTTCTCCACCGTTGTCCTTCCAGCTGCGCTTCCAACAACTACCAGATGGAATCACCCATTTTGCTGGAGGCGGCTAATGTCACGCGCTGCGTCTATGGCCACACCAACAACACGAATGTGCCCAAGAAGGTGGGCTTCCTGTGGGCCTGGAACCACATGATACCCAACAAGAAGTGGAAGGCCCAAACCATTAACAACTCGGCGGATGGTGAGCTGTTTCAACTGAAGATGCTCAAGGATTTCCGTGAATTCTGCTCGAACAGTGACCAGCGGCTGTCTGCTTTCTGGACGCAGTCCCAGGAGCTGAGGCGCAAGGCCCAGAAATTCGAGTTTAACAACAACAATACGGATGACATCAAAATCAAATAGATGACGAGTCCAGGTTCGTTTCGTTCTTTTAATTGTAAATAAATGCAAAGTATATTTCTGTTGAATATATTATATCTAAAATATCCTTCGATTTTTACTAGGAAATTTAATTTATTTACCATAAAATAAACTCAACACGTACATAATTTTAGAATGCGGGAATATACAATTGATAAGCTGAGGGGTCACCGGTGTGGTCAATCCCAGTCGTCTTCGTGATTCCTTGGCTAAATCTAAACCTACTGGGGTCTTCTTCGCATGCATTTTACTTAATTTGTGACTGTGCTTTGGTCGTGTGTAATGACGGTGACATTGATGGCCTGGTTACTGGTTACTGCTGGTGGCTGGTGCTGGTTACGGTTGCTCTTGTTAAATGCTTTGGTATGCTAACGGACGTAATGGCTTTTATACCTCCCCCAGGAAGGCAGCCAGCGCCACCCGATCCCGCTGCAGCCAGGCGGCGTTCAGGCGGATTGTCTCTACGGCCTGGGAAACGGTGCGTTCGCACCCGGGTATCTGATTCGTTTTAAAGAACTCCTCCACCTCCCTGGCCCGGTCCTCGGTGGCAAAGTTCTCGATGAGATACTTGATCAGTCGGGAAAGAAGGAAGCCGCCCTACAATGCGCCAATCGAGAGATTAAAGTAAATCAGAGAGACTGAGAGGGGAACTCACCTGGTAACGCTCCAGTAGCTGCTTGTTGTTCTCCTTAAAGAAGTCCCATGCCATATCTCGCCCTTTGGGATTAATGGCCACGGCAACGATTACAAAGACTGAGTCTTGGGCCCTTACCTCACCCTGGAAAATGGAACGAAATTGAGCCCCAGACTCGGCTCTGGTCTAGTATATATACTCACCGACATGGCAAAGTCGATGACGCGTCGCAACAGCTTGACGTCGCTGCAGCAGCCCAGAGCCCGTGAAATGCGATCCTGCTCCTCATGCAGATCGGTGCTCCTGTACAGGGAGAGCATCTCCTCAAAGACTTTCTCGTCGCCATCCTGGAGCACGGCCTTGTAGCAGGTGGTGCGCAGATCGGCCGGCAGTAGATTCGTCCCAGTCACATGGCTGCGGAAGCGTGCGCGGGCCGTCTCTATAATATCCTCACTTCGGAACGAGACGAGCCGGGTGAGAACCAGACTACGGAGCAGCGTGTCCAAGTGGTTCTCACCGTCGCGCGGCTCCCAACCCAGACGTTGGGCCACCGGCTCGTACAGATTCCGGCCGAAGCGATGAAAGTCATCCATGAGATCCGTGTGCGAGATAAGAATATGCAGATTGGTCAGCGAGTTAGTAATCGCCGTCCACACTGTATAGTTGGTCTCGTTCCTGTACGAATCGACCAGAGCCAGGACCTCAGCGGTACTTGCGTGGCCGGCCTGCACCATGGCGAACATGTCGTCTATCAAGCCCAGACGATCCAGCGGTGGCAGCTCCATCCTCTCCACCGCGGGCATAAGCTGCTCTAGCATCTTTGACGAGTAGCGGGTGCGGTAGTAGCCCACGGTGCCCGGGTTGATCTTGATCCAATCACTCTCTTCCACATTCTCCAGGATCACCTCCATCGAGGGTTTGTCCAGCAGGAAGGTCTTGGCTATGCCCGTGGGATTCTTCGAGGTCGATACCGAGATGGGCACCGTCCATAGACAGTTCTCCTCGGCCTGCGAACCATCCGCCGTGAATTTGCACTGATTTAGGCGCAGCACTCGCTTTGAGCCACCCCTCTGCTCGGACTCCACACTAACCACTGGGAAGCCCTTGTGCTGTGTCCACGACGACATCACCTCAGCCACTTTCTTGGAGCTGGCCTCCTGCAGTGCAGTCCACAGGTCCTCGGTACAGGTGTTTCCATACTGATGGCGCGTCAGATAGATGTTCATTCCCTTCCTGAAGTCATCCTCGCCGATATAATCGTGCAGCATGCGAATTACCGATGCGCCCTTGTTGTAGCTAATCTCGTCGAAGATCTCATCAATCTCAGACGGATGGCCCACGGGCACCTCAATGGGATGGGAATTCTTCAAGGAGTCCAGCTCGAGGGCGCGCGTATACATATCGGTGACGAACTGCGTCCAGATGTCGTACTCCGGAAAGAGATGGTGCACGCACAGAAACTCCACGAACGAGGCATAGCCCTCGTTCAACCAGAGATGGGTCCACCATTCCATGGTCACGAGGTTGCCTGCGTAAGTAAAATAATTTATAGAGTTGGAAATATTTTCTCTCTGATATCTGTCATTTATGCATATACATAGGTATAGAATGCTACATGGTCTTTCGCAAGACTTCCAACTCTGGGATTTATAAATCCCAGAAGTATTATTGAGGTTTGCATGAATTCAAAATCAAAAGCATCAAAATCGAGACATTGGAACCAATAGCGTTAAAAAAGATCCCAGTTTCCAAGGAATCTGCATACCAAATGCGAAGGATTCCGGTGCTTTTTACTTTTAGAAAGTCAACAGAATGCATCAGAGCATCAGTGGCTTTTTTTGTGATCTTGCAAAGAGTATGGGACAAAAATCTTTATAACTTATACGCCCCGAATATACATATGTACATAAATATATCATAAAGTAATACTCACCGAACCACTGATGGGCGATCTCGTGGCCCACCGTCAAGGCAATTGATTGCTTGCGCATCAGCGACGTGTTCTTGGGATCTACCAGTACAAAGGTTTCGCGGTAAGTGACCAGGCCCCAGTTTTCCATGGCGCCGGCAGAGAAGTCCGAGATGGCAATGAGGTCCATCTTGGGCAGGGGATAGGCAATATTGAAGTAGTCTTTGTAGTACGGAAGCACCTTGGTGGCCACTTCCAGGGCAAAGGTGCCCTGCTCGCGCTTGCCTACGGGCGTGAAGACCCTGACAATGACGCCGTCATCAGACTTGCCCTCCACATAGTCGTATTCGCCGACAACGACGGCCACCAGGTAGGTGGACATGATGGGCGTGCGGTCGAAGCGTACACGTCGCAGTCCGTCCGGCAGGGAATCCTCCTTGATGACGGGCATATTGGACAGTGCCACCCGATCCTTAGGCACCACCAGGGTGATGTCGAAAGTGGCTTTAATGGCCGGCTCATCCCAGCAGGGGAAGCAGCGGCGGGCATCCGTCGCCTCGAACTGGGTAACGCCAGCATAGCGCTCCTCGCCGTTGGGTCCAAAGTATTTGCTGCGATAGAAGCCCTTCATCTTGTCGTTCAGCTCACCCGTAAAAGACATGCGTAGGACACCCGCTGTCTCCTTGGGGATCTCCTGGCCAAACTCCAGCGTTGCCGTCTCATTCTCAACCGAGTAAACGATCTTCTCTGGCTTCAGTTTGGTGCACTCGTAGTCCAGTTCCACCGAATCTATTGTGATATCTAGGGCGTTTAGTGTGATCTGGTTGGTGGGCTCCTTGACCTGCAAAATTTGGAATCATTATCAATCAGGGGTCATCGTCAGAAACCGTTATGTGAGAGCCCCGATATCTGAAATACGAAACCCGAAATCAGATAGCAGAAACAGTTAACTGAGCTGCCCAGGAAAGAAGGAGATGAAGAAGCGTGGTGGAGTATCAGCAGAGCAGTTACTTCAAGGTCGTAGAAATGCGGCTTTCTTAGCTTTAACTTTGTTTGTCAGTTTCCGGCTTAGGCCACAGGGCATCACAGCAATCAAAGCAAAGCGGTTGAAAACCAGTTTAGATTCTTTTTGTTTTTAGCCAATTGCATACCCTGCCTAACAGTGGATCCCACCGTCTTCGCATAGATCCTCAAGCTAAACCAAGAGCGGTAATTTTCATTATTAAATATATATAATCTTGACATTTATACAAACTCTTAGTGTAGCTCAGACTACGTTTTTTTTAAACTTTATATTATTAATGTTGAGGGAATACAACTGTTGAAGCAATACAAAAAATATATATAATAATTAAAATACAACAATCCGTTTTTCAAAAAAGAAAACTGGATAAAAAAGGAGAAAATATGTAAAAAGTTATGGTTTTAGTTTTTTCTATTTAGTTTGTTTTAGTGTTTAGAATTCTGAGGATATATTGTTGTTTATTGTGATCTTTTGAATCATTGCTTTATGAGAACAATCCTACGAATAGCAGAGTATCCGTTAAGGCGACTCAGGTAAAGCCAAATATTTTCCCTGTTTGACGTACAAAAAACGTAAACAAAATGAACCGTTATGAGCGGCGGTCGTCACAGAAAATAAAAGAGATTGCCATTGCCTCGAATATAATAATAATAAATTAAATGCGCGGCACCCGCAAGTGCCAAAGCCGACAGACGAAAGCCATCGCCAAATCGCCAGTCATCATCATGGTTCCTTGTGCGCCGACAAAGCAGCAATTGTGCATGGTACTTCCTCGTGGGCGTACACACTGTACTCCACACCCGCATCCATATCTCATATCTATTCATCTGCGCCGGGCGTAGCGGCATGCATGCAAATTCGTAGCATAAAGAGAAATGTTAACAAGGAGAATGTTCGAAACCGAAGAAATATGTTGTTTTTGCAAACGTCAGAGGAAAAAGTTCACACAACGACGACGACAATGCGGGGCGAAAAGTGAAAGTGCCCGCGGACCATAAATAAATGGAAAAAGATGGATGCGAGGAGGAGATACAATCCAACTTCGCAGAAGATATAACTTTTCAAGATACACTTGTTGAGTGCTTTCGGGCATTAATCCTTAATATAATATCCAGGAGAATTAAGCGGTATTAACCTATACTCACCTGGACTTGCACCACAGTCTTGCCCTTGAAGGTGAACTCCTCAAGATTGGGCTGCAGCAACAGCTCGTAGTGCCTGGGCACCACATTCGTGGGCAGTCGCTCGAACTGTGTCTTCTGGGCCATCTTTTGCTGCTCCAGTTGTTCCTCTTGGCTCTGGATGTGCTGATGCGCCCGCCGCTTTTGCTGGTAATTACACTGCGCTTGATGTCGATCTTCGCCTGGCACAACGTCTGCCGAGGTATGAGCTAGGATGACACGGTACTGGCTGCACAAGTCGCCTAACAGGGGGGCGTCGCTGCTCTTGAGACTGGAGCCGAGTGACGCTGACGAGAAGTCGCGATAGAACTGCTTTTGCACCTTGACGAACTGCTTCGACGAGATGAGGGCGTTGAGGTGGCCGGTTTCTACTCGGAATACAGGCTTTACTGTCTTATCTGTCACACTCCGGGGGTTAACTGCCGTCCGATAGTGGTTAGCAACTATACTGCACGCGGAGGTGGAGGAGGAGTTGTAGGGGGAGCTCTTACTGTTATCGCCGTGTTTTTTTAGTAGCAACAAAGGTCTGTGGGTGTTGTTGGCAGGGGGAGCACAGCTCTGGATAATTCTGGCAGCTGGAAAAGAGGGAACAACAACAGGCGAGAATTCGGTGTTAGCACTTTTCAGTTAGCGACGGATCCAAGCGTGAGTTGCAACTGATAAGCGTTTGTTATTTGATTAGCAACACAAGAAGAAGCACGGGGAAGGACGAGGAGCGGTGGGAAAACGCTCTCACCTTCGCACAAATGCTGCTCAAAGTCCGAATTGGTTTTGGCTAGCTCCAAGTTCAGTTTGCCGAGTTCTGCAAGTGAGGAAACGCTATTATAAACCGAAGCCTGAAACTCGCGGTGGAAAAGTAACAATATGCGCCAACAACACGCTTCGCTTCGTACTATCGCGCGGAACGCTGGGAGTGGAATGGCCGACGGCAATCAGCTGTTTGGCCACCCACGCAACCCGATAAATGCCAATGGCCTAAGTTAAACCATTGTGTAATCACCGTTTTTTAGCTTCCAAGCCTGTTTGGCTGTGCGAATTCCACCTTTTAGTGCATGCTTGTACATGGCTTTGGCCCCGAACCAAACAAATTAAAATAAAAACAAACTACCGGTAGTGTCTGCATAGAGCTGAAGGAACTTCGATGAAAATCACGATACATCGATGTTTTTAACACTTAAAAAAAATGTTTTTTTGGCGACTATCGACGTTTTTACATCACAAAGTGATATGAACTTGATAATGGATTGATAAGTTGAATTAATATATACCAAAACGAGGGTACTTACCTGAGCCTTCTCCAGCTGTTGCTTTTGATCGGGAAAGTAGATACACTCCCTGAATACTACATAGAATCCAGAGTTTTAGGTCATGGCTTTGGTTGTTGAAACCCTTACATGTAGTACTGTATTTTTTTAGTAACAAAATACATTTTTTAAAACATATAGGTCCACCATATTCTACCGCTTCAGTCACCAGTGCTGCCAGTTGATTTTTGTATCGATATTTCGTTATCGATTTTCGAAAGATTGGCAGGACTGCCTCGGAGTGTTTTCTCTGGTTAAAGAATAAATTTTTAAAGCACTTATTAAAAAATTGTCGGGTAAAAAGGTCGTTCCCGGTTTCGTGGCGCGTTTTTTTTTTAACCCTTCCGAAAGCCCGTAAGAACAGTGCGCTGTTTCCTCGCTTTCTTTCCTCAACCCCAACCTCGCTTCCAGTTTACGCTCGAGGAACGCCAGCCTGGCCACTACGTAACCGTAAAGTCTCGCGGTTGTGCAATCGAGAAGGTGCATATAGCTGCTAGCTGCTTTTAAATAACCAAAATATGATCCGGTGTCCCAGGATGCTGGTGCTGCCAGCCTTAATAGTCGCCATCGCCTGCCTGCTGGTCCCCTGCCACGGAACGCCTTTGGAGTGGGGTAAGACGGGGGAAAGAGAAACCACTGAAAGGAACATACCAGTTACGGATGCTTCAGTTCACTTGACAACCCTTGACAATTTAAAAATCAATTCGACATAAACAATGCAGTGGGTCTTATGTAATCGCTTGACATTAACCCAAGCATATTCCACCGTGCAGCGGTGTGTGCTTGCTATCACATATCACAGCTATCAGCTGACTATCAGAGCTGCCTCGTTCCAAACAACCGATTCTTTTATCTCATTATCAGTGGCAGCAATGCACACGTCGCCCGATAAGTAATAACATCGAATTCAGTTGTTGTCTTTGGCTTTCTCTTCGAGCTGATAACTGTACTCTCGCGCTCTCTCTCTATCGCGCCATCACCTTGATTTTTTAGGTTTAACGTGGCTGGCCGAATACAGTTCAATCCAGCTACAACTTCCAAAACTGGAAAAGCAAACTGCATTGATTTAGATAGCTGGGGAAGTTTTTGGAACTTCAAATATTAATATTTTGGTGGGAAAATTCTGTAGAAATAGCTGAAGTACGATATTTCGTCACTAGGACGGCCATGTGGGTCTGCTCACTTAGTTTGTCACGTACGCCACAACATCGACATTACCGGTCTTGTTTAGATTACGCCGTAGCCATTTTTAATGTTTCATTGGTGCTGATGGTGTCCTTTTTCCGTTCCTAAGAAGTGCTTGCTTGCGTTTTTCCACTGTGGTATTTCGATCCCATTACATTCCCATCTGTGAATAAACCCAGAACTGCAGGGAAACCTGATCCAAACATACAGCACTTAGACCACGTGCAGGTAGGGGGGCATTCATTAGAAGAGAGTTGGGAGGGTTCGATTCGTGACACATTAGAAGGAGCCCGTGCCAAAATCTATATCGAACTGCTAACGTTCCGACGGTGATACGGCAAATTTCACGATTTGTATTGGACAGTCCGTAATACTTACTAAGCAGTTAAGTGGCTCCATAATAAATTTCAATCACTTCGATAATGATATTGACGGAAGGAAAGATCCAGAGACTTTAAGAGACTTCACATTTACACAATAACTTCAATTAAGCGGCACTCTATAATTCACCGTGGTAATAATTCTCATGAATAATATATTCATCCAAGGAAGTATTTTAATTAAAATAATGAAAATGTAATTTATTCAAACTCACACCTCGTAATCTTGCTTAACTCCGAAAAGAATTAAATAAATTCTGAAATAAAATTTAAATAACTAAAGAAAGGTAATGATCTAGTACTTAATGTTTGATTAACGCTTAATTAAAGGTCGACTTAGTTTAAATAACTGAATTCTCTCTAAGAGTACCACAAATTAATTTGGCATTAGGTATATTGACTATTTAGCATTTTCTGCATCGATAAAAACGTTGACCTCAAAACCAGAATAGTGGAGGTCAGCTGTCGAGGCGTTGGAAAGGTTCGTTGTTCGCGTGGTAAATGCCGCTTAACTAAGCCAAGCTCTGTTTTTGCAGCTCTTTTTCTTTTTTTTTTAACCACCAATAATTGGCCAGCACACAGATATGTACATACATATGCGTGAATCATGAATAACTAATAGCTGCGAAGTCTGCCAATAACTATCAAGTGGAGTCAGCAATATACATTTTAACTTGTAATAATTCAAACCTCAAAGATTTATAGCGGCCTAGGCTCTCCCAATATCAAAACATTTTAATTGCGGCTTATAGGTTGTCGATATTAATCCAACTTCTATAGTAACTCTACTTGGTTTAAAAGAGGCACCAAAATCGATTCCTTGATAAAAGATAAACTTGTCTACGGACATTAGGAATGTGAGTTAAGTCTGTTTTATAACCCCCACTTTCTTTACCATGGGATATGGGGTATGAGAGTTCAATTTCGCAATTAGGTTTTTGCCGTCGCGTTGTGTGTAACTTCATAATTGAGGTAAACAAGTTCGCAGTTTCTGTATCTTGTATCTATTGGATACCAGTTGTTGTGGTCCTTCGGTGACCTACAAAGGTTTTCGACCGAACACAACGGGGGCCATTGACCAGGTCGCAAAATGCTTGGATAATCGATCTGATCGATTTGTTATGGTGTTAAAGCTTGGGAGTGAGAATGTTAAACCTTGATATAATGTTCCGGAACCGCTTTCATTCCAGTTTTTTTTTCCGCCAGCTGCTAACCTGCGCTGCACGTTTTCCATTGCCATTTCCTTTTCCGTGCGAAGAACACGAGTCAGGATTTTGCTTGCATGCTGCACGAGCAGCAACAGGTGTCGCAGCTGTTTTATCATCGCCATTAACTGGCCAGCCTTCCTTATTCAATAAATGACACGCCCCCAGCAGGAACAGGTTGTTCGATCTCGTTTTGGGAATGGGGAGGAGGGATTCCAGATTTGGTTTCGGAATTGCCGCCATTTGCTTCTTATCATATTTATTGCACACCGATCTTGTGTACAAATTTCAAGGTTTACTATTGATTAGGAGACGCGTATTTTTTAATGCGCTTTACTGATTCTAAAAATATATGCATGTATTTACAGTACTTGACAACACTATAACGTTACTATATTAGTTGAAATTTATATGATAGGAAGACCTTACTGGGACTCATAAAATATAATACTTTCCTTATTATTTTCTCTTGAACTTTACCTTGAAATAGAATTATTTAACCCTGAATATACGAATATGATTTCTAATTTCTAAGCTCAAAACTTACAAAACGTACGTAGGGATTTCCCTCGGGCTTTTTACTGGTTGACGTCTTTAGTTGCTTGTCACCTTTTGACAACGCCTTATCACATTGGGGCTAGACGTTAGACCCATTTAAATGTTTTTCGATGATTTCGAACTGTCTTTCAATATATTTTCGCCGCATTAAATATTCAATTAATAAACATAAAGCGCACTTCGGAATTGATTGGAAATTTGACTCTTTTGGAAAGTTAAATGACGACCGACGCGAGGGTTTTGACTTAACAGTGTCAAAGGAGGGTCCTTGCCTTTGATTGAACTTAATTTCCGTAAATGAACAGCGGGTCTTAGACGATTTCCACTCGTATCGATATAAATATATAAAGTGTTGCGTGTCGACGACCGGTCTATTTTATCAAATCAAATCAAATAAAAAAACGCATATCTCAACCAAAAAGCCACTAATTTTAAATCGGAAAGCTTTTCTATGTTAGTTTTTGTTAGGTTAACAAATCTGCATACTCAGTTTAAGATGTATAAAAATTTGAATTTTTATCAATTTTTTTAATTTTATAAAATGGGAAAAAATTGCGACAAAATGTCATCCTAATTTTTATGCCTAGAAAGATTCGCCTGGTGATGCTGATCAATAATATATATGGATTATAGGGTCGGAAATGACTCCTTCCAGAGTTATAAGCTTCTGACTGAATTATAATACCATAATTTAAGCAAATATTTATCTATATTCTTATAGCACAATTTTTCCAGGAATCAAATTTTAAAAATTTCCTAACTAAAAGGCACTAACTTTAATTCGGAAAGCGTTTATATGTTGGTTTTTATTAGGTCAACAAATCTTTATAAGCTTCCGACTAAAAGTATAATACCAGTCTTTTCAAGAATGATAGGGTCCGAAACGACTCCTTTACAACTGCTGTTTTGGTTTCATTAATTAGTTGTTGGTTTGTCCTTTTTGCTCAAAAAAAAAAGCATGCATAGGTTTAGTTGAGACAAGACCTTAGAAACTTTTTAGCTTTAAAGGATATTTCTCAATTAATATTTCTATTTCTAATATTAATCCTCTGACTTACAGAATACGCCGTCACGCTGAGGACGAAGATCCAGTTCATGGATAGCTCCTGGCAGACGATAGCCACTGCTGCCCACGAATTCGACGAGCTATCCGCCCTAACATTTGACGAGACCGAGGAGCTGATCTACTTCAATGACCTTAAGCACAGGAACGGCAGCATATTCTCGCTGAGAAGATATCCCTTAGCCGCCTCTCATGTGGCTGAGCAGGCGGTAAAACGGACGGGTGACGAGTCTGTGGGAGGATTGGCCTATGATCCGCTGAACAGGAACCTCTTCTGGTCAGACACCGAGCACAGGAAAATCTTCTTTGCCTCCATCGACAGTGAGGCGGGTGAGGCGCCCAAGGTTCTGGTGGATCTCAGCCATGAGGGAGGTCGGCCTGATGGCGTTGCTGTGGACGTCTGCCGCCGAAAGCTCTACTGGACCAACTCGAACATCACGCATCCTTCCGTGGAGAGGATCGATCTGGATGGCAGTAATAGGACCGTGATTATCAGCACCAACATTGACATGCCCAAGGGTATTGTGGTGGACCAACTCTCCGACCGTCTCTTCTGGATCGACGACCTCAAGGGCGTCTTTTTTGCGGTGGAGAGCTCGAGGATGGACGGCTCCGATCGTCAGGTGGTGCTTAAGGACAAACACCATGAACCCCTCAACTTGGCCGTGACCAACGATGCCATCTACTGGACGGACCGCACCACAAAGGCGGTGTGGAGTCATCCCAAGGTGCCGGCGATTAAGGTCACCACAACAGTCAGGCCGTTGGAGACGGAGGACACAACGGATGCCATTGAATCCAAGCCCGAGAGCGATCCAGAGCCTGTACCGGAAGAATGCCCGTTAGTGCGCGTGGCCAATCTCAGTGAGGAGGCCAGAGGAATCGTGGCCCGCACTGGTTTCTACCAGAGACTCCAAAAGGACGCCCACTGTGCCAGTATTGTGCGGAAGGTGAAGCAGCGCTTGGAGGAGAAGACCATGAGGCATAGCAGAAACTTGGTGAACGAGAAGATGGCCCAGCTGGAGCGCGACCATTGCATGAACGGCGGCAGCTATATCCCGAACCGCGACCTCTGCATTTGCCCGCCCGGTTTCAAGGGATCCCGGTGCGAGATCCGTGAGTGCCACAACTACTGCGTCCACGGAACCTGCCAGATGTCGGAACAGGCCTACCCCAAGTGCTACTGCCAACCGGGATTCAGTGGCGAACGCTGCGAGGTTAGCAAGTGCTCCGGATTGTGCCTCAACGGGGGCCATTGTCGGTTGAGCAACATCGAGGAGAAGGAGCCCAGCTGCGAGTGCCCTGCAAAGTTTGGAGGAGCCCGTTGCGAGCAGAACTCCACGGAGATTTGCTCCCTTTTCTGCCGCCTGCTGAAGCACGAACCTGAGATCTATGTGCCCTTTGGCTGCCACAGCATGTAAGTCTATTGAGTGTGGTATTTTCTTAAGAAATCTAATCTTACTAACTACTCTTCCGCCCTTCAGTTGCGAGGAACTGGCTCAGGAGAACAGCACCAATATCGCCATTCCCCAGTATCAGCACCTTGATGTGTGCCTCACGCCCAACGTTTGGACTAGCAGTGTAATCATCATCTTGGTCGTGGGCATCGTACTCAGCCTGCTTCTGGTGGCCATTATCGTGCACGGTGTCCGTCGCCTGTACAAGCCGAAGAGGCCTCGCATCAGAAAGACCTTTGTGGTGCGCAAACAGGCCAGGACAAACTCTGCCGGGGATACGCCGCTTACCAACCGCCCGCTGGCCACCGAGCAGTGCGAGATTACGATAGAGAACTGCTGCAATATGAACATCTGCGAAACGGTAGGGATATCGGGAGAAGAGTTTTGCATAATAACACGAAATAAACTATCTCATCCATATTATATTGCAGCCCTGCTTCGATCCCAAGCTGGTGGAACAGACGCTGGCCAAGTCCAGCTGCAAGGAAGACAAGAAGATACTCATCCAAAACATGGAGGATGAATTGTACTAGGGCACATCAGACGGAGAAAGACCTGCTGCTGCTGCCCTACCCAAACAACTAACTACAAACTGAACCTTGTGATAGTCGTCGTCGTCGAGTGCGGATTGGTATTCGAGCTTGAAACAAGCTGCTGCCCGCCCGGCCCTCGACCCCGTTAAGCCGTCAAGGTGCTCGTCTAGGCAACCGGTGACCAGGAACCAACCAGAGCCTGCCTGGAACAACACACTTAACACTCGCCAAAATCATTTACTTAAGTAACTGAAGCAACATACACATGTGTACTTAGCGAATCCTGGGAGCGTAACGTGCTTCGGTCTTTCGTTAATTTATTCTATCATCCCAGGATTAGGATTTGTTTTCTTAGCTTAAAGCTCAATATTTTATATATTTTAACATTTTTTAATTGGTTTTTTTAGTTTGAAAATGGAGCTATTTGAAATCGAAATGAAGAAAGTCGCGCGACTGACACCTAGCTTTAATCAAAATGAAATAGGCACGGGATACCCAAGAACCTGTAGATCTTAAGCAAAACGTAGACCATTGTGATTGTGATTAATGAAGATAAGAAGCCCTTGAAGCTGCGTAATTGGCTAACCCTTTCAAAATGAGTCACTGTTTAAGATGCATGCACCTGCTGCTCTTACAAGCAATAGGTTGCGCCACCTCCCAATAATATATATGTACATATAGAATATGTAAATTTACAGTTTCTTGGCCTTATCCCTATTTCTGCACCTAAGACACGTCAGGGAACCTCACCTCCCCCCCCCCCCCAAAAAAAAAAAGAAAAATGAAAAAAGGCAAGAGCGGCAAAAGAAAACTCCCGGAATGATCGAGAGTGGTAAATATTAATGCATAGTTTAATTTTAGTCGTAGGTCCGTAATAAAAGGGTTGAATAAAGAAAAACAACATGCAGTTGTAAATATAAATGGATGTGACACTTACTTGCATTCCACCAAGATTCTGGATTTCATCACGAACTTAATTCCGGACGATGAGGTCATGCACGTCTTTTGCTGCATTTTTTTAATTTTATAATTGAATTTTTTGGTCCTTTGTTCTTACACTTTTCATTTTAAACACTTATATGATGTCGGAATTTCACAAGAGACACTCCGATTTTAAATACGATTATTAATTTATGTTTTAAGATTACGTCTTGGATTTTTGGGCATATCACACTTCTTCAACAATTCACAAAATGCTCCGATTTTAAGTACGATCAGGGGAATCCCTATTAGAGGTGGTGATATTTTCACCTTATCAGCAGTGTTGCGAGAACCTGAGTTTTTTAGACATGTAATAAATATGGTAAACTGGCAGCACTGATCAGTGCTGCCAATTTGGATTTTTTCCCGTCAAAACTGGCTTTTTTTTAAGGCTAACTGCGGGAAAAATTTGTGAATTGCGGGAATTGTGAAAAGCGGGAATTCTGGCTTTTTTGGAAATTGAATTGGCTTTTTCCCGATTTTTTTTTGTGTTGTTAAAACTTAAGTACAAAATATGAAAAAGTGGCAGCTAAAAAGTTAGCTTTACGAACAAACCAGATAATGTAGCGACGTATCGATTGTTTTAATAGATATACGCTAATTTCATAAGTCGCTTAGTTTTTCCATCTCTATATAAAAAGTGCGCGTAAATTGTTAGCAAGTTCTAAAATGCCGAAGGAGTATAAACAAAAATGCCGCGATGTCTGGCTTAAAAGTGATGAATTTAAGGCATGGATTCGCAGGGATGACACAGACCTGCAAAGGGTTTATTGCAACTATTGCAAGACTACTATTACAGCTAAACTCAGTGATCTGCGAGCTCACGCTGCAATAAAGAAGCATACTAGTGTAAGCAAAAGATATTCATTTCTATTTATATTCATTATATTTATTTTAATATACAGAAACGGATTGCGAAGGGTCGGGAAATGCTGCGTCGACTATGAAGTGCCAATCAAATATCTGCAGATGATAGGAACTATTAGGTCTTACGAAAATAAGGAAGACCATGAAGAAATTGATCAAATTATGGAAATCTTTTAAACAAAACTGAACTTATTAAATTTTTATATTTTTTGAAATTTTTTCTATTTTTTATACATTTGTTTCAGCTTTTTTTTTGGATTTTTTTATAAATTTTTAAAGCTTTTTTTTCACTTCTCCCGTCAAAAACAGCTTTTTTTGTTGGTCAAAAGTTGGCAGCACTGGCACTGATGCCAAAAAAACCACCATTTTTATAATCTGATCATACTGCCTTTCTGTCGCATATCTATCTTTACGGACTGTCGGATATTTAAAAAAATTTTATATTTATTGATATTTTGTATAATTAAAAAATAAAATAAAATATCATTTTAAAATATCGATATATTTTTTTCGTAATGATGGTAACATGAAAAAAATCCAGAAACATCGCAACATCGATATTTGGCAAACTAAATATTTCGATATATCGATATATTTTCAACAACCCTACTTGACAATTTTTTTGCAAAACATATAATTAACAAAAAACAACGTTGCGGATAACAAATTGCCAATAAAATACGTGGAAAACAGAGATCATGGTAAGTACTAGCAAATGCACATGAAACTGCAGCGGCGGCGTCTGTTTGCGAGCCATTTTCTTCAAATCCTATACCACAAAGCGTGTTAAATTTGCGCATTTTTTCGGTGCCTTCGAGTGACGTTGTTGTAATGTGCGGCAGCGGTGTCGGCAGCTGCAGGGGGAAAGTGCGCGATAGAATGGGTGGGGGCGCAGACGGCGGCAGTGGGAGCACCCCGTTGTGACCTTGCCGCCGCTTGGAGCGCCGACGTCTTTGTTGCAGGCGACCTACCGGAGTGTGTGTATCTATCCCGTACTTAACCCCACGCGCTCGCTCCTCCGCCGCTGAGGCCTTATCTGTAAAGGGAACGAATGTAACCATATGGTGATGGATTTACATGGACGTTGTATATTATTAAATTTTTATCACGGATTACGGGCAGTGGATAAAGTTGAAGTTGCATGCAAACAACAATTAAAAGACGATTATAAATCATAACAAAACCTTTATAGTCTCACTTTGTTTTCGATAAAATATCATAGCTTTTCCCTATCTGCATAAAACTTCTAAAACATTTATCCGTATAAATTCAAAGCAACAAGAGGGAGAGAGAGAGATAAAAAAAATATTACTTCACATGCCACCCAGAAAATATAAGGCTCAATAAATTGGAAAAAATGTAACAAAATTTGAATTAACCCCTTGTTTTTCATTTTACAGGGCAGCAACGACAGAGCATCAAGATCGCCGCGTTCGGATGATCAGCGCGAGATCAGCGACATGCCGGCCACCAAGAGATCGCGCTCCGACTCGGGTGAGTTTCCCATCTGTCCGTCTATAAATAACTAAGTATGATGGAATGATAACCGAGGAGGCGGTCCCAGAAACATGTTCAGTGTTTGGTTAATAGGTTAATCAACGATCAACAACAACAACAACAAGTCCCCGAGGAGCCGGCAAAATATTGTATTATATTTTTGGTTGTCTCTCTCTGAGCATTAAACATAAGCACATCTCTTATATTTTC
This sequence comes from Drosophila serrata, assembly GCF_035046125.1. Lineage (NCBI taxonomy): Eukaryota > Metazoa > Arthropoda > Insecta > Diptera > Drosophilidae > Drosophila > Drosophila serrata. The sequence goes on from NW_028257014.1 coordinate 865,170, forward strand.
TCTCCTACTTGTACTTCCACTCTACTCTTACTACTACTCTACTCTACTCCGTTGCATCTTAAGGGCAGCATCTGACGCCACTAAATAATCGGTTTTTCTTTTTGTTCTGCTTAAGTAATTGCAGACTTCATAAACGCACGATGAACTCTATAACTCAGACTGTGAGGTGTGAGGTGAGGTGAGAGTCAAACGAATCGATATCGCTATCGAGTTGAGAGTCAGTCTATCGCCGAAATCTAAAAAGGCGCGATACCAAAGTCGATAAGAAACAAGAAACAAACTATAAATATATGCAAATGAGTCGCGTAAAGTCAACGAATCGCCATAAACTAATCAAAAATGCATATATAACTATTATCTCTCTCTTTCTCTTTCTTCTATATCTCTCTTTTTTAGTTCTCGTAAGCGTTTTTTTCTTCTTTTAAGTTTGTTCCGCCTAAGACTAAGTTTTGTCAAGAGTCGAGGTCGAGCTCGATGTCGAGGTCGGTTATTGAGATCGAGAGAGAGACATGATGCCCAATTAGATAACTCCACTACTACCAACTACCAACAAAACAGCCCAACCAACCAAGAACATCGACATTAATCCGCTTCTAACCACCTCGCCATCACGTCGTCGTTCGTGTGCCGCCAGCTAGCTGCTGTTGGGGACTGATCCGGGCTCCTGATTTTGATTCCGATCCTGTCCTGTGTGGTTGCGCGCATTTACATTAAGTACCAATGAAATTATGTGTTTTGCCATAGCCTAGCCTAGCTTAGCCATTTCGTTGTTCCGATTAACCAAGCCAGACGGTCCGATACTGCCATATATGTCATATAGTCCAAAAGGGGGAACGAACGAACTCACTTCATTAGTCCCAGAACGATCTCAACGATCCCCAAGATCCGCACTAGAAATAGCACTGATTTCTCCTTCGACTGAAGCCCAGCCCGGGTGAGACGCCCAACCAATAACGAAGGGATTAACCAAGAGAGTAGCGAACATATAAGATCAGATCAGAACAGAACATCCTTTATCTGCATAGGTAGGGCGAAGGAGAACCTAACCAATTTAAACATATTGTTGCTCTTATTATCGTTTCAGCGTCTTGTTTTCTTTTTTTTATTTTTCTCTTTTTTATCACTCTGAGCAATGTAAAATGTGTGTGACCCTTCTTCAAGTCAATTACCACGCCCCCAACTCATGGAAATCGAATCGAAAACCGAAAACCGAATACGAAACGCACCTAAGGTCGCTTATAATTTCTAATTTTTATGAAAACTATACACATACGCCATAGCTGAGCACACTCACGGACGGAGGGTAATCCCGGAGCTGGATCCCCATGCGGGGTACTCTCCATCCTGCCGTGTGCCCAGTTCTAAAACAGCGCCGACGCCCAACAATCTGATGAGTCGGTGGATGTCCTATTTGTCCCATTTACCTATTATATCTACACTGCATCACATTCTACACACTATGTCTTTCAACAATTGCCTATCGATAAGCGTATATGTTTTAATTTGACGGGAGTTTTATCTTTTTTATTCTTGCATTTCACAGCCTCTCTTGATAAAAAGCGAAAAACACTGACAAAAACTCAAGACATAAGACCTCTTGCCTCCTAATAGAATCATAGCTATCTGACCTTTCTCATCAAAGAAATGTAATGTCTAGCTACTTAACTATATCGAATGTATATCGGGGCAAAGCCGATGACAGCATCGATAGAAACGAGCGTGCTCCGATACCCATCCGATCCGGTCTAATCCACTAGAAATATGGAGCCTACGCACGGGGATACGCCCACCCGACCCGTCTCTACTCTATTGATTAAACAATTTTTTTCTTATTTTTGTTCTTTTTGTCTTCATCTCTCTTGCAGGCAGCAGTCAGTTTTTGTCTTTTAAACTATTAAGATTTCAAAACCCTTTCTTGGACTCACATTTGTCCAACCGTTTTTGGAACCAAGATATTCAAAAAATCTAAATAACAAAAAAAAAAAATAAAGCAAAGAAAAGTCAAACCTGAAAAAACTCCCAAACAGAAACCAATTGCATAGAGCTGATGAACTCAAGCGTACTACTCCGCCCCCCTCACCCAGTATAAGATGCACTAATCCCTCTTCCCAATTCTAGGCAAGTCCACGGATTCGAAAATTCCCTACCTTTCGCAGCCCCTGTACGACCTCAAGCAAACGGGCGATGTCAAGTTCGGGCCGGGCACCCGCTCCGCCCTGCTAGGCCTCCTCGGTGGCGCCCTGCCCAAGCTCTCGTCGGAGCAGCATGACCTCGTCAGCAAGGCCAAGAAGTATGCTATGGAGCAGAGCATTAAGATGGTGCTGATGAAGCAGACCCTCGCACACCAGCAGCAGCAGCTGGCCACCCAACGCACTCAGGTGCAGCGCCAGCAGGCACTCGCTTTAATGTGCAGGTAAGAAACTGTTTCCGTGGCCTTTGGAGCTTAGAACTGGAGATTCTGATGCAAAACTCTTGAAATGTCTGGCGAAGATTGGGTCCCGCGGCTGTAGCTCCGCGTTACTGGAGGCAGGCGAAGGGGATCCAGTCACTGTGCGCTTTTAGCTGATAAGATCTGACTCCGACTTCCCTATTTACCATGCTGAATGTTGAAAAGAGTTAGCCCAACAAATAACTCCCTTGCAACTTCTTCTTCCAGAGTCTACGTGGGCAGTATTTCATTTGAGCTCAAAGAGGACACGATCCGGGTGGCCTTCACCCCATTTGGACCCATCAAGTCCATCAATATGTCGTGGGATCCAATCACACAGAAGCACAAAGGCTTTGCCTTCGTGGAGTACGAAATACCAGAGGGCGCTCAATTGGCACTGGAGCAGATGAATGGAGCCTTGATGGGCGGCAGGAATATCAAAGTGGGACGACCCAGCAACATGCCACAGGCACAGCAGGTCATTGACGAGGTTCAGGAGGAGGCTAAGAGCTTTAATCGAATCTACGTGGCGTCCATACATCCGGATCTGTCCGAGGAGGATATCAAGAGCGTCTTTGAGGCCTTCGGGCCTATTCTTTACTGCAAACTGGCTCAGGGCACATCCCTGCACACGCACAAGGGCTACGGCTTCATTGAGTATGCCAACAAACAGGCCATGGACGAGGCCATAGCCAGCATGAATCTCTTTGATTTGGGCGGACAGCTACTGCGGTATGTTTCCTTATTAAGCTAACCGATTTAATTGCTATATTTCTCATTATTCTTTCAGAGTTGGTCGTTCCATTACCCCGCCAAACGCCTTGGCCTGTCCCACAACGAACTCCACAATGCCCACAGCAGCTGCGGTGGCAGCCGCAGCGGCGACGGCCAAGATCCAGGCCTTGGATGCCGTAGCTAGCAATGCGGTGCTGGGTCTGTCGCAGAACACACCTGCTTTGGCAGCCGGAGCAGTGGTCACCAAGGTGGGAGCTATGCCGGTAGTTTCGGCCGCCACATCAGCAGCTGCCCTGCATCCCGCTCTGGCTGTTCAGGCAGCTCCAGCAGCAGCTCTTTTGCCGCCGGGCATTTTCCAGGCACCTTCCGCCGTGGCACCTAGCCTGCTGGGAGTGCCAGCCGGACTGCAGCCTCTCCAGGCGGTGGCACCCACTCTTCCGCCACCCGCTCTGCTTGCCACGCCCACGCTGCCCATACCTGGAGTTGCTGGCGGCGGTGTTGGAGCTGTCGGCGTACTGCCCACATCGGTGGCCACTTTGGCCGCTGCGGTGGAGGCCAGCAATGGTGCAGCAGTCGCAGCTCTCTCGGCAGCTGCCAATAATGCCGCTGTAACGGCGGCCAACCTCTCGGAGAACATCAAAAAGGCGCACGAGAAGCAGCAGGAGGAGCTGCAGAAGAAGCTGATGGACGAGGGCGATGTGCAGACACTGCAGCAGCAGGAGACTATGTCCATCAAGGGCCAGAGTGCCCGCCAGCTGGTGATGCAGCGTCTGATGCGGCCTCAGGACTCGCGAGTGATCATACTGCGGAACATGGTCGGTCCCGAGGATGTGGACGAAACGCTGCAGGAGGAGATCCAGGAGGAATGCAGCAAATTCGGCACCGTCAGCCGAGTGATCATATTCAACGAGAAGCAAACGGAGAACGAGGACGACGACGAGGCGGAGATCATTGTGAAGATATTCGTTGAGTTCTCGGCCGGGGCGGAGGCCTTGCGCGGCAAGGAAGCGCTCCACGGACGATTCTTTGGCGGACGAAGGGTGGTGGCTGAGCTCTATGACCAGGGAATTTTCGATCAGGGCGATCTGTCCGGCTAGAAGGAAGGTGAAGGAGAAAGGAGTCCTGACCTTGGTTTGCCCTTTTTTACTTAGCACCTAAAACGATGAAAATCGATGCACGATTATTTATTAACGCCAGTCCGCGAACGAAAAACTTACGTTGGCAGCCAGACTATGATAAAGATTATGATTACGATGAGATGATGATTATTCTGCAACGCAGTGATTTAGATTTAAAGTTAGAGAAGATCCCCTGACCTGTAAAGTGTTTCGATTTTGTATTATTTCATGCCCAGAGACTACAAGGAAATAATAATACACAAATATAACAATCCCCCCAGCAAAACACACCCAAGCAATGGAAAACTAATTTAACATTTGATTTATTTCGGCGCTTAACCTACACAATAAAATATAGTTTTCCGATTAAGAAATTCGGTTGTATATTAATAGAAGGATAAAAGGGAATAGGAACACAAACAACATTTATAATTTCACAATTATTCGAAATCATTTAATTATCGTTTGTTAATATAGTTGGTTAATAGAAATTAAAATTCCCGCCCGCTTCTCGGCACTACGTTTACCAACACTTTCTATATTCGGTTTGCCGCTGTTTAGGTGACCTTAATTTCCCCACGACACAAAGTCAAATCTGACGGGGAAAAAACTAGCTTTAAAAATATAAATATACCTATCGATGTACGATATGCGATAATGTATCTAAATCGCCTCTGCACGTTAAAATAAACATCGATGTATCGTCTTCTCCAGAAGCAATCGATGTTCGCAGTCGTACAAAGAAAATAGAAATCAAAATAATAATGAAGTGATATTCTCCACGAAAAAACGCGACAAATTGTATTTGTGGGCGCGTATCGAGTGCCGGGCCAACACGGGACAACACGCCGCGCACAGTGCAGTTTGCCGTAACTCGAAACGCGGATGCTGGCAGGCAGAGACACACAAAGACAACAGCAGCGCAGTGGCAAGAGCAAACGCAACGCAAAAGGCAGCAAACACAGCAAAGCAAAGAAAACGCAGAAAGCAGCAAGGGACTTTTTTTGGAGGCTGCTACTGCCGTTTGGGGCTACATTAGGCAATAAAAGGTACAGAACGCGTGGAGATCGCGGGATTGGATTGGTAAAAATACTCGGACAGCTGTTCGGAATTGTGTGTGTTCATTCGACTCGCTTCGGCTCGTTTCGATTTGTTCAGGCTTTCTCGATATTCATTAATTCTCCTTGATAAGCCACAGACATAGTGACGCTTTTCGCTTTTTATTGTGTTTTTTTTCGTGCTTTTTTTCAACAACTACGACGCACCCACACACACAGCCTCACACAGAAGTTGGTTGTTTGTTGGCATTCTCCGATGTGCTTGGATCACACAAACTTGAATTAGCCAGCGCATTCCGTATTCATATGTACATACAAACGACTTCTGTTTTGTTTTGGTTCTCTTATGGGCACCTTCCGTCAGTATAATCCGGAGTCCCTATCTCGGATGCCATTATGTAAGGTTTGGCTATCAGACTTCAAGAACACGAATCAGATTAAGCCCAGCGACACGTGCCCAGTGCGGTGGGCAGACGAAGTCTGGCCAGGATTGACCAGTCATCCAGCGGAATTTGCGTATAGGGCAGATTTCAATTAGAGCTCAAGCCTCTTCTTACTCTTAATGTGACTTGCACTCCTTGCAATAGGTTGTATAAAGGTTTTAAACGAACCACTACAAATTTAAATATTTACAGGTATTAATACACCTTGAAACATACTCTTCTTCTAAGAGAATTATTTACATATTGTTCAGTAAGCTGTGTGATCACTTTCTCAATGTCCGTTTAAGCCCAACTAATTTATTTATTTGGCTTAAAAGATATAACAAAATATATATGAGAACAACTTTATGCGAGTAAAAGGTGGTGAATACTTGACGTTTCCTATTTTGCTATCTAATTAAATTAGAACGTCTCTGTTTTAATTAAATACATATTAATTACGGACCATCTATCAATAATTTCAAACAAAATTGAACAAAATGATGTCATAATATTAAGATTTTATAACAAAGCCCCTGTAACTTGTTTGTAATCATATTCATACGTTGGACTTTAGCTTTTAATTTACCTTAAAGATTACAAAAAAAAAGTTATTCATACAAATTAGTCCACAATCACACATCAATTAATCCCACAATGCCTTAGAACAAGAACAGAATGGACATTAATATTAGCTTAAACAATATTTATTTATTTATTTATATAAAGCCCAAAGCAGGATAGTGCTTTGGAGAAAAAAGAACTATTGATATCAAGATGGATTCACTTCTCTTTTTGCATCGCTATGTTTTCAGACACCATCATTGAGCACAAAATTTGTGGCCCAAAAATGAGCTGCAAGGTGCGGCTGATGGAGGATGGGTCGCTGGACGAGGAGCCACTAACCCTAAAGGAGATCGCCTACCAGAAGCTATGCAACAACCTGGACATCATCAGTGGCCTCCGTCCCGATGGCCAGCGCTGCCTCAACTCGGGAATTGTCCTGCCCAACGAGATCTGTGACGGCTTCCTGGAAAACTATCAGCGCTTCAACCGACCACTGGACGACAGCGTCATCTGTCTCTTCGAGGACACGCAGCGCACATCGCTCAAGATCGTCAATCTGCGCAACAGCACGCTAAGCAGCATTGGTGAGAGGTTTTTCCTTTTTTATGTCACTCTGAAATGCATATCACCTCGTAGGGGTTTACAATCTTAAAGCTAAAATTTAAGGAGTCATTTGTCTTCAATATTGTAATAGCATCATATAAGATGAGAATAAGAATTTGTTATATTTTGGCTCACTGATCACGAATCTTCCGTTTTGTTTTGGTACCATTACGTCAAGATTTCCTCCTAACCTCAAAACCATGGTAGATTTTAAAACATTTAGTGCTCGTTAGTTTATATAGTTCAGATTCGTGACCATGGTAAAACCATAGACGGTATAATACATAAAATGTTTAACGACAAATATTTAAAATATTTTGTATCCTTGCAGGCCTAGAGACCTTGATGCGCCACAAGCTATTCGCGCTGTCCATGTGGTACTGCGACACGATCACGGTGCGATCTCACCACCTGCTAGCACACTACGGCGACAGCTTGCGCTCGTTGGAGCTGGGAATCAGTTCCCATCTGCTGCAGTATGCGGAGCCTAACGAGAAAGAACCGGTGGACTTTCAGCTGACATGTCCGCATCTGCGGCGTTTGGTTCTCAACGGCGTGGTAATGCACCACCGACTACAGTTCGCCCATTTGCATGATCTGGGGCACTTGGACCTCACGTCCTGTGTGCTGGCAAACTTCAGTTTGGAGGCATTGGGTTCGCTGCCCAACTTGCACACGCTCATCCTGTTCAATGTGTGGCCCATTGCCAACCAGCTTCACGCCATCTGCTGCCTGCGGCGCTTGTGCACTCTTGACATATCCATCTCCAGTTCCGGTAGTGGGCAGGGCACCTACGACCTGCCCGACCAAACGCTGGAGATGCTGATGGACAACCTGAGACACCTGACTCACCTGGACATCTCGGGAACGAATTTGGCGGGTAACGGCGTAGCCACCAAGGAGTCGACGAGTGCCAGTGCTGTCGTACAGTCGTCCAGCAGCACCAAGATGGAACAGAATTTTGCCCTCACCGACATCCCGGGCTTGGCATCGCGCACTCAGCGTCCACTACAGTTCCTCGGACTCTATCACACAGCCCATTGGGCCTGCAAAAGACACGATATCCCTGCTCTGGAAGTGGCCGGAGATGCAAACGAGCAGCAGATCCTCACGGCAGCGCGGTATTATCACGACAGACCCGTGCTTTTGACAAGGGTGAATATGAAGTCTTGCCCAGATTGGGTTTATATGTAACGAAACGTGTGTGTGCTTCCATTTCTTAGGTACTTAATGACCTGTACCATCTGTTTCGCTTCGAGAACTGCAAGGACATACATACAGCGCTGGATGTAGTGCTCTCCGCCATGGATAGACACCTTAAGTTTAAGCACATGCAAATCTCCGGCAGGTGAGTGTAGAGAGCCCTTCGGTCGGGGACTTGCACTTTGAAAGTCGGAATATGATGCCATTCACTTCTAAACAATTTGTTGGCCTGCATTCTTAAAATCGATTATAATGTATCTTTTACTATGCCCAAAAATGCTCTTCTAGTGCCACATTATTCTACATTGTCAAGGGCAGAGACCGGTCAAAATTTGGAACTCTATTGCGGAACCACATCATTCGCACACTGCTCAACGGTATGGAGATGCATCTCACGGACGACACCATGTTACGGAATGGTTACCTCACACTCACCCAGTTCCACATGCCCGCCGATGTGGTTAGTAACAGAGTTCTGATCCACGATAAGAGCTGCTAAGATTAATCAATAACGTTTTTTCTAGCTCTTCGAGTACGAGCGGCTCATAAAGATCCTGCTTCACGGCGTCTCCAAGACGGAACAGGAGGGATTTGTTCAGCGCATTGCCATCTATCTGCTGAACACACTGGCATGTCAGGTGGACGGACGCCAGAAGCTCTTCTTGGGCGAGTTGGGAGTAGTTAGCGTGAGTTGAGCGTCTATTGGGCGTCCAAATCAAATATATATTAAGTATTTTATATGATATTTTATATATTATTCAATTTAAAGACTATGCTGACCCTGATCAAGGATCGCTTGACGCGCTCTGTCTTCGACGATGTGATGGAGGTGGCCTGGTCCACCATGTGGAATGTAACTGATGAGACTGCTATTAATTGTAAGAGATTCCTTGACGGGCGCGGCATGGAGTATTTCCTCAAGTGTTTACATGTAAGTTTTATTCTAATTTGATTCGTCAAAGCTTATACCTGGACGGGGATTTAATAAGTATCTCCATCTTCGATTGTTGGATTTTAATTCATTTCATTCTATCTTAAAAACAAATCAACTCCTTGATTTCACAAAGAAAATCTTTTTATTAAGATTCTTGTAAATATAATCCTTTTTTTCCGTCACACCGCAGACCTTTCCGGACCGTGACGAGCTGCTGCGTAACATGATGGGCCTGCTGGGCAACGTGGCCGAGGTGAAGTGGCTCCGGCCAAAGCTGATGACCCAGGAGTTTATTGAGGTGTTCGCCCGCCTGCTGGACTCCCTGAGTGACGGCATCGAGGTGGGTGGATCTGATGCTAGTGCGAGTTTGCTGGCGAGAGTGCGGGAGGGGGAGATGGGCAGTGCTAACCATGCTAACCTGCGCTTCCAGGTCAGCTACAATGCGGCTGGAGTGCTGGCGCACATCGCCTCTGACGGAGCCGACGCCTGGACCATCAAGACGCCCAGTCGGGAGCATGTTCTGGAGCGTATGGTGGCCGCCATCCAGCGCTGGAACATCAAGAGCGAGCGCAACATAAACTATCGCAGCTTCGAACCGATACTGAGTTTGGTGCGATGCTATGAGACGCCCCAATGCCAGCACTGGGCCGTTTGGGCTTTGGCCAATCTGACGCAAGTGAGTTGCTGCTTCTAGGAACAATATATATACCCTACTTACATACTTTAACTTCCCGTCAGGTTTATCCAGAGAAATATTGCCAGCTGGTGGAGCAGGAGAATGGCATCCAGATACTGAATGAACTCATCGAGCACGAGACGCCCTACAGCGAGATTAAGCGCATCGCCCGCCTGGTCATTGAGCAGTGTGACGCCGGAACGGATCGCATGGTCGAGGGCTAAGCACACCGATTGGTTGTAGGATAACTTAGCTGTAGACTTTGAGTTTGTTGTAATGTTTTTTTTTTCTCGTTTGCTTCCGTCGTTTCCCGTTTTGATATTCAAATTCAGTGTTGTATATCGTTGGAGAGAATTTATCGTGATTTTGATGATCTTTTCGAGACCAAGTTCGCGAGAATAAGGAGATTATTCTGAAACACCACAAGCAAACGGAAAATATTCGATTATATATATATGAATGATAGATTATACATGTATATGATGTATCCTTTCCTTGTTGTAAGCCAGAGCTCTAATAAGATCGCCAGAAGTGTAAATATTGTTAAAAACCGGAACCAGAAAGATAGGAGAAAGCAGCGGAAATAGTAGAAGGCTAGCAAGGTAACTGGAGATTAAAAAAGAATCCCTAAGAATTAAATTCGACCCGCGGATCGAGTGTTTATTCTCTAGATATACGGACATATATATACATATATAGATGAGTGTAAATGAATTTAATTGTTCGATCTGTTCCTAGATTTGTGTTCATTCTTCAAAGACCACCTATTTTCGCCTTCGTTCGCATCATCCACCTTCGCTGCATGGAGAATCGTTCTATATAATCTAGCTCTATAAACTAGAACCTAGAACTAGAACCCTAGACTAGATCGTAAGCAACTGTAAATAATTGCGTTCTCCGCTTGGCAGTAATAATATTTATAATAACACTGTACGTTATCCATTAGTTACCTTATGTTATCGTATGTATATTTAGTTTGATTCATAAGCGACATCACGCCTGTGTCTTACACAATAATCCTTACCACCACCTTACCATACATTTAACCAACAACAACTGCATCACCCGCTACAACTCTTCGAGGCCTCTCTTCCCTCTGTTGCTTAATTTCGAAAATTACCATGTTTTTACTATTTAATTTTAATGATTTAAAAAAAAAATATTGAGTTCTTTATTCAAAATCGAATCTTAAACCTTGCTTGATTCATATTGATTTCCTTTTAATTGATACCTATTTATGTGATCAAAGGTCGTAATTATGTGTTTAAATTTAAAATTGTTTGTGAAAACTCAGTTTTAATAATATAATTATTTTTTGTTTTGTATTAAGTTCGTTCAACAAACTCTTCTTTAAAAAATATATCATCACAGTGCGATCAGCAACCATGTAGCAGAGTGTTGAGTGGGGCTTGGAGAGAGCATTCTCTTCTTCCTTCGTCTTCATATGTATGTGGTATGTGTAAATTTCAATAAAGCTGCATCTATGTAACCGTTCGAAATTGCGGTAGTCGAAGTTCGTGGTGTTTCGCGGGGGTGAACGAGAAAGAGCAAATGCCAACGGGTTGGAAATGCCTTTCAGTAACTGCGCATGTCCGATGGTGCTCATCTATCCCTTTCCACCAAGAGCGGAGAGCGAGCCTGGCAACCCTTGCTCGCTTTCACTCACACTCTTGATTTTCCGTTAGTTGTCACTTTGCCGGTGGAAAGTTCGCATGTTTGTTGTGCTGCGTGGACGTAAACGTGCAATTTATAAATAAATATACATTATTTGTGAGTGAAAAATTAAAAGGTAAATGTCTGAAATATACAAGAAACCGAGGAGAGGCATTCAATGAAGTTATAGCAAAACTGAGGCGGGAGCGAAAGCAACAAAGAATGAAAGAGCAACCCCAAAGCAAAGCAATTTACTGTTCTTTGGTTGGAAGGAAAGAAAAGACAGCGAATTTCATTCACTCAATGAATGCCAATTGCCAAGTTTAATTCAACAAAATCGAAACTAAATATTTCCGGCAATTGACAAGGCGTAAACAAAGTGCAAAACAATTGTTTGTCCGACTCCGGATTCTGCGCAGTTTCCTTATCCCTCCATCCCTCTTCGCAAAGAGGCCTGAATAACGTCAACAAGGAAACTAGCCTGGATCAATAACCTTCTTATCAACGAGCCCAGGGAAGGTGGTAAGTCTGGAGGGGAAGCCGTTACCTTGGCAATCAAAACAAAGGGCAGGAAAAACATGGGCAAAAAGGAGAAGGAAATCTGTATGCCGGGCATGAAATAGACTAAGGTATTGATTACCGGCTTTAGCCTATGATTATCCGGAATATTTTCTCGGCCCGCGGAGCAGTGCAGCAATCTCAAACACGACAAATTGCAACAACTAATTTCCACAGGCCACAAACAATAATAGAACTATAAATAAAAGTGGTTCGCCTTGCGCGGGAATCGAACCGCTGACAACAAATTAGGCGGGCACCTCAACGCGCTCGACCAAGACGGTAGCAACGGGAACTTCTCCCAATGTTTACCTAAAACGAACCCGCAAGAGCTTTGTCAAAAGCTCTCTCGCTCTCTTGCTCTCTTTACGGAAAGCGCTGCATAGTGGGTCCAATTGAGGCATTGAGCAAGTAAAACTGATTGAAAATGATAAATAATTGAAATAAATAGAATATACTGAGTAAATCTTGTTTGCTTCAGCTCCATATCGCTACCATCACTGCCAGAGTAGCCTAGATCCCACAAACCAAACCTGGAGGATAGATATAATCAACAGGATGTGGCCCGGCTCCGAGCGTGGAAGCTCGCGGGCACTAGAGTTCCCGACCAGCCAGCAGAACGCCGGCGGTAGTAGCCAACAGGAGACGCTGGCCGACATCGAACATATATCCACCATAGCCGGATCTTTGGCCTCCATTGGCTCGATCTCGCACACCCAGATGCGTTATGTAAGTTACCTAAATGTAGAAAAAGTATATTTTAAATTGGATTTGCCTTCTAGCAATGCACCAATGATGCCGGCTATGACACGGAACACACTTCCCTCAACTCGGATTTTGATGAAATTGAACTCCGCAGGGAGTTACTGAGAGATGTAAGTACAAAATAGGCGATGATCTCATTGTTGATACCAGAAGGAGTCGTCTTAAAGTTGCAGTTCATCAAGTTCAAAGATATTCATTACTAACTTTTTATCTCTCTTCCCCCTCAAGAAATGGAAACTACTCTTTGATATGGTGAGTACCATGATTGTCCATAGATTGTCTGCAGAATCCTTAAAAAGTCACCTCAAATTTCAGTTCGATCCGGAAGGTTTCGGCGAAATCTCCTTCGAGGAATTTATTCTGGCATTAAGATCACCAGAGTTCTTGTCCCAAGTGCCTATGAACAAAAGGGAGCTGCTGCTGGAGCGGGCCAAGAAGGCGCAACTGCCCACAGGACCGGGCTACGTGACGTTCCAGGACTTTGTGAATGTGGTAAGTGGTGGTGGTGGTGGAGGGGGCGCCGCAATTACAATGGCCAACTGGTCAACTTAACCGGGTAGCCATACAGCCCGAGTGTATATAGGTAGGTTTGCTTCTCGGGCTGCTGCTCATCAACAGCAAACTCGATTTAAGTGCAAACACAGGTGCAAAGTACTCGGTCCCCGGACACGACCACGGCCACCACGGCCAGAGTGTGTGTAGGTAGGCTCGTGTTCAAACACTCGCAGGACAAGGCTTCTCCTCGTTCGTCCTGGCTGTTCGTCTCCCTTGTTTGGCAAATGCAAAAAGTGCGCTCGGCAAATAAATGCTACGCTTACAGCTCTGCACAGAGAAATATTCAAGGTTCTATCACAAATCCGCTAAATTTTCAGTGGAATATATGTTTTTTTTATTCCCGTGCAGAGTATTATTATTAAGTCAGAAGCTTATAACTCAGGAAGGAGTCATTTCCGGCCCTATAACCCATATATATTCTTGATCAGCATCAACAGGCGAATCTTTCTAGCCATCTTTGAGGCAAAACAATTTTTTCAATTTTTTTTTTTTCAAATTTTACAAGGGGTTAAAATGTTTAAAAATTTATAAAAATTGAACATTTTCTACATTTTAAATTGAGTATGCAGATTTGTAAACCTAATAAAAACAAACATAGGAAAGCTTTCCGAATTAAAATTAGTGCCTTTTTGACGTAGTTATGATCATTCTAAAATATGATTTCTGGCAAAATTGTGCTATAAAACTATAGATAAATATTTGCTGAAAATATGATATTATAATTCATTCAGAAGCTTATAACTCTGGAAGGAGTCATTTCCGGCCCTATAACCCATATATATTCTTGATCAGCATCAACAGGCGAATCTATCTAGCTATCTTTGAGGGAAAACTATTTTTTTTAAATTTTTTTCCAAATTTTACAAGGGGTTAAAATTAAAAAAAAAAAATTATAAAAATTCGAATTTTTTAATATTTCAAATTGAGTATGCAGATTTGTTAACCTAACAAAAACTAACATAGAAAAGCTTTCCGATTTAAAATTAGTGCCTTTTTGACGTAGGTATGTGATTTTTAAACTTTGATTTATAGAAAAATTATCATTTAAAAATATAGATAAATATTACTAAAATAATGGTATTATAATCTTAGTCAGAAGCTAATATCTCTATGAAGGAGTCATTTCCGGCCCTATAATCCATAAATATTCTTGATCAGCATCAACAGGCGAATCTTTTAAGCCATCTCCGGCCGAAAAAAAATTTTTTCAGAAATTTCCCATTTTTGTAAAAAAAGGAAAGGGGTTACATCATGAAAATTTGCGAAAATCGGCCAAAAATTCACATTTTAAATGGAGTATGCAGTTTTGTTAACCTGCTAAAAATAAACATACGGCCGCTTTTCGAATTGAAATTAATGCGTTTTTAGCTTAGTTATGAAAATTTTAAATTTTGATTTGTCGAAAAATTTCATATAAATAAATATTGTTAATATCGGTTTATTCAGTCAGAAGCCTAAAAGAAAGTGAAAAATTGATAAAAATGGGAAATTTTCTACATTTTAAATTGAGTATGCAGTCTTGTAAACCTAAAACCTAAAAACTAACATAGGAAAGCTTTCCGAATTAAAATTAGTGCCTTTTTGACATAGTTATGATCATTCTAAAATATGATTTCTGGGAAAATTGTGCTATAAAAATAAAGATAAATATCTACTACAAATATGGTATTATAATTTTAGTCAGAAGCGTATAACTCAGGAAGGAGTCATTTCCGGCCCTATAACCCATATATATTCTTGATCAGCATCAACAGGCGAATCTATCAAGCCATCTTTCGTCGAAAACAATTTTTTTCAATTTTTTCCAAATTTTACAAGGGGTTAAAATGTTCAAAAATAGATAAAAATTTGAATTTGTCTTCATTTTAAATTGAGTATGCAGATTTGTTAACCTAATAAAAATTAACATAGGAAAGCTTTCCGAATTAAAATTACTGCCTTTTGGCTTAGCTATGAGTTTTATAAACTTTAATCTCATAATTTAATAGTAGATTACAAGAGTATATAAAGTTCGGCTTCCCGAAGTTAGTTTCTTTTCTTGTTTTCTCATAATATATACTGTAAATGTGTATCTTTAACATCTTAGAAATACTTTAAGTAGGCATCTTAACTCGAATGATTTATAGATTAATATCAATTAGGTATAGGTTTTTTTCTCTGTGCGCGACAACTACAGCTCCTTCGGGCCACACCGTAACGCTTCGCTTCGCCGGACATTTGATTGTTTGTCCTGGTTACCTGGAGCTTTGGCTATTTGCCCTGATGTGGTCCGAAAAGAGTGTCCTGGGTGGATACCTGGCCACCTTGGGTATAAGCTTCGCTGCAGCTGCTCCAGCTGCTGAACAGAAGTGACTTCTTCGGGGGGAAAATAAAGCCCTTTTTCTCGGCTTTGCCTTTGATTGGCAATCCTATTGCATTTTGATTGATTCCCCCCAGTTGATTGGCACGCACACACACAGAACCGCACAAGACAAGCCGACACTCATGCATAATCAATTCGAGAGTGAATATTCCTATGCCTTCGCCTTGCTCGGTCGTTCGATTGTTTGCCAAAGTGTCCTTAAAGTCATGAATTAGCCAAGTCCTTTGCGTTTCTATTTGCCCTGTCCTTTGTGTGTGGGTGTATTTGTACGTAACGGTAATTGTGTATGAGGCCAAGCCCATTCTTTGCACAATGGATTTCCCAAAGACATTCCCATTCCCATTCCCCGGGACATTATTAGGTCCTTGTTTGGCCTGCTAATGCATTTGTTTCTCCCAATTGTGGGCTCCGTTTCCCCTCTCCACTCGCGCGCGGAATTCATATCTCCGGCAGCAATCTGGGATCCTTGTTGCCATCGTAGACAACATATTTCCACTTAATTATAAATTTCAATGATCTTCTGCTGGTCGGGCGAGGACCACGAGGGGATCGGCTGCTGCCGTTGTTGCTGCGGAATGCTGCGAACGATGTCGGAGCTGGCCATGTGCCATGCATAATGCAGAGCCGCCGCCGTGAAGAGATCCCGCTGCCCGGCTCCGGCTCCGGCTCCTTGGTTCCTCTGCCAGCTGCCAATGATTGTTGCCTCTGGCCAGCAGAAGCTCGCACGTGACAAATCCTTTTATGGCAGCGCACAGGGCCCGGGGAGGACCAGGCCAAGACCAAGGCAACGGCGACGCCACCGTGGGGCAGGGGCGCAGAAAGGCGCTATGTGTTGAACGTTATGACAACTGCAAGCACGAGGCTTGCTGGCGACTGTCGTTTGTCTCTTCCTCCATCGGAGATCTGACCAGGCTCAGATTCAGGTTCGGGTTCGGGCACAGCAGGCGACGGCAGCCGGTCAAGAATCAATCTGTGCGGGGTCCGACTATGAACGAACTGGGAATACTCTTCTACTGTTGCAGGATATAAATATCTTGTAGGTTGCATCATCCTTATTCGAAACTCTTGTTTGTTTTTGGCCTTTGACTCATATTTTTCCGAGATCATCACGGGCTTTTTATTTAAAAGTAATAAGCTTTTCGGCTGCAGAGTCCTGACTTTCCCCCTAAGCATGGGTTTCCCTGCCATCGAGGGTAGCCACTTTTAATTGCAGTCTGCGGTGGTGAAGGTGGTGGTGGGATCGGCGCAAAAAGGTGGAACGCCGCCAAGGAGCATTCTTGCATTAATCAGAAAGTCAACGGAGCTGCCAGGCATTCGATCATTCGAAAGCAATTGCGCACTACCGAGAGCTGGTGTGGTGGCATCCAGTCCGGCTGGCATTATCATAATCAGGAGACGCAGCTGGCAGACGCCGAAGCTCCAGGTTGCGAGACAAGGAACCGAGGCAACCAGCTGAACCTGTGCCAGTGCCAGTGCCTGTGCCTGTGCCTGTGCCGAGCACGCACCAAGAAATTCCAGCGGCTTGTCTTGAATGGGCCAGCTGCTGTTCTGGCTGTGGCTATGCCTCCTGCTCCTCCTCCTGCTACTGCATCTAAGATCAAGTTTATTGAATAAACATTGGGGCGATGCATTCAGAAAAAAACGTCGCATTAAAAGCCATCGAAATTCCTACCAAATTAATGCACACAAAAAAATCAAGGGAATTTTTTAGTATATCACATCACACTTTTCTATAAAATGCGCTTCATTTTTGTTTTAAAAACAAAAACTTCTTTATATAGGTAGGAAATAAAGCCTCCTCACCAAGCCTTACACTCTTACCCTTTGAAATCATACAATTTTTCATGTATGAAAAAAGCTATATGCTCTCTATATGGGACCAAGATTTTTCCTATACTGTTGTTCACCGCCGCGGTGGCGTCTGCCGCCCCTGATCTTCAGCTCCGATAGGCGGCGGAAATCAGATCAGATTCGGACTTTGGAGCGGCGACTTCGGCTTGCGCCCTGAAGTAGGTGCAAAATGCCTTGCGCCTCGGACTCGAGGGACGCCTGGCAGGCAGTCAGGCACAGGAAAACCTGGAGGCGATCTCGACGACGCGGTATTAAATCAATGCCAATCCATAAATGGCCTACGCGGCGCGCAGATTGGATTGGAATCTCTTGGCGATTCCATTATTTTGCAATAATATCGCGTAAATCGAGAGGGGACCAAAGAGCGAACACTTCTGGTTAATTATGAGGCGGCTAGTTGCTAATTCTTGACGGCAGCCAGCTGGCCTTAAAGAGTATCAATTATGATCGATTATGCTATAACAATATAACATAATACTGCCTCTATTTATATTGTCACAGTCGTAGAACACCTTGAACTCATTACTCGATCGAATTGTTCTTAGTTATCCTTATTCCATGCATTTTCCCTCGTCCGAATTATAAAAACAAGAGCATTTCATGTTTATACCGCTCCTGATGACCCGCCTCAACTCTAGAGTTGTGCCTTGAATTGGCTGCGCCGAAAATGATGTGGCTATGTTACACTTCTTTACCTCACTGCCGCTTATGGTGCTCCTTTGACCCACTACATCCTCCTGCTCCACCCCTTCGATTTGCTTGCTGACGATGTTTGGTCAATGGTCAATTTGGCAGCCGTTTATTTTGATTGTTGTGCATCCGGGGCAAGGATAACGATGTGCACACGAAATGGACCAGGACCACGGCGAGGACCAAGTCCTGTTCCCGTTCCCTGTTCCCTCCCTTTGGGTGCGTTGCAATATTTTTGCCATCGTCACGGAATTCCCCGATAAACAAGGCGGGAATGAAGGGGCTAACACATGAAGAGGACCCTGTGCAGTGCATCCTCTGTTTGGCATCCTGCGGCGTCATGTCCCGTTCACATATCTCGCAATGATCATTTTTGCATGTTTTCCACCTGCAGGTGTTGTGTGTGTGTTCCCATTTATATATCGAATATATGTATATGTATGTATGTATGTCCTATAATCCGCGCCACAAAATTTATCTGAAAGCGAGGAAATCGAATTTGGGTTCGTGGCTGCCGGAAGACCTGCAGCGTAATCCGGGGGAAGACACCAAAAGCACTTACTTCCGTCTAACACTTGTAGTTTGGCATTCGAATTAGAATAGATGTCCACTATTCACCACGCACTTTTAAAAAAGAACTAATTACGCTGAATAAATTTAAATGGGGTGCTCACACAGTACACACCTGACATTTACGACGACACCATAAAACCCGACCCAAGACTTAGCCCCTGTCCCGGGGTCAATGAATCTCCACAACTGTCAACTGCTTCTGCTTCCACTTTGCCTGCATTGCTCCTGGTCGAACTCCTCCTCATCCGTAGTAGCAGCAGCTCTTCAAGCTCAAGTGCGTCGTTTAATTGCGAGCGAAGGCGGAGGCGGAAGCGCAGGCACGGGGGTGCGCATCATTAACTTGCGACCCTCGGTGCGCTAATGAGACAACCCAGTGTCCAATTTTGATCACTGCGTACAGAGAACAACGCGTGGCTCGGGTTGGCACCTCCTCAATCCATCGCTCTAGCCTCACAGCTCTCGCCGGCAGCTGATTCCGGATTGCGGCTGCTCAGTGGGTTGGAAAACTCGCTGCGCTGCGCTATTTGATTGTACCCGAGCGATCCTATATCCGATTTCCATCCAGCACGCCCCTTCTTCGGCTGCTCGAGAAGAGCAAACAATGCGTGCGGTTCAAGTGGAAGTTGTTTTCGGCGACGAGTCCGCGGATCCTTGGCTGCTTGGCTCCTCGATGCCTTGTTCGTTTTTTTGTCGAGAGGCAAAATGGAGGCACAATTTTTGCCAAATCCTCAAACAAAGTGAGTCTCGCTGCCGAGTGAGTGCCTCGCGTGTCATTCCATTTCCGCTTTGCCATGAATCGCAAATCAAATAGCGGCGTGCAGACGTAAGGAGCAGCTGCCGGCGTCTCCTTGCTCCTTGCTCCTCGTTGCTTTTGCATACACCAAAAGAATTAGGTATTTTACAAAGAATATTACTAAATAGCTATTGTAAATGCACATATTAAACAAGACCCACTTAATAATCAAAGAGTGAGTTTGAATGCTTATTTCTTGAACTTCTACTCTCAATTATTTTCCCCGGTGCATACGCATATCCCTAATCTTGGCCCATATATAAAATCCCATATAGCTTTTGATTCGCAGCTCAAATACAAAAGGCAACGGGCGGGCGGTGACGGTTACTCTTACTCCGACTCCGACCGACTGAAGCTGGCTGAGTTCTCTTGGTACAAAAGACGGCGTCAAAGGCCAAGACAAGTCAAGGCATTTTATAGAACACTCACTCAGCAGCAATTCTGATTGCGATTGTGGATGGGCTGGGCCCTCGGCATATGTGTGTTTATTGTTCTGACAGCGACAGCGACAGCAAATACAGGAAACTGCAGAAAGGTGCAAACGAACTTCCGCTCCAAATCAGTTTTCGATTTGCTTTTTCCCTTTGCGCGCGTCGTCGTTGTTCTGGCTGCTTTCCATATCCATTTCAGCTGCTATTTGCACTTTCCTCGCCTCGCCTCCTTTTGTTTTGGCACGCGCATCTCCTGCTCCTGGAGGCAGCTGTGTCACCTGGAATGCAAATGGGAAAAGTGTGAGCAGAGCGACTTCTAGATTTACTGAATGCACTACACCTCTGTTTCATATCCACTTGGTGGCCCTAATCAATCATCATTCGCCTGGGTCAACGGTAGCCGAGGCGACTGAAAGCCTGATTACCCCGTAATTAGGCAACAGGATCGACACAGGTCCTGCAAAAAGGGAAAAGGCAAATGTGAAATTAATGAGTAAAAATGTGATAATTAGCCGGGACCCCCGAGGAGGAGGCCGACAAAGGCCAAACAAAAAACAATACCCATCCGCCACCATCCCGCATCCTTTCCTTCATCCCCGAGGCTAATTACACAGAGGCCAAATCATTTCGGGCCAGACAAGTGCATCCGTTTTGCTGTAATTGCCGTGTTTGTTTAAGATTCCACCAATGTGCCGGCTCCGACAGCAGCTCCACCTGAAGCTCTTCCCAAGCAATGCAAATTGAATTAGGTCTTGGCATAATATTGTCATTCAATTAGAGGATCCTGGGCCTCGACCTGGCACTTGGCTGGGCAGGCTCCAAGGTGTTTCTCCACAAGCAAACATCAACAAATCCAGACTTCGGTATCGCCTTCGCCTTGTCGCCTCTGGGCCCGCAAAATATGACATTTAATAAGCTGCCAAGGAAAAACAATAGCAATTGAGTGGCGACAAAGGTAAATTGTACATTTGCGGTTAATTGAGTGATGTTAGAATGACAGTTGTTGTCCTTTAGCAAATGTTATTTGATATAGGGAAGGCCGGGCTATAACTAATTTAGGTAATTAAAATTATGTGTTCAGATAAATATACCGATGTTTGCAGTAGCTAAAGGCTTAACAGTTCGCTAAATTCCTTCATAAGTACAAGAAACTATCCACAGACATCGTTGGCAACTTAAACTTTTCTTTATGGAAGGATTTATGTTCGATAACAAACAAATTTAGGTATTACTTGCAAGTAACTTGGACTTTTGATGGAGAATTTTTAGAAGGTTAAGACAGCCCAGCATTTCTGTTAATAAATAAGTCGTAACTAACTAAATGTCAACATTAAATACCTTTATTGAGTTGGAAGTGCTTCCTTTCTCTTCCTTATTGTCCTGATGTTTCGCCATGTCTAGGATTAGCCTTGGTCCTTCCATTAGCTGAGTGGGCGTACAGAAATGTTAATCGAATAGCACATTTAATAAGCTTGAAACCACGAGGATGTTTTACACGCTGCTCAGCCATGAAATAATGCCATTGGCCATGCACCATGGACATGCATTCCCTCCTTCTCCTCCGCCTCCTGGTCCGGCAGGCAGTCTATAAATATTGCTCAACTGTTTGGAATAAAAATGTCAACACGCCGGGTACGCAATGCATAATAGAGAAGGGCGCACACAATGCTACCACACCTCCGAGCCGAGCCGAGCTGGGTGGCGGCTGGTCAGTTGCCTAGCCCCGATAGGCAGCCACCGGAGCCACACCGCCGGAGGAGATGTCCTTTTTTGCGCATAGCCACAGGCTGCCTGTGTGTGTGTGCACTTCTGCTGCAACGGACGCAATTCAAAGGAATTTTTTTGTATGCTGCCCTTGGATATTGCCGCCAACAAAGTCATCTTTCCCTCGCCGCTCCTGCCTGACCCTGTCCGCTGACCCAATCCCGGGCGTTAAATGTTGTGCGACAATTTGTCGGCCTGCACAAAATGTGATTGAGGTGAATGCCGCACCAGCTGAGGTCACAATAATTGTATCGTCGTTTCCGAGGAAGAAACAATATACATACATATGTTTTGGTAAATTACAAAAGGGAAAACATTTAATATGTACATATGTATGTACATATATCCAATATGAATTTGACTGATATTGTATGTAACATACATATGTACTAGAATTTATACTAACTTGACCTCTGCTGTGGCGTATGCCACTGGCACTGTTCAATGCCCTACCCGTCCGTCCGTTGCCTACCTGGTGGCGTCCTGTGGTGCCGGAGCAGGATTCCTCTTGTCCTGTGACCAGGAAATGACATTATCAGCCGCAGCAGAAGCGACACACCTTCGCTGGGACAGAAGAATTTCAAAACTGCGGACCAGGCGGCGTTTTGCAACACTACAGTTTCAGACTAGCAAGTGGTTAGCTCCAAAAGTAGAAGCAGAGTGGAGAGCTTAGAGTGAAAAGAAACTTTGGCACGCGCTGCCGGGAAGTTAAAATCAATCGTTGTTCTCAATGTTCAGTGTTAATTGTGATTAACTTAAAAACGATAATGGCGACTTAATAAGGAACTTATAAAATAGAGCCTTTTCACCGCGTAAGTCGTTAACTGGATAAATTTAAGCCTTAAAACTGCAAAATCCCAGTGAGAGTGAGAGTTTACAGTTATTTAAGAGATCAGTGAGTGGAGTGCTAGGGCGTGCGAGCGGAATGGAACTAAAGGCTTCCACTGTCCGAGGAAACTTTTATCAATTAAATAAAATTTGATAATTGTGGGCATTAAAACAAGCGACTAACGCTGATTAACCCGGAATGGCGGAAGTAACTATTTTGTGCCCTCCTGGGGTCGTGTCAAGCTTAATTTGTGGCTGTTTTCTTTCGCAATCGTAATCGTGTATTTTAATTGCGTGTAGGCTTCATTTGGATGCCGCCTCCATCCACTCTTCCTTTCCCCTCGCTCTTAATTAAACACAATACACATTTTCCGCTTTTGCGATTTTTGTCCGTTTTAAGTCTGCTTTACTAACGTTGTTGGGCCAGCATCTCTGCTAACATCTTAATTACATAATAAACATAATTTAGTTTCGCCAGTCACACGCATAAAGATTTTGTTCATAATTTTATGGCTCGTTTATTTTTGGGCTTTTTGAGTTTTATTTCTGCCGATTTTCCTGATCTCGACGCCAGCAGCAACAGCAAAAGCTCTGGCCACGAGCAAGAGCGACAGCAACACACGCAGCGTGTGGTTTGTTTGTATGTGTGGGTGTCTCGTATCTTCTATTTTTCCATCTACTCCTTCCCTTCAATCACAGCAACAGCAGCCATCGAGTAATATTAACCTTTTTAGTGGTCGGTGGGGTTAAAATTGCACAGTAACGGTGAACGCCTGTTCCGGACTAACGAGAAACTCATGTTTGCGGGTTTTGATGCGCATATAGCACAGATGATCGGCGGGATCTATGTCACGAACGCAACTCTGGGCCAGCTTTAGGAAGCTGGAGTTCAGGTGCTTAATCACACCCTGGGCGGTGGTTAGATCAAACGAAGTATGGAGAAGGCTGTCCGTCGCATTCTCGGAGACAACGTATCCCTGGGCCTGCTCCATAATCCGATTGGTATTGTCCGCGTTACGGGTCACCACCTCTTCCATCGCCTTGTGAAAGTCTTTGGACATTTTTGGAAACAAATTTGAAAAAATTAATGGAAATAAGTACAACAATTTTATAAATGTATTTTTAAAATATTTTTTTGAAAATTGAGAGCAGTTTGAAGTTTCGTATTTAGATAAAATTCACGTTGGACTAAGGTTTTCTAGAGTTCTCACTTGACAAGATCGAGAATTTGATACAGGAGCCTACTGAGATCTTTGATTTTCCTAACACCTTTTATTTTAAGTAGACAATCCTTTTCGCCGTTGTTTTCCAGATGAGCGGTAAGCGTACTCGAAGCTTCAAATGCGCCGTACACCATCGAGATCGTGAGGTTTGCTCAGAGAACGACTTCCAGCTTGTGCTTAACGAACCGCCACTCTTTCGGAAAATGGTGCATGCCATTGCCATGGAGATCCTGCCAGAGGAGCGGGATCGCAAGTACTATGCCGATCGCTATACCTGCTGTCCGCCTCCATTCTTTATTATTCTGGTCACCGTAGTGGAGGTAAAGTCTTAAGATTGTCCCCTTACCCAAGTAAAGTAATCATTTAAATCCTCTTTTTTACGCAGCTGGGTTTCTTTATATATCACGCGTTGGTCACGGGTGAAGCAGCGGCGCGGGGACCCATTCCCTCGGACTCGATGTTCATCTACCGGCCGGACAAACGATATGAGATTTGGCGCTTCCTGTTCTACATGGTACTACATGCGGGATGGCTGCATCTCGGATTTAATGTGGCAGTGCAGCTGGTCTTCGGTCTGCCGCTGGAGATGGTACACGGTTCCACGAGGATAGCCTGTATTTACTTCTCGGGAGTGCTGGCAGGAAGCTTGGGCACCAGCATCTTTGACCCGGAGGTGTTCCTCGTGGGCGCCAGTGGTGGAGTCTACGCTTTGCTAGCCGCCCATCTGGCAAACGTTCTGCTCAACTATCACCAGATGCGCTATGGAGTGCTTCGATTGCTTCACATTCTTGTTTTCGGTGAGAATTTTAAATTACTTAACTTTGACTAAAAGTATAGCCCACTTTATTATTGCAGTTTCCTTCGATTTTGGCTTTGCCATCTATGCCCGCTATGCTGGCGAGGAGCTACAGCTGGGATCATCGAGTGAATTCCAGTCCATAGATCAGACTGAAACAGTGGTCGCTGTTTCGTTCGTGGCCCACTTGGCAGGAGCTATTGCCGGCTTGACCATCGGTCTGCTGGTCCTCAAGAGCTTTGAGCAGAAGCTCCACGAGCAGCTACTGTGGTGGATCGCCCTCGGAACTTACTCGGCACTGGTCGTCTTTGCCATAGCCTTTAATATAATGAATGGATTCGCCATGTTTAACGTTCAAGTGGAGAAAATACGCGTTACAGAAACGTATTTCAACGACTTTCAAGTGTAGGAGGATCCCAGGAGGATTACGATGATGAGATCAAGAATATCCATTATCTCATTTCGCTTAAATTTATGTTCATTGCGTTCCGTTGAAGTTTTTATTGTTTTCGGACGTCGATTAAGTTTTCCCGTTTCCCGTTTATTGTTTTGTTATAATCACGCTTTATCTGTAGAATCGGATAGGGCCGAGTAGCCTCTTTAGAACTATGCTTACGTGTATTTTCGGCGTTAATAATTTTTTTTCATTACTAGTTAAGTGACAACAATATTCAGTTGTAAGGGAATATTAATAACAAATGGAACTGATTAGGTGTGTAACATAATGCTCAAGGAATTCAACATTTATAAATATATATATATATACATATATATATACACATATATATATACACATATATAACTGCAGAATCAGAAGACTTTATATAGGAGATAAGAAAAAGGAAAACTCCACGAGAAGCTATAAAAATACAAATAAAAATATGCTTAAGGGCTAATAGAAACCGATATTGGCAATATATCTTCTAAATTTACAGGCCTTACAACAAATTGAGATAACTACCTCGATAAGTAATAAATAATATTTATATATGCAATCGATCAATTTTATAGATTGGTTTCAATTTAATATAGCCGGTATATAAACGAGCACTGCCAGCTTCAGATCAGTTAAGCACCAGTAGAGCAAAAAATACATTTACATATTTCGTATTTACACAGTTTGTTTTTGTAAATAAAAATAAATAAAACGAACGGAATACATTGCTGACCAAAAGAGATTTAACTTTAATAGGGGCTGCCAACTTGGTTTGGGATCGTGCTATTCTGATGCGGTCACACTGCAATTAATCGATCGCCATATTGGCGAAAGATCGTGCGCATCGTGGGTGAAAAGTTCTGTGTTAAAATCGCAATAAATTGGATTGACGACGAAAGTAATGTGTTTTAACGGATTCGCGTGCTGAGGGATAAGGCTCGGCCATCCATCCTTATCAAATCCATGAGTTATGACACAATCTGGAAGCAAAAAACTACAATTTCGCTCAACACGCGCACCTGCGACAATCCCTCGTTCGTTTGTGTGTGTGGGTGTGCGGCTTGCGAGGTTTTCTTATTCGGCGTCGAGGTTTTGCGTTGCGTGTTTTTGGCCAGGACATTGGAAAACATCGGGACATGTTCAGGCCATGACGGTGGTGCAGTCAACAAATCCCAATCCCGGCGGACAAGGAATTTATATTTCCACCGTCAAGTCATTCGTCAGTCTTGTCACATCGTTACACTCATACTGCATACCGCTGAACTGTAAGTGTATTTGTGTCTGTGAGCGCGGGAGCAAGCGAAGGAAGAAGCAGAGCGTTGGTGGCGCAAAAAAATGATGTGAAACAAAAACAACAAAAAACAAGATGGAGGTCGAAACAAATGCAAAAATTATGACGGGAGCGCAACTGCGTCCTTTTCGGGTGATCCGGCGGACAGGAGCTGCGCTGCTCATTGCTTATCCTCCAATTGACGCTGATTAATGTTGGATTTGGCTTATTTTGTGCCAGCTGTAGGAAAATGTCTACATATTTATGGCCGGTGACTTGCAGGAGTGGCAATAACACAAGTGGCTAGAAATGGAAGGTAAGTAATTATAAATATTGTTAATCATGATTTCTTTAATAATTAATTCTAATTTCCCTTTACAATTGGTTTAGGGGGTCGAATTTTAAATCGATCATAATTAAGCCAATAATGCATACATTAATTGTCATTTTGGGTTTTATTAGGTAAATCAGTTGATGTTGATCAAGAGCATATGTACATATATGATGCAAAGGGTCGGAAATGACTCCTTCTCTGCGTAGCAAACATCTGATTAAAATTATTATAACCTGAGAAGATGTATACAAACAATTGCCATAAATATATTGGTTTTTCGTTCACTTACCTTATTTAGTGGTGTTGTAAAAATTGCTATATTTATTATTCTTTAATAACTGAGCGTTCATGTCTTGTTTTAGCCAATCGACTAGCCAGTTGGACACTGCTCTCGATCTTTTCCTCTGGAATCCAGTGTAAGCCGTCGCAAGTGTATAAATCAAATCAATCGAAGCCCTCAGTTAGCCTGGAATGCAAGATTCTCCTTGAGATGGCAAAGCTCCCCACACTCAGAAGGCAACTGCAAACTTCAGTTTCTTATTCTGGTGCGCTAAAACGTGTTTATAAAAAGTACAAGTTAATATTTATGTAATTCCACAGACAGAACCAGACGGTGGAGGAGATCATTACATTGACATATTCATGCGGAATCGGAATCGGGGAATTCCAGGGAAATACACATAAAAACAATGGAGCACGCGACCATGTGGAGCGGAGGATGGTGGCGACCCACGCGAGCAGTCAACCTGCGCCCGTGCCTTTGTCTTGAAAGGAAGGGAACCTCACACATCTTCCACATCGACCAGTTGTCGTCGCTTTTATCCGCAGCTTGGACACGGGACTCTGGACATTCTCTCCAATCGGAATGCTTATCAAGGGGCGCACTTGTAGCTGTCATAAGGCCAACTGAAATATTGGCAGCTCGAGCAGAGACCGAAACAGGAACGAAGAGGAGCGCAAACCCCCTGACAACGACTCTTAACTCTTTTTAATAAACTGGACAAAAGAGGCCCACTTCAGGTGGAGCGAAGCCACAGCAAAGGCACTAACAGAATTGCCCCAGGACTTGTCCTCCATCCATTTATCTCACTCGACGCCGCCGACGGCAGACGGCAAACGGCAAATATGGAAATTTGTTGACCTGGCCGCCCTTTTTTGTGTGTCAGACCAACCGCCACTTAAGGCCGCTTCATTAAACCCTCAGCGAACTCCCTGTCCTGGGCCAAGTGTCCTTATGTCCTGGGTGTAATTAATTTCTGCCACAGTCGAGTCGAGTATTTGAAAAAGCTTAGAAATGCGACCGCAGAGTGTAACAGGAATGGAAACGGGGAAACGTTCGCCGTCGTGCCACCAGGAGTAATTATAAAAAGGAGTTGAGTGGCGAGGATAATAGCACAAGAAGTTGTAGAAAAAATGTCTAAAGATTTAGCTTTTGAATTTAAAGAGTGAAATTGCATAAAAAAGGCTGTTAATAATGCAGAGAATTGCAAATGACAACAAAAGCAACTGAAGTCGTCCAAAAACTAAAGATTCATTAATGTGAGACCCAACTAAAGTTTAATGCTCTGCAACCGGCTTACAACCTAACCAAAATCAATATTTAATCGCCGATTTCGTCAATCAATTAACTTTCGGAACTAATTATAATAAAGTGAAACAACTTAATGGATCGTGAGCGCCCTGCAAACAATGAAAAAAAACGAGGAACTTCGGTCACCCAGGGAATGGCCTCCAATCAAAGTGCGGGTAAGTGAGCAAGCAAGCTAATCAGATTTACTATTAGGACTTTCCTTAAACCTGTCCGTATTGAGTTACCCCAAAAAGGAGTCGACCAGCAGAGACCCCAAAAGCTGGACTGTCCTTTATGGGCCTTTTAGGTTAATTGCTTCTGTTGCATTCCCTCCATTAAGCTTTGGTCATATGAGGTCATTGCTGCTTCATTCGGGGCGGCAAGCACTTCCTTATCCGGTGGAAGCCCGGAAGGAACAGGGGGAACTGCACAATCAACACACTAACGTAATACACGAAATTAGTTTTCATATATGCAAAGCCAAGGGTGGAGCCCTGGCTCAGAGCTGTCACCACCACCCCAGCTGAAGGCTCCCAGGCATCCGCCTGGAAGCGGACACCTGTGCGTGCTCGCTGGCAATTCCTCGTCCTGGTAGAGACAACAAAGGATTCGCGCTCAGGTAGTCAGAGGAGGTGGTGGAACTGTCAAAGTCGAAGTTGTGGCAGACATTTTCATAATTTTCACATGCTCAGGCAGACGGGAGTTTTCCCTCAATTCTGTCTCGGGCGTGCCTCTTAATTGCCCTGACTGGGAGCTGGGGGCTAAGAGCGGGGAGAACTGGTAATGCTATTTAGAGCCTGCCACGACGACTGTCACCTGCTGGGATTTGTGCCGAGTGCCAGAGTGCCTTGTCTCCAAGGTCGCTGTAGGAATTTTCACCACATTTTGACTGATTTTATTGCTTAGTTCTGAACTTTCACGTTTAATAATCTGAAGGAAAAAATTCGATATGGGGAATCATTGGTTTCTTTGTTAAAATCGTTAGCTTACAGGCTTTAAAAGTGTTAATTTCTGATACTGCCTTTCGAAATTGAGTTTCCATTTGTAAGAAATAGAAAACACTCGCCGTCCCCAATGATTGTTGAAGATGTTTCTGCAGAGCACGATAAGCCGTCCTCCAGTGAGGTGGGTGCGAAAATTGGAGTAGTTAGTGCCACCTCCGAGCCGTACACCTTCTGTGTCTTTAGGGAGGAGTCCCAACTGAATGTTATCAAGAGCCTTATCGAGAAGGAGCTGTCCGAACCCTACACCATTTACACGTATCGCTACTTCGCCTACAATTGGCCAGATCTCTGTGTTTTTGCTCTGGACAAGGATCGCTATGTGGGCGTGATTGTGTGCAAGCTGGAGATGCTGTGGCCAGAGGTTAAGCAGGGCTACATAGCCATGCTGGCGGTGGATGTGGCGTACAGGAAGCGGGGAATAGGGAAGGCTCTCGCTACCATGGCCATCGAGATGATGGCCGTGAAGGATGCGACCATTATTGTCCTGGAAACGGAGATAACCAACAAGGCGGCCCTGGCTCTCTACGAAAGTCTTGGCTTCATCCGAGAACGACGACTGATGAACTATTATATGAATGGTATGGATGCCTTTCGTCTGAAGCTGGTGCTCCAAGGGTCCTTGAAAATGCGCTCCACTGAAGATTAGCATTGTAAAAGGTGGTTGTTGTTTCTGTTTCTTTTTTGTTAATGAATGAATGCGACGATCTCACACATTTCTCTCTGTTTCCATTAGCGCCCCAGCGTGCTGCTACTCGAGTAGCCCCGAAGTCCTGCAGGACTCCTCAGTATCAGGTAGATGAAACTCCGCCCGCGTCTAATTGAGCCACAAAACAGCGGCGGTCGGGCGAAGGGATAATGGCTTCTCAGGGTCAATGTCTCGACACATTAAGGCGTACTTACTCGTCGCCTCGATAAAGGTTATGCTTTGATAGGTGGTCCTAAATGCGGCATTCTGTTTAGATTCGTTTAAACTGATTGAAGCAACGGCTAAAGTTCATAAAGAATGGCTGCAGTACTTATTCAGAAGGTCGGCATGTTTTAATTGCGATTGATTGATCGGAAAATGGTTCTTATTTTTGTTACAAAGTTGATTCTATTGGGTTACACTTTTTCAAAGGGTTTAAGGCGTCCATCTTCTTTTTTATTCATTGCAAGTCTTATTCAATATCAAAAGTATGGTTTTCTAAGCATAACTTTCTTTTACAAATATAACAAAATAGTTATTTGAGGTAAAAAGACCTTGGTGGAGC
This sequence comes from Drosophila serrata, assembly GCF_035046125.1. Classification (NCBI taxonomy): domain Eukaryota; kingdom Metazoa; phylum Arthropoda; class Insecta; order Diptera; family Drosophilidae; genus Drosophila; species Drosophila serrata. The sequence continues at coordinate 895,620 of NW_028257014.1, forward strand.
TTGTGGCTCCTTCGGGTCATCGCTTCCCTCCTTCAAAGTTCTCTTATGGAACATTGAACCCTCTTGCCAGTTCTCGTCGGAGGTCTTTCTGCCACAGATCGTTGATCTGTGTGATACTCACTCGAAACTTGCTACCAGCTTCCTCAGTTAGTTGAGTTCTGTTCTGGACTCTGGATCCGACGCTTCATTCCATACACACTTCACCTTTCCGCCAAATGTAAACAAAAACGTTCAAAGTCAACTTTTGGGCAGGTGGCTATCCCAGTCGCCGCTCCGGCGGAGGCCCCGAACAGATGACATGCAACGTTGTGGCAACATTGCGAACGGGAGCAGCAGCAGGTGGAGCGTGTGGAGCAAAGCGCTGATTGAGTTGCACCTGCCATTCGCAGAAACAAGCCGATGGAGAAGGGAGACACGGCGGAGCAGTTGGAGCGATGCTCGCGTTATTTATGTGGATTTTTCGGCTTGAGAGATTCAGCCAGCAGCAGCAGCAGCTCTGGATTCCGAGTCCCCGTTGCAGTTGCCGTCTGAGCCTGTCTCTGACCTCGTCCCCGATTGCTGTTGACATTGTGCCTGCATTTCAATTTGATGTCCACGCTCCTGTCTCCCATAAATCTTGCTCACCACAACCTGCCTAGACCGAATTGCATGGCGTTTGGGATTGCTCTGGAAGCGTGCCTGTCTGCACTCCACCCCCGAAGTTAGAGGCCTTATTTGGATATCTGGCACTTCCTTGTCCCCGGATAATTGTATAACTTAACTTGAAATTAATTGGCAGGTGCAATCAGGCATCTTTGATTGGGCTGCTGCTGCTCCTTCGCTCCCTCGATTATGCACAACAATCAAGTGCGATTTTGGGGAGGCTAAACCAGGATATACACGATGGGACTTGGCTCCTGCTGTTAAATTATTTAGTAACCTTATTAATGCTACTAATATTTACTTGGCATCATTTATTTGCCGAATTAATCAAGCATTTGTGATTTGGTCACGCTTCTTTGAGTCGGCATCATTAATAATTTGTATTTTTGGACCCCGAAAATTGTCATAATACCCTGGAGTTTGTAAGCAAGAGAGTTTACTCGAGGTTAAAAATTGGATTTAGTATTGGGTTGAATTAAAGCTGTTCCTCTTTCAGAACGCAGCTAAGGTGTAATTGCTGCAATGTACAAGCAAATTATGAAGGACTTCTTAATAAAGGGTACTTTTAAGTCGTTTAATTAATCGCAAAGTACCTAACGATTTAAGATGCGACGAAAAGTCCATCAAGCGGAATGCTTATTTCAAAATTCATGGACTTAGTCCTGCTAATCCGACAGGATTCTTGCTAAACATTGATGGGGCGGCATTGACAATATAAATCATTACGATATTCTTCTTCTGCAAGGCCTTTTTATATTTCATGGCTGTGTTTTCGATACCGAACTAGTTTTGTATATATGGAGCAAATATCGATTTTGAGGGGGGCCGAAAAGAAATCACCTCACTCCCGAACGGAGTACTCGGGGAGAGTTGGTATTAATTAAAAGAATTTCCCCAAGTTTTAGTTGCAGTTCCTTTCCTGTTAATTCTCCTCCAGCCAACTCTCTCTCACATAAATATATTTATGTGGAGCAAATATTGATTGAGGGGAGTTGCCGACCATTTCTTACCCTGCCACCCCTTAGTTATTTATGAGGAAAACGAGAGAATTTCATTTATAATTTAGACATTTATTTTTGTTTTCATTTTTTGTTCTTGGTTTATTTATTTATGTATAATTTCTTGTCTGTGTGTGTGTGTGTGCTGAACGTTTCCGCTTCCTATTTTTGGGTGGTGAATGGGGGCGTGGCATGTCTGTGGTTTTATATTATTGAGAATCGAATATGCTATCATCTTGGGCTCTGATTGCTTCTCGCAATCTCCTCTGCCCACAAGGATTCTATTTTGCCTTACGCTTAGCTGGCTTTACTGCCAGATTAGCTATTTTCATTCTGCGATTGCGATTTAGTTTAAATATTTCACTATTTGCATATGGATATACATGGCTATCTATCTATATATATATACAAATATATATATACTTCTGTGGCAATATGTCATATGTATTTTGACCAAAGAGATTAGCCTTTAAAACTGAAATGGAAACTGAAAGAGAAACGAGGGAAATAAAAAGGCTGTTTGGTTTTGTATTTAATGTGTTTCTTGAAATGTTTTTTGATTTTTATTCATTCTTTGGCTTTTCGTGTGTGTGTTTTTCATTCATGGGATTTATATTTATGTTTTTACAAATGAATTAGTTTGCGGTTGCTGTTTTTTCGTGCTTCTGTTTTTGTGTGAATTTCACTAAATTATTAAATAAATAAATAAATAAATAGTTGGTTTCGCTTGACAAAAATTAATAAACCCTCGCGCGCTGCCCTACAATAAATAAATATAATTAGTAATACTTTCGAGTGTGTATTTTTACGGGGATTACCATAAATATTTGCTCGGTTTAAGTGACTTTCGTTTAATTTAATTCGATTTGCTTAATTGTTGTGAATTGAATGGTTCTTTGCTGTGGTTTGCTTGGTTTTCTTTTTTCTTTTTTGCTGTTTGACTAGTGTGTGTGTGCGACTTAATAGTATTTACAATTTAAAACAATTTGTTAGGGGGCCTAAGTTAGTGGTACCTAAGAGCTACGCGTACATAGTCCGAGGGCAGATACTATTATGCTTATCGTTATTATGCTGAGTTTATACAAACAATATGTTGATACAGTTGATTCCTCTCCGATTCAGCAGCTTATTCAGAGTTAATTGCGGCAAATAAATAAATACATAATTTAAGAAGAAACAAACAGACACGGGCGATGGATAATCGGTTAATTTATATCATAGCGAGGGGCGATCTGTTTTGGAATTTTCCTGCTCCTCCTGCACCTCCCCCTCTTGATTTTCTTGAGTTTTACTTGGTTTTTACACGCGAAATAAATTCAGTCTTTGGTTCTATCACAACATTTGTTTACACGTTTCGACGCTTCGGTTCATTCTGTATTCTTTTTAGTCCTTCTTAGTATGTTCTGTGTGTTGCTGCTTTTTCCGAACTGAAAAACGGTAGCGATAACGATAACGGTAATGCTAACCGAAAAGCAAAAGCCAAACGAATCGCGAATTTAGTTTTTAACTAAATCGTTGAATGAACTTTCCTTTTCCACAAACTCTATGTCTCTCGATCTCTCCTGAAGCTGATCGGCGAGGATCCCAAAGATACTTAGGACACGCCCAGATCGTGCAGCAGATGCTGGGTTATCACCTCGCCCTGCTCCTCCATCAGCTGGGCGGTCACCGTGTTGATCAGGTTGAACGCAATGGCGAAGACGGTGAAGGCGCAGTAGACTCCTAGGGCCAGCCACCAGATGAGCTGCTCGTACTCCCGGTGACCAAAGTTCTTCAGCACCAGGAAGCCAATCGTGAGCCCGGCCAGAGCTCCGGTTAGATGGGCAATGTACGACACCTGGGGACCCTTGACGAAGGCTCCGCCATCGAAGTATTGGGTGTACAGAGCATATCCCAGATCGCAGGACACTGTAAACACAGCAAGGATAAAAGGTTCTTCAATTAGTTTGGTTATTCAAAAAATGTCCTTGAAGGTTCAAGGGATTCCAAGGATATATATACTTTTTTGTATGTTAAACGAAAGTGAAACTTACCAAAGATAACCACTGATCCCAGCTGCGTGGAGGCGCTCTTCATGTGCGCATAGTTTAGCGTAATGTTGGCCAAATGGGCGGCCAGAAGGGCATAAACACCGCCACTGGCGCCCACCAGGAACACCTCCGAGTCAACGACACTGGTGCCCAGGGAACCGGCAAAGACGCCGGCCATGTAGATGATTCCGATCCTGGCCGTGCCGTGCATCACCTCCAGGGGAATGCCGAAGAACAGCTGGATGACGATGTTGAAGCCCAGATGGAACCAGTTGGCGTGCAGGAACATGTAGCTGAAGAAGCGCCACACCTGCAGCCGGCGGTCCGGACGGTAGACCAGCACCGAGTCCGAAGGAATCGGAACGGGTAGCCCGAAATTCTGGGCGGGCATTGTGTAGCGGTCGTAGGCGAAGATGGCAATCTAAAATGGGAATAGAGAGTGGTGGAGAAGGGATTGGGGTTAGTTACTTTGATTTATGTTGTTGCCGTCTGGCACGCGACAGAGTCCGCGTCCGCGTCCCAAATAAAGTCTTATGAAAATGCTTAGGGCGAGTCCTGCCAACTTGGCAAGACTTCAAAAACTAAACTCATACGCCCCGTGGGCTGCCCATTTTCAGTGTTTGACTTGATTGTCGTGGCATCGTGCTACATTTTCTACTCAGGACATATCACTTCCAATTCCAAGTACAGTGGTTACTTGAGAATACTTCCTAATATCAGAGACAATAACGAAAATGGGAAACATTTTCTGCACTTCTTTCTAAATGTATCTTTTATGCCATTTTTGTTGTTGAAAGAACTGTATTAGTTTTGACAATTTCTAGTTACATCTTTTGGCATCTTGTGTTGTTTTCTCGTATGTCAAAAAGAAAAGTATGCCCTTAAAAAAGCTGTGCGAGTTTCCCTCTACTTTTTCCACATTTTCCTTAGCCGTGTTTGTTGTTCAACTTGTTTACAATCGATTTTCGGGGGCGCCAGCGAGTCAGACGTGGCAGAAAACGAAACAGAAACAGAAACAGGCACAGACGGGGCTGAGACAGAAACTGATGGAAAGTGCGCAGGGGGGGGGGGGGGAGGGAAACTCTGGGAAAACTTCCGCTTTCGGTATCATTTTTATGGCTCTTTGGGTTAAAAGTTTTCGCGGCTCCTTTGATTTAACGTTTTGGGGGAGGGGGGAGGAAGTATTTGTCTGTGTGCTCACCTCAATGATGGAGATCACCAGGATAAACCAGGGCCAGTGCTTGCGGTGCTCGTACTTGAGGAGACCCAGATCCTCCGCCTCCGGTAGGTGGTGTGTGTCCGGCACGGGATCCCGCTGCATGTAGATGTGCTCGCCCTGCCGCGTGCAGCACGTGCTGCTGGCCGTGCTGCAGTCTGTGTCGTAGGACGACGAGTGGGAGTTGGAGTTGGAGTTGGAGTTGCAGGGAATGTCAATGATGGTCTCCTTGGAATGCTCCTCCGCGGATGAGTCTGTGTCTACCTTCTCCACCGCCTCCTTCTCTGTCTCCTTCTCCAGCTCCACCTCCACCTTGGTCTCGTTTACATTCTGTGTTGGATGATTCTCCATTCTGACTACTTTTCTTGGCGCTGTCGAGACGAAATTCTGAAATGAAGCACGCATTAAGTGTGTAATTAATTAACTTGAACCGAACAATAAACAAAAATCAATTAAGTGCATAAATTATTCATAAACTGCAGGGCAGGGAAAACCAGGGGGGAGAACAATAAAAGAAATGTAGAGAGAGAGAGTGGAATTTTGTTTATAGCCTGTGGGACACGGACTCCGATTCCTTTCCCTTCATCTTGTTGCTTGCAGCAACTTCCTGGCTAAAATCTGGGTCAGTTTGGCTGCGCCTCCATAAAATTTGATGGGCCAAGTTTTCTTTTCTTCTAAATTTAGCTAACTGAACTATGGAGAGTAGATGGAGTAGAAGATACAAAAGTATCTCCCCTTCCCTCTTTGTTGGCATTACATAAACTGCACTTTCAGCCCTGAAATCATCTTCGCTAATGGCCAACTAATCGGCTAATGGCCGTGGATGGGGCATTATTGTAATTGGCAGCACAAATAGCTGGAAAGACATTTCCTCACAAATTATGTTAATCGCATTCGATTCAATTACAGTCGCCGCACACACAGCACCGCGCAAATCTTCTTAAATTCCTCAAACAATTGTTGAGGAGGCGGCGAAAAAAGCCAGGTTTTTGATTTTCATTGCCTTGCACAACAGAAAATAAAATCAAAAACGCGTTTGTCTCACTCCCACATGAATGTACATTGCAGGCAAAGACGGGGAGAGGCGGACTTACAAGGGGGGCTTGTAAATTCGAGTATTAAAATCGAGAAAATACAAATTAAATCAACTGGAAAGTAGATTACTTTACTTATTATTCTTCTTAAGAAGCTTCCTTTTCCCTAGCTGCCCCTGAAGTCTTTAAGCATCTTTTCTGTTTCTTTTTTTTAAGTTGCTTAACACACACACACACCGCTTGTGTGTAGCTGCCCACACAGCTCCGCTATCTCTCTTGCTTATTAATTAATTAATTTATTAATTTTAATTGCAGACACTGCACTGAATGTCCATGCGAGCATGAAAATTACACACACTCATTGCATGAGATGTGTCGAAAGTGGGTCCAAATACTTGGATCGTAATGAATTAATTCGCGGTCTGCTTTCCTTCTGTCCGACGAAGAATAGTTTCACATGACCCTCGGGGTAATTTGCATGATTTTCCGTTTTTGTTGCACTCGCACTCGCACACTTGCACCCTTAAAAACCCTCGAAACCCCAACGAGAAGGTGAGAGGGGAGGGGAGGGAGCACAAGTTGAACAAACTCATTAAGTGCACTTTGTTTCGTTTTTTATGCTGTGTACTGCCTGTGACAATTTCTATTGCAATTTGCAATCTGCAAATGTCTTTTGCTGCCATTTCTTGCACTCATTAAGGCCGGGGCCTTTGGCTTACCTTAGCTGTTTCCTTTGCTCGTCTGGGATATATTATTGTATTGTATCCGGTATCCGAAAAATGCCTTCTTTAATCCAAATAAGTTTAGTTTCTCTTGGCTTAGTTTATTGCCATTTCACTTGGCCACTTTGCTCACAATTTGGGGACCTTGCTGCCGCAAAATTCATTTTCGAGCACCACACACTCACACACAATTTCTCGTGATACAATTTAATTTTTCCTTCGAGAGATATATCTCCTCGCACACAACGCGCAGCGTACGACAATTTCAATATTTCTTGTTTCGAACTCTCGGGCTACGGGTACCGCGTGACGCTCAACGACGACTGCTGTTTCTGTTGATTTCGGTTCGGACTGATTGAGTTTATATGTTGGGCTTACCTTTATATATAGCACGTTTCTGTCCGACCCGGTTTGATGGGGACATGTTGAGGTTCGGTCGTACTCAAATGTTCGACGTTGTGACGTCACGCAGTGAAGCGATTCCCTAAGCAAAATGCTGTTGGGATTATAAGATGGATCGAACACGTTGTGTTTTCGTTGGCTCGTCCGTATAAGAGTTGCGCCTGTTGGCAGTTTGTGGATGCACTCGCCTGCAGCTCGAAGTGAGAGGTTCGGTTGAAGATTGGTTAATAGCAATCAATGAGTCACAGCATTCTCCGATTCATTACCAATGGCCAACATGCGTCGGGTCGCTTTGCGTCTCGGGCGATCTTCAGTGATCGATGTTAACTAAGCTGCTCAATGTGGCGAAATTCCAGCAAGCTTATTATTACCAGAAAGATATGTGTTTGTTTATTTATAGATTCAACTCTTTATTTTACAACTGATTTTAAATAATTTTACTTACTTACATTAAATATTATATGACTTTGTTAGATTTTTAGAGTCTAAAGAAATGGAATTCATTCTTTAAGATACACATTTATCATTACTAAGATTATTTGAAAAAATGGATTTTATGGCTTGCACAATATTGCGAAATTCAAGTTTAGGGTTAAATATAATCAAATTAGTCAAAATAAGGGGAATAATATAAATGAATTTAATTATCAATTGTGAAAGCAAAAGGTGTTTTTGCTCCAACTAATCATTTACGAATATACAAAATATTAATATGTTAGGATCCACAACAATTTAATGCTTTAGTCATTAAAAGAAAACATTACATATAAATATAACATAATATAGGTAATCTCTGTTTTTATACCTTTTCAGGGTATATAATTTTAGTCAGAGGTCTATAACTATGTGTATAAGTCATTTCCGACCATATAATCCATATATATTCTTAATCAGCATTAACAGGCGAGTCTTTTTAGACAACGTTGAGGGAAAGCAAATTTTTTAAATTTGTTCCAAATTTTACAAGGGGTTAAATCGTTAAATTTTTCAATAATTGATAAAAATTTGAATTTTTGTACATTTTAAATCGAGTATGCAGATTTGTTAACCTAATAAAAACTAGCACAGAAAAGCTTTCCGATTTAAAATTAGTGCCTTTTTGACGTAGTTATGAATTTAAAAAAATTTTATTTCATTCAAAATTTTGCAATAAATATGAAGATAAATATCTACTTAAAATATGGTATTATAATTTAGTCAGAAGCTTATAACTCTGGAAGGAGTCATTTCCGAGCCTATAATCAATATATATTCTTGATCAGCATCAACAGGCGAATCGTTCTAGGCATAAAGGAAAGGAAGATATTTTTTGGCCATTTTTTCCAATTTTATAAATCTTTAAATTTAATTTGGATAAAAATTTGAATTTTTCAACATTTTCAGTTGAGTATGCAGATTTATTAACCTACTTAAAACCAACTCTGGAAAGCTTTCCGAATTAAAATTAGTGCCTTTCTGACGTAGTTATGAGATTTTTAAAATTTAATTTCTGGAAAAATGTTCCTATATGTGTAAATATAGACAAATATCTATTTAATATCTATCTAATTTTAGTCAGAAGAATTATGACCGATTTCCGATTCGCTCCTCTAATTTCATCGGAAATTGCATGAGTATATAAACTTCGTCTTCCGGAAGATAGTTTCCTTGATGGTGTAGCTTAAATGTTGGTGAAATAGTTGGCAGCTGGTTTTTGGATTCCTTTCTTTCAAACTAAACCTTTTTCGTTTAGAAATCTCACTTTGTTGACTGATTTAATTACATAATTATTTAAGCAGTCCCTCAAATTAAATAGAAAAGTACAATCAACTTTAAAGCCCTCTCATTTCACGAAATTAATTAACAGCAAAACCTAAAAGGTTCTTAATGATTGTATGGTTTTTGTACCATAATAAAACTCTAACAATAGAGGTTTATTTATTTAAACATAAAGTCCCCACAAATAGCTTATTTTATTCGAAGACGTTTTTGGTTTTTGGTTTTGGGGATTTCTCCATGCAACTCTTGGCCCTGGAACGTGCCGCAGTGGCAGGTGAACCGAAATGCAAATCGATAATGCAGAACATGTCCCCGGGACTCGAATTCGATACTAAAACGAAACGAACGGATTCCCCGTCTGATTCTTCCTAATTCCCGGTAAGGGAATCAGTAGAGATCACGGTCAGGAGGTTTTGAATTTCACACCTTTCCACAGAGATTGAAATCGGTAGCAAAAATAAATATTTATACAAATTATTAGGCGGAGCGAGAGGGCCTAAGCCGCAGTCGGAAGGAGGAGTTCGCGGGAAAGGTCACGACCATGGCATGTTGCACAAAAGGAGTAGCACGATGATGATGCTTCCTGGCCAAAGGATCAGGCTTGCGTTACGTGTTTTGCATGATAAGCCGGGAATTTACACAGATCCGATAGATAGCATAACACACAAACTGTCCTCGCTGCCAGTCATCGTCGTCGCTCCTCCTCGGGGAGGGAAGTTCTCAGGCGAGCGGAGGAGAACTCCCGCATGAAAAGTGAAAAGGAAAAGTCCGTATGTCCTCCTTCTGCCCCGAGATTTATGATGACTTTTTAACATGTGCGTGCAACAGGTAAGCAGGCACAGATACAGATACAGATAGAGCTACTTCTAGAGATACGGATATGGATGCGGGGACACACAAACAGCTAACAGCAAACACAGTTACATGGCCATGACCAAGGCACGTCATCAACTTCATCTTCGTCGTAAATCCTTTTTTCCCACGTTCCCTCAGGTTGTGGTGTCTGTCCTCCAGCCATCCATCCATACATCGCTGGCTTTCCATTGTGCCAGACACGCATCGCATCGCATCTCTCCAAGGGGACCCAGTCCTCATCCTCATCCTCCGTCTCTCCTTCTCTTGTCCATAGCTCTCTTTCTCTCTCTCTTAGGCAGGGCAAGGTCAGCCGCTTAAACACAGGTAACACACAATGTGGGCCGCGAGGGCGTGGGCGTGGGTGCGGGCGCGGGCTTTTCCCACGCAGGACGTTGATTCCTGGCCCGCGGGCCGGGAAATTCCTCAAACATGTGCTCAACATATGCGAGTTGCTGTTGGAATCAGGATTTTCCGCGCACTTGCTTTCCAGACAGCAAGGTGTTTTGTTTCCCGGAGTTTTGTTTTGTGACTTGTTTCCGCAAGTTCCGCCAAAGGTTTCGCGATGTGTGTGCGAGTGTGTTTTTCCCCTGTTTGGTTTTCCTGGATCCTGTCCAAGGATCCCGCCGACTAATAATCGGCCAGGGGCGCGTCTTTCAAGCAGCTTCTTAGAAGGCACTGCACTGAAGAGAAATCTGCTCAAATGTCTTTACGGTAATTCACACAAGGACTCACTCCCGAAAGTCCTTTGGTTAAAGATGAAAAATATGCAACACCTATTTTCAGGGTTCTGGTTGTTTTACAATTTTAAGGAAACAGTCTCTATTTGATGGGAAATGTTAAGAGGTAGATATGAAAAACGTGGGGAAGAAATCAAGTATAAAAGGCAACCAACTCCTTAAACAAATTAACATTTTAGTAAAGCAAACAATAAGAGAACTGCCAGAAGGACTCAAAAGTGTGACAAGTCAGCCCCAAGGGAATGCAAATTTGCTATAGATAAAAATGGAAAGAGGAGACAGAACTTGATGGCGGGGCCAGTTTGAATGTCGGCGATGGGAATGAAATTGAAAAATTGATTGAGAACGAAGCGAAGGCCAATAATAATGGACGAGTAATGAGACTGTCCGCCACAGCCACAGCCGCAGTCATAGTCATAGCAAGAGGAGGACATCCGCGTGGGACTTGAACCAAGGCTTGGCCAGGACATGCTCGAAATTTATCTATTGGATTAAGGTCTCTCTTTTGTGGACGTCTCATTATGGCCAGAGCCAAAGACAAATTGGAAATTTATTGTTATTGTTGGCCAGAAATGGTAAGAAACGGAAGGAAGCGACGGAAGCGCACCAGCGAATATGCATAATAAAAATGTCAATCAATGAACTGCAACGACCCAAAGGGACGGGTCTCTTGCTCCTGCAAGGTCCAGTGCTGCTGGGAGCGATAATTGAACATAAACATTGCATTCAAGTAGTAATTGTTGAAATTATTGTGCATCCTAATCCCGATCGAGGCCAGGGCAAGTCAGGCATTTGGAACTGTGGTCAATGCAGCAGCAGGACCACCACCAAAACCCAATGCGGGTTAAAAAGGACATTTGTATGTATGCCGAGGCATTTTTGGAACGGTTCCCAGGAGATGTCGACACTGCCATTTCTGGCAGCCAAAAAGAAGAGCAGTGCAAACAGAGTCGCCGCTGAGACAATACAAGGATATAAAAAAAAAACGGAGTAATGGCCAAATCCAAATTGGCTCTGACTCGGCGGAGTAAGTCATCGGAATGAATAAATAAATAAATACAGAAACGGAGCTCCTCTGTAAAGAGATAAGGAAACCAGATTACAAAGGCTGGGAAAGTGGTCTTGAGTCAACAGAAAAATTTGTGATGATGGATCATTCAACAATTAATGGAAATGATTGTAGAACTTGGTCTAAGGAATTCTGCAAATATAAAGAGTTTCTATAAGATGCATAGCAGCGTAATCCGTAACCAGGTTATAAAAACTTTCAACAGTCGTAACTCTATACAGTGTAAAGTGTGAAGATAACTTTATTAAGATTCCCCTTCCGCCTACTCTGAACTAATAAAAGTAATTGGAGGGGGGATCGAAAAGTTATCCCATTTAAACTCTTCATATGAATCACACTATGTCCACACTTGAGCTGCATCCCATTTGGATTTAATTCGAGTATTCAGCAGCATCAGCAGCTGCCCCCATCATGGGAAATTGGCAAGCGCCGCAACGCAGCAGAAGCACAAAAAAATGAAAAGAGTGGGAAATAAAACCACATTTGGGGTTGGACCCTCTACTTCTTTTTGCTGCTTCCGCCGCAATCCTGGAACCCTTGACCACTCGCGAAACTCGCGGCGCTAATCAGTTTAAAGGGCGCTTGTCCACTTTGGCAATGCTTTGGTTTTAATTACGCGGCAAAAGTTGGACCACAGTCGCAGCCCAAACTCCGAGCTCATCCTCCAAAACTTTGCAATCTGGCAATTTTTTGCTGCAGCAGGAGTAGGGAGCCCCTCCTCGCCCCGTTCGGCCGCAACTGCAACTCAGATTCGCAGTTAGTTAAAGTGCTGGCAACACATTAAAACTGCAATTCATCGGCAGCCAGCGCCGCACACACATGCCAGAGGAGGAGGAGGAGCAGGAGGAGGCCAAGGAGCGGCATTAGGGCCGGGACTACAACTCAGCGGGAGCTGCTTCCAGCACTAATGAACATTTTATTACAAAAGTTTTCGCTCTGGATGAGGAGCGAACGAACTTGCACATCTTTTTTATTGCATTTCAGTTGGAAAGCTGCTGCTCCTGCTGCTGCTCCTGCCCAGAACTTGGCCCAATTTGAAATATTATTAAGCGGAAGCCAAGGCCCCTGAGCTCCTGGGCTTCTGAGCTCCAGAACTTTAGAGCTCCAGAACTCCAGAGCTTCTTAGCCCCTGGGGAATGGAATGGGATGCACTTGTGCGGCCTCCACCCTTTCGTGGGGGAGAGAGGTGTCATGGTGGTCATCGTCTGGCATGTGTCTGCGACCCGTCTGCACTCGTGACACCGCTGAAATCCAATCCTCCAGCTCTGATATATTTGCCCAGCGGAACTCCAGTCAGCTCTGTAATTCCGTTTTAATTTGCACGGTCGGCGTGAAGTGACTTTGAGACTCCTGCCGTGGCCAGTAGAGGAAATGGATACCCAGGCGAGTGCCAACCCCTGGCAAAAGCCGGGGGCTTCGCTCGGTGACCGGTGACCTTGTTTGCCCACCAAGTGCGAGGCTCTCAGCTTTCCCAGTTCTCCCACTCCGCAGCACTTTAATTACGGATTCGAGCAAACATTGCATTCGAAAATATTTGGTCAGAAAGAAAGGGAAGTGTCTCACTCGAGTGGATTTCGCTTAGGAGAAAGGGTTGCTAGGGTCAGGGTTTAATGGGTTTCAGTTTCTAATTATGATTATTTTGATTGTCCTGACTTGAGCTCTTTTTCAGAAAAGGGTAAATGTGTGCTTGTTATATAATATTTCTAGTTTCATTAGAAAAGAAAGGATACGAACCCCTAATAGAGAATGTCAACTTTTAAAAAGCCACGATTCAGGAGAATTTTAGATGCGATGACGCTTCAATGTTAGTTTGCTTTAAAATTGTATTTCTAGATTTGTATTTATGAGAAACCCTCTCTATGCACTCTACTGCATGTTTGTAATCCCTTCAATTACTCCATCAATTGCCTTGGCATATTCCCCAAATAAAAAGGTACACCTGTTGGTTTGTGCCAGCTTTTTTTTTTGGGGGGGGATTTATCAGCAAGAGCAACGCCACACACAGTTGCGAGAACCACTCCGCTCCTCGGCCGGGGGCACTGCCATTGATGGATTATGCTGTCAATCTCTGGTAAATTGCTCCTGCAGCTTAAGCCTCCCCTTTTACCGCTTGTGGCACGTGCCCCCCGATCCCTTTTCAGCCTTTTCCTCTCTTGACAAGTCGTCACTTCGGTCCAGGAGGTGGATGAGGTGGCAGACGGAGGAGGTGGATAAGGTGGAGGCCTTTAGGGCCGCTGCTCTGTCGGCATTCATTACAAGGAGCAGGCGGCTAATTGAAAGCTGCACTCGACCCCAGCCTTCGCCGAAAAACGCTCCAGGAGGAAACCGAAAACGAAACTGAACTGAGTTTTTTTGGGGCAGCTGCCAAGTTATGTAAAAGGGGGTCGCCGCTCCTGCCCCACAAAAATATAAAGAGCGATGGATATTGAAGCGAGGCAGCTGTCGATTATTGACACTGCGGTTATGAGGTACACGATGCCGGAGGAGGAAATTCGAATGGAATGGATGGAGGAAATTTCACACAAACACTGCTAAAAAGCTAGGAAACATAATTAATAAATATAAACATAGTCATTCCATGCTTTTCTAAACAATTTACTGAAATGTAGATTCGTTTTTCAAAGCCTTTTCCTAACTTGCTTTGATTTCAAAATCCAATTCTTCATATCTAAACTCTCTAGATCAATAGTTGCAAGTTATAAGCATACATTTAAAGTTTTGTGGAATTTCTCGAAATTCAAGCAATTATTTGTCTTAATTTCTTTTTTTTATTATATTTGAAAAACAAGTCAGTAATTTTTTCATCTGTATAAGGGATAAGGGGGGCATCGACCATCGATAAACGGCCCCCAAAACAGATGCTGGCAGACGGCGTCCGCAATTACAACACGCGAACGAACGCAGGCCAGACAACAGGTTGGTCCTACGGCGGCTCCACATCCACTTCCAGCTTCATCTCCTGCTCCTGCTCCATCATCATCTGCACCAGCTCCACTTTTGGCTGTTCAGGCGAAACCGAAACCGAAACTGAAACCCAAAAAAGTTCGACGAGAAACAACAATAACAACAATATCCATCGTTTTTCGACGTGGTTTTTGCGCTTTTGTTTTCGGCCTGGTTTTGGTTTTAACTTTATTTTTTGTTGTTGTGGTTAATGATGAGCCCTCCGATTGCCCGTCCAGTCCCTCCCGGAGTTCAGAGTCTCCTCCACTCTCCGGTCCGAGCAGCGCGATAATTGCCGGTAAAACGCCTCGCTTGGCCTTTTAAATGCTGCCTCGCGTTCTTGTTGCCAACATTTATATGCGCTCGCTCTTGTTTTTTCATGGAAATCGCTTTAAAGTTTAAGGATCGAAGGGTATGTGGACTTTGGCAGGGGATTAATAAGCGAGTTGTGAAGTTTTGAGAGTTAAAAAAGGAGGAGGAAGGAGGGACATATTCTGAAATACACTGTAGACCTTTTATGCAAACTTTCAAAAGGAGCTTAACAAAGTTTTTAAAGGTGTAGGGAAAAAACAAAAGGATTTGACTATACCCTTTAGAAATTAATAGTGCTGCTGCAATGGTAATCCCCTGAAATGATAGGGCATATCTCATTCGTCTTGGCACCGTTTAATTATCCACGCTCACCGTTCCGGGGCTGGCCCTTCTTTTTTTTTCTGCAGTTGTTGTTGTTATAGCCTGGCCTGGCTGCAATGAGCCACAAATTGCAGCTGGCGCACGGAAGCGACGCTCACGAATCCCGAAATGTCCGAAAAAAATCCATAACCCAGGCGGCGACGCGAGGCCAAGTTGAAAGTAAAAAGTTAAGCACGCGCCGCACCGCTCGCGACCATCGATCTTCCCGGCGAGAGCCGTTGACCGCTTCGCTTCGGTCTGCTCCGGTCCGCTCCTCCCTGGCCTCCTCCTCCTCATCCTCCTCCTCCTCCTCCTCCTGCTGCTCCGTTCCGATCTGCTGCGACTCAATCAACTCCAGATGCAGTTGCAGTGGTTGCACCTGCCCTGCAATTGGATTGCCGAGGAGTAATTAGTGACAGATCGCTGGCGCAATCGCGTGCTGATAATGCCAATGCTGCCGCTTTCCAATTCAACGCTTCGACTGAATTTAAACGCTTTTCGGATCAACAAAAGTCCATGTTCAAAGAGGGAAAACTGTACAGAAATGGGGCAAGCCTTAGCCTAAGCCATTTTCCAATTGTCTAAACTCTATTTTGCGTAATAATTCCTCAATCGGTTTATAGAGAAAAAAAAGGAAGGGAGATAATGGAAAACCCCTAACCCCTAAAGCGGAAAATCTGAGGCCTCACGCTGCGCCTTTATATTCAGGTTTAGAGCTGAAAACCAGAATCCAGGATCGGTCTGTGTCATTCTTCTGCTCACGCGCCCAGCAATTTGTCACGGCCTGACCATGACACACATTTTGCCATCATTTTCCGACCCAGTCACGTTTATGGAAATGCAATGAGTGGGAAACTGGCAAATGGAAATGGTAACAAACATTTATTCGCATTCAATTCTTTGGGTGGTTTCTGTTCCTGCTCCCTTGAATGGGCAGGGAATTAGCGATGCTGGCAAAGGGCACGTTTATGCATTTCAGGATTTTGGTTTTAAGCTCTCATCCTAGAAACCCTTCACGTGCGTCCAGGGTCCTGCGGTGACGATCGGTTGTGCGTGCGAAGATTTTGCAAGTTACTCACACGGAGATAATAGAATAATGCTGCAACAAATCACAAATAGTTCCGATAGAAATGGGGAATTCAAGGAGTTCTGGTAACCGTTCAATCTAGTAAAGATATTTTTAGGTAAATAGGGAAACCTCTGAAAACCCTGTAACAAGGGAGGTCGTGTGTAGTATTTAGTACCCCAATGTTAATATCAAGATAACAAGAATCATCAGCTGCCAACAAAAGGCAAACGAATCACGAGGATACTTGCATTGTATACAAAATTCAAGGATACTCAAAATAATACCCCCATTAACGAATCAGGCCGGAAGGCTATGGGTACCAAGGACTGGCCATATCCAAGGATGAAGATCACTCCTCCAGCTGTCGCTCTTCCCTGCCATGCCGCCGCACTTTGCTTCATCTCGAATGAGTCGCCGTTTTGCCTACCATAAACATTCGTGTTTATTGCAAATTATGGAATCAAACGAGTCGGAGCATCCGAAGACGGCGACTACTTGTCACATGTTCTGTTTTAAAGGGAGATACGCCATATGGCTGGGATCTGGGATCTGCGACCTGGTCTAGTCTTGCGGTCCACAGATGGCACGCGACCCAGGGAGCAGGGAAAGTGAATGGAAAGTAGCGAAAGGAGGACGCTCCAAGGAGCAGCGTTCTGCTTATCACGATTCCTGTTGTGAGACACCTGAAGGGAGAGACGAGCCTCGTGTCGGTTGTCAGTCAGACGAGGAGCTGCGCGGGAGCCCTCCTAATGATGATGCTGTCAGATTTGGCCCGGGGACAACAGTTGGCTGAGTGGCGCAGCAAGGAGTTTTCACTTTTCCCGAAAACGAAAAGTGTTTCTCCAATAATTTGTAAATTTAATTTGGTTGCGGCAACAGATGCGCCTCTGCTCGATCCCTATTCTGGTCTTGCTGCTCCTTGTTTTGTTTTCATTATTATCGAAAATGAAAATTAGTTTTGACGCTGTTATGACGGCTGCTGCTGTTGCCGTTTGCCATGGAGCCTGGCCTTGATTGAGGTCCTTGTTTTGGGTGTCTTTTGTTTAATTCCTGACCAGCAACTGACCCAGGTCCGGCCATATGGTTACGTGATCTTAAACACACGCGCGTGCCCAGCACACGGTTTCCAGGAATGAACCTTAGACGGATCCAAGACTAATCAGCATATATATTTAGGAAAATTGGAGGTAGTTTCCATTAAAAGGAATCGTTTCGGGGGGTCTTGGTTTTCTATTTATCATTAATTTGCTGGGAATAGATGTTGAATTTTAAAAGTAGTATATTATTATTAGACTTTTAGTGTATATTCAGCTTTATATCTTTCAACGAAAGTTGATAATCATCTTTGATTCTACACCATTTATCGGTTGAGTATAGTGGTTGTAATTTGTATCTCGGTTTAAAGGTGAAGGAGTCATTTCCGACCCCATAAATAATATATATTCTTGATCAGCATCAATCGGAGGATATTTCTAGGCATAAAGGAAAAGAAGAAATTGTTCGACAATTTTTTCCAAATTTTATACATTTAAAAATGTTTAAAAATTGATAAAAGTTTCAATTTTTCAACATATTAAATTGAGTAGACAGATTTGTTAACCTAATCCAAACTAACACAGCAAAGTTTTCCGAATTTAAATTAGTGCGTTTTTGACGGAGTTATGAGTTTTTAAAACTTTGATTTCTTGAAATATTGTGATATAAAAATATAGATAAACATCTACTATAAATATGGTATTATAATTCAGTCAGAAGCTTATAACTCTGGAAGGACTCATTTCCGGCCCTATAATCCATATATATTATTGGTTAGCATCAACAGGAGAATCTTTCTAGGCATAAAAATTAGGATGACATTTTTACGCCATTTTTTCCCATTTTATAAAACGAAAAAAATTGATAAAAATTCAAATTTTTATACATTTTAAACTGATATGCAGATTTGTTATCCTAATAAAAACTAACATGGGACAGCTTTCCGAATTAAAATTAGTGCAGTTTTGGCGTAGTTATGAGTTTTTTTTATATTTGATATATTAAGAAATGGTGCTATAAAAATATAGATAAACATCTACTATAAATATGGTATTATAATTCAGTCAGAAGCTTATAACTCTGGAAGGACTCATTTCCGGCCCTATAATCCATATATATTCTTGATCAGCATCAACAGGCGAATCTTTCCAGGCATAAAAATTAGGATGACATTTTTTCGCCATTTTTTCGCATTTTATAAAATGAAAAAAATTGATAAAAATTCAAATTTTTATACATTTTAAACTGAGTATGCAGAATTGTTATCATAATAAAAACTAACAAAGGGAAGCTTTCCGAATTGAAATTAGTGCCTTTTTGACGGAGTTATGACATTTTTAAACTTTGATTTCTGGAAAAATTGTCCTATAAAAATATAGATAATATTGTTAAAGAATGCGTATATACAGGGTTTTATAAGTTTGGGGAGAAGCTTGAGACGCAATTTATTATTTATTTATTATCTTGTTTATTATTAATTTTTTTTCCTGCTACATTAGTCAGTAATGAATAATCTTAATTGCTTTTGTCGTATCACTGTTTCATTATCGGCTTAAAATTCCCAACCAGTACTGGCATCACTTTCATGGCAATCCTGCTGTTGTCATAACATCCCCCTTCCCCCAAGACCAAGCCCCACTATCCGTTATAATAGCGCGATTAGTGCCTCCATAATCCGCAACTCAGACTGACACAGAGAGCTCTTGGAGGTAAACACATATATATGTATATATGTACATATATATGTGTTATCAATTAGCTATATGCGCGGCTTCCGTTTGGCCATTTAATTGGCATTTAATGCCGCATGGTCAACGGCTCGTCGGCTGTAACTGCAATGATTATGGTAATGTAATCCCTCGCCAACGGATTTCGCAAATTTCGGTGGCATTTGGTCGGAGGCTAAAATTGAATTTTCGGCTATTTGTGTGTGGATTCGGTGTGTGTGTAGATTCATTCAAAACTAATTTAATTAGCGTGTACATGGAGCTGGGAGCAGGGGTAAAGGGAATTTATTCCATTTCGACCGGACGTCTTTGTTTATGTTGTGGCCACAGGACATGGGCCTATGGATGGATGGATGGAAATGCAGTAAAAAATTGTCCAATTGATTTAAGCTGTTAAATTGGTTGAACGGAGGATCAGAGCAACTGCAGCGATATTCCGTTGAAGGAAGGGCGCACTGAAATATATTGCGAGTCTGTATTTACGCTCCAGGACTCCATTATCCTTTGGTCAACACTTTTCCGCACTTGCAGCACATAAATCCGCAATTACATCTCATGTTCATCGCCCCTCTTAATGCCTTATGGCCCACCGAGAACCCGGTCCTGGCCACAAATTGTGAATGCGCTTAATGAGAAAATCCTCGCTTATTAAAAATGAAATTTCGCACTTTAAATACGCCTCGGACCGGCAGGCTCTTCACTCAACCGATTTCCACTTGCGCTAATGGACTCGAATGACTGACTTACGTATTTATGTGTTCATCTCTCGCTTAATCCTCTCCTGCTATCCGGCTATCCAGTTATCCGGTTATCCGGCTGGGCGGCTCTTCATCACGATGTACGAACGCCCCTTTCGATTCCCGCCCCAAATCGCACTAATAAACTTATTTGCACAACTAACTTGGACAAACAAACATTTGGGGAACAGCCCATCAAGTACACCTACCTACCTACCCAGGATCATCCGGCCAAGAGAGGGCGTCTGCGACGACTCATTAGGAAACACCTACCGCGGACTATCCTCCTCCTGGACACGCGAATGAAACTAATTAATGCCGAAACACTGAACCACCGAATAGCGCGAAATAAACAAATGAAAACAAGGAGGAAAAACCTTAGGCTCCAAGATACCGAGTCAGGGATACTCTTGCGAGGGCAAAAGTAGTCTACTATTGGAAACACAATAATCGGTTGTTATCACTTTATATTATCGAAAATAACCCAAGAAAGTTTATTAGTTGAAAGTTTAAGAAGATGATCAACCATTTACTTCCATTTTGTTTTGTAAATTCCCTACAATCTTATTCTTGTCGAGAGAACCAACTCACCTGCTAATTGAAAGGGCATTTGTTTTCGCGTAATGAAACAACAGATGGACTTGGCCCTTAGCTGGGTGTTGAGTTGGGCAGCCTTGCCCAGTTACAGCCTCCGAGGAGAGACTTTTAATTAATAAACGGCCGAAGAAATAGGGGCGGCCGCTGCTCAGAGTCCCAGGGTCTTTTTTCGGGACTGTGCTAATCGCTGGGATTATTAATTAGTTAGGCCGTGTCGCGTCGCGACTCTGGAATGATAATTGCGCCTGTCGTTTGGTCTGATTCCGAGGCTCTACAAGTTGCCGTAAGTCTGGCAAATGATTTGATTAGCCAATCAATAATGGGCGCCCCACGCCCCACGCCCCTGCGGCCCCGTGACTTTGTGACTTTGGATGGAGCTGAAACCTTCGGCGGCGGCAAAATGATTTTGTTGTCTCGCCGCAGGCCACAAAGGTGCCAAAGGAACGTGGTCTGAGATTTCAGGCGGGGATTTTGGATGCTCCTGCGGCTGCTGGTCTGGTCCTTCTTCTACTCTTCCTTCTGCGGTGGCTGGCAAAAAACACATAACATTTATTTATGCCCGAGACGCGTCGTTCTACTCCAGCCGTTTTGTTTTTTGCTCGAAACCAGATCCAGATCACTTATTATTAATTTTAGTGGTTAAGAAAATGGGAGCCCGAGTCCCGAACTCCCTGAACTCTCCGATCGGCAGCGCCCCGGGCATCAGCAAGGCATGCAGATGGGCAAAAGGTTCCTGGCCATGAATGTGTCCAGTGTCCAATGTC
This sequence comes from Drosophila serrata, assembly GCF_035046125.1. Classification (NCBI taxonomy): domain Eukaryota; kingdom Metazoa; phylum Arthropoda; class Insecta; order Diptera; family Drosophilidae; genus Drosophila; species Drosophila serrata. The sequence continues at coordinate 916,627 of NW_028257014.1, forward strand.
CAGTGTCCCGGTCTTGGCTCGAGTCAAGTCAACTCCTTGGTGTGGTTTTGTTTGAGTTGCCCTGCTTGGATGCCCTCACCTAAGCAGGGGATTGAAGCCTTTCTTAGTCATTTTTCCTTACAGATCTAGACTTGAGAGATCTTAGTATTAAAGTGGCAATATCAAAACAGTTTTATAACAGGGTACAAGCAAGCACTTAGTTTTCCTTTCTTACAATATTTGTATTGATCAGTTAGGCCTTAAAATGTCTCGATTAATGGATAAATATTCCCTGAAAGCAGCAAGAGTCCCATTAATTGTGGCAAGGGTATTTCGAATTGTGGTTCCGCTTAGGCTAATCCTGTCTGCCCTCCCGTGTTTTGTGTTTTGTTTTCGGGGCACTTTTAATTAGTTTTGCTTTGAAGGCTCCACAGAACAGAGAGCTCCAGGGCTGCTCCAGCTCCCGGAGGTGGAATCCATGGCAAGGCAATGTGGTGCAGCATATGCGCTACTTGGAATGCGACGTCGTCATCTCTGCAATCCGCAATCCTCAATCCTCAATTCACAAACTCCCGGACTCAGAACTCACTCATTTTCCCATTCAGTTTGGGGCAACGCCCACTTTTGGGTACGCTCCAGGTTGGCCTCAGTCTCATTTTTGGCTCTGGGTTGGCTGCTTTCAGTCTCTTCTGGTCTTTCTTTTAATAGTCCTCCATTCGCCTTATACGCAAATCGATTAAAATTGCGGACTGCAGCGGACTGGAATGGAATGGACACTGGGTTTGGGACCTGGACCTGGACCTGGACCTGGAGCCTGGACACACACTCGTATTTAAATGCCAAGTGAAAAACTATAGCCAATTACTTTAAATTAGTGTAATTCCCATGGCATGGCAACGCCGGGATTGGATTGGATCGGATCGGTTTGGGTTTGGGTTTGAGCTTGGTTTTAACCTCCGCACCACAGCTTTGAATTGTTGTATTTATACTTTTTAGAAGCAACGTCCATGGTATTGGCTGGCCCGCGGGTGTAATTTTAATTTCTGCTCCTCCTGCTCCTGCCCAATGCTGCGACTGCAGTGCCATTCCATTCCGATTGGTCCTCGGTTGGCTCAGCTGTTTAGAGAAGCGTAATTGTTGTGCGTCTGTCTGCGTCTAAGCCCCCACGTCCCGTGAGATCGACGATCCACGCTCCAATGTCCGTTCTCCGCCTCACACCATGCTCTACTTCATGTCACAGGTGGTGGCTGCCACACAGGCTCCCACTCCGTGCCACCACCTCCTCCGCCGGCTGCATTTAATAACTTTTGTATTCGCATAAATGGCAGGCGAATGGGGCATTTTGAGCTGAAGCTAAAGTACATTTATTTAGCATCCTCGAAAGCAAACTGATGAGTATCCTTGCTACAATCGGAACACTGTTTTTTTTTTCTGACAGATCCGTTCTAGAAGAAGTTTAAAGCATAATTCTAGCTTAAAGTTATATACAACACTGCCTTTAAGGGGTATACCTCTGTGCGAATCCTTCAATTGAAGCAGGTCCCGGTTTCTTTCACTTTTCGATCAGTTTGCACTGTGGGAAAATATGCAGAAGCTGGCAATCAATGTCCAAAACTTTGCCCCACGGCCATGACAACTTGGCTCGATTTATGAGCCTGCACCACACACTCTGGAATCCCCTTTCGAAACCGAGCCAAGCCCACTCCATTCCGCTAAGGAACCTGGCCAAGAGCTTCGACTTTTCTGCTGCTGCAGCAGTTTCTCATGGCTTAGATCTGTGGCAATAATTGATTTTAATTTATATAGCTGAAAGAATTGGCGTGTCGGGGCTTAAAAGGGAGTAATATATTTGTAACAAGTTAAATCCTTGTAATTCATATTATTATTATTATTATTATTACTTCTTTTATTTGTCAAACTTTTGATACATTTGGTATATTTTAACCACAAACAAATTGCATATTATTGCGGCTGTTGGCAAATTTAATTATTAAATAACTATTGACACAAGCAATTAGTAGTAGTAAATAATTAACATGCATTAATTGGTTATAATGATTTGTTGGCTTTCTGGTAATTAAAATTAATTTAGTTAAAAAATGAGCGAGAAAATAAAAGAAAAAATCGTGTTAGTTGGCATAAGTTTTATGTAATTCTTACCGTATTTCTTCTCATTCGTTTGTTTGTTGTGGCAAAGTGACTTGCTCAAGTTGAGGTCACCCTAGCGTATAATTGTCGGGGTCACCAATTTTGACGGCTTTTCCTGCCCGGCCGGCCCTCCGGCTCAAAGATAAGCAAGCCAAGTGGCCAGATAAGGGGAGAATCCCCTCAAAGTCAACCGCGTTACTGGAGTGTAACTTTGCCTAATGAAATTATGAGGCATTTTTGGCCTGTACTTTTTATTTTATTTCTGCCCCATACTTTTTGGCAAGATGTCTTAACGCGGCCGGGCTGGGAAAGAGGTTAAGATAGCAACTATAACAGTTGGATTCCCATTCCGGAGCCCATGCCAACGAAGAACTCCCAGTTGGCGTAGCTCTGCTCCCAGGCCAGCGACCAGAAGCAATTAAAACGCGTTTTCGCAATTAAATGACTTTGCTATTTTTATTTTTCCCCTCTCGGGCTCTGTTTTTTCTCGCCGTTTCGCTGCTGTTGGCTTTTTAGTTGAACAAAAGTTTATGTCAAAAATGTAAATCAGTGAGAAGGGAAGGGGAGCAGCGGCTGGCAAACGGAATGACTTTTGGTAATTAGACTTCTTGACTTGGGCCTTTTCGAGTTTCCGAGATCCGAAAGGGTGTTTTGGGAAACTGTTTCCAATTAAAAGCGGGTGGAGTTGGTAAGAAAAATAAATACAGAACACCGCAGAGCATAGAGTACGGAATTGTAATAACTTTATATCGCTGGCTGTTTGTTTTCTGGAGCACAACTCTTGTCAACTCAACTGTTTCGCCGCTGGCACTGCTCTTTCTCTGTCGTTCTCTGTCTTTGGAAGGAAAGCTCATCTGCCATCATTATCATTATCATTTCTGGAACGCGACATTAACATTAACTTGGATCCAAAGCCGATGTCGGTTGATGCAACACACTGCCAAGCGTAACGAACACGCTTACAAAGCACAACCCACAACTAACAGCGAAAAGAACAGCGAACAAACAACGAATATCATCATCATTAGTGGTGTTAGTACAGATAGTATAGGGTTTAATGTACTTGCAATACGTACACCTTAAAAAGAAATGTGCGAAAGTATGAGGTATTGTATTATTAACATAAAATACATAAGCTCACAAGTCTAATTTTTCAAAATCGGGTGCTTAAACGGCGATCCGAAAGAAGTGCTCAATTTTTATATTTCCTTCTTTTCTCTAGAATTTAAATACGATATGTAACTCCTAGTTTCTTTCAGCGTGCATTTCTATGTTCGATTATAACATAGTCGGCGCCATACTATATAATCATTTAATCATTTAATCAACCGACGCTTTCGGGAAGAGTTCTCTCTCTTAGTACGACATCTTGGCCCGTGGTCACACCTCGCTTCCTACCAATCCCTCCATCATTTCATCGTCATCATCATCATCATCATGTCCCGAGTTAATTGGGTTTTCTTTGAACAATTCTATCAATGCGCAAACACACTGCTCGCCGGGTGTGTGTACTTTGCAGATAGTACAAGTCCAAGTCCAAGTCCAGGTGCATATATGTATGAACATTTATAAGACACCTATTAGGGGCACGCTTCAATGCCTAGGAATTGCATGCTATCCTCACAGGGGATACGCTTTTCCTAGGAACTCAGAACTTTTCGCATGTTTGTGCCGAGGAAAAGTCGTTTGCTGGCTTCGGGCAGCCCTCATTATGTTTTCAGCATTTATAGGGTTTTGAAGTCCATTAACACCGAGCGAGTGCTTGCAGAAGTTTAATTAATTTTTTGTTGTTTAAACATATTGCATGCTTTCCAACGAGAGGTTCAACAACATTTGCTTCTAATAGGTTTAATTGTCAAATTAGTTTATATTACACCCCTCTAGGGAAAAGATATTTAAAAATATCACAGAGTTATAAACTTATAACTAAAATTATAATATCATATTTTTAGTAAATATTTATCTATATTTTTATATCACAATTTTTCAAAAAAACAAAGTTTAAAAAACTCATAGCTCCGTCAAAAAGGCACTAATTTCAATTCGGAAGGCTTTCCTGTGTTAGTTTTTAGAAGGTTTACAAATCTGAATACTAAACTAAAAATGTTGAAAAATTTAAATTTTTATCTATTTTTTTAAATTTAAAGATTTATAAAATTGGAAAAAATGGCCAAAAAATGTCTTCCTTTCTTTTATGCCTAGAACGATTCGCCAGTTGATGCTGATCAAGAATATATATGGATTATAGGGTCGGAAATGACTCATTTCAGAGTTATAAGCTTCTGACTGAATTATTAAACAACATTTTTAGTAGATATTTAGCTATATTTTTATAGCACAAATTTTCAATAAATCAAAGTTTAAAAAACTCACAACTACGTCAAAAAGGCACTAATTTCAATTCGGAAAGCTTTCCTGTGTTAGTTTTTAGTAGGTTAACAAATCTGTATACTCAACTGAAAATGTTGAAAAATTCAAATTTTTATCAATTTTTTTAAATTTAAAGAAATATAAAAATTGAAAAAAATGGAAAGAAAATGTTTTTCTTTTTTAATGCCTAGAAAGATTCGCCTGTTAATGCTGATCAAGAATATATATGGATTGTAGGGTCGGAAATGACTCCGTCCAGAGTTATAAGCTTCTGACGGAATTATAATACCATATTTTTAGTAGATATTTATCTTAATTTTTATAGCAAAATTTTTCAATAAATCAAAGTTTAAAAAACTCATAGCTCCGTCAAAAATGCACTAATTTCAATTCGGATAGCTTTCCTGTGTTAGTATTTATTAGGTTAACAAATCTGCATACTCAACTGAAAATGTTAAAAAATTCAAATTTTTATCCTTTTTTATTAAATTTAAAGAAATATAAAAATTTAAAAAAAATGGCCAAGAAATGTCTTCCTTTCTTTTATGCCTAGAACGATTCGCCTGTTGATGCTGATCAAGAATATATATGGATTATAGGGCCGGAAATGACTCCTTCCAGAGTTATAAGCTTCTGACGGAATTATAATACCATATTTTTAGTAGATATTTATCTGCATTTTTATAGTAAAATTTTTAAAGAAACCAAATTTTAAAAACTTATAACTACGGCAAAAAGGCACTAATTTGAATTAGGAAAGCTTTCCTGTGTTAGTTTTTAGTAGGTTTACAAATCTTTAAATTAATGAACAAGGAAGTCTTCAAACTATAAAGTTTCAATCTTTATGTAGTTCAAATGTACTGCAACTTAAGTATTTACTTGTAAAGCATGCATTTTATCTAAATCCAAGCAACCGTTCACTTAAAAAAATGAAATGAATCACTTGCTGGCTAATTATGCATTACACCCTTCCTAATCCTCACACCATCTCGCATTGCTTCCTCTCCGGAGCCCACAATTTCCGTATAAAACCCATCAGTGACATAACTGTTAATGCACTTCCTCCGAGTTATTATTATTGGGCTACTCAACGTGCTACCGACGTAGCCGTAGTTCGTGGAAGTAAATTGAGATGTCACCTCGGATCGCGGAAGGAGAGAAGATTCGATGAGCAAACACCGATAAGGGGTCTTTACCCAGAGATACACCGATACTGCGATGCTCCGGTACTCCGATTGGATGATGCAAAACGTGGCCACCAAACCAACCGAGATTTACGATGGAAAGTGTGAGAACTCGAGAAGAGGCGACAAATGACACGGAGCTGGAAACAGTTAGGAGTCCCCGAGAGATGGGCAATGACTAGATCGTAATCTCCGGCCCTCGGATACCCCCACTTTTTTCGGTCATCAGTGAGCCGTGAAATATGATCAAAATATTTATGCCCTGCCGCAATTATGAGCGGAGACAGATACCAAAACCAAAACCAAAACCAATACAGAAACAGAGCCAGAAAAAGCAGGCATAAAAAGCAGAGGAATCTCGGCTCTTGCCCTCAGGTTGGGATTTTGTTACCTGCAGTGCCGCAGGTATTCGTTTTATGACTCTATTTTTCGTTGTGTTCACCATCGAAAATGGTTTTTTACGAGCCGGAGAGTTCGGAAGTGCAACGAAATTGCAATAAACATTTCGGTTTGATTCGACCTGATTGATAGCTGGAATTCTTAAATAGTCGCTGCCCGCGCTTAAGTGCAATTAAGATGGGCGGAGAATGAGACATCTCAGTCCCAGTTCGCGCGGAGACAAAGAGAATTAGATTCAAAGACAAATTGTCGACAGAACTAAGGAGCGACACTGCAATTAATTATTTTGTCAGGCCAGCACTGCACCTGGGCGAAGTTTCCCTACTTTTATTTTATTCTTCTCAGCTTTAGCGAGTGCCAAGAGAGACAAGTGAGAAATTAAAACTTTTCCGCGGCCACTGGAGACGGAGGGGAAGGGAAAGCGGGGAGCGACTGCACTTCCGACAGGTCAAAAATGAATCGCACAATTAAACAGTTCCCTCGGGTTTTTGGGACAGAGCTGCCTATCTACCGGAGGAGAACTGCCTTCAGCTGCAGAAGGTGTGAAAACTTAATTAAGCAAAGGAGCAGAGGAGGGAGAGTGTGAAGTGGAAAATTCAAGTTATTCCCGGCCGATAAAATCCAACAAACTTAAAGCTTAAAGACTGCAATTTGAATTCCCAACCTCAAACCCCGAACAAACGGTTGGCAATCCCGAACCAAAGTTGCCAAATAGATTTCTGCGGTTGCCTTTTGCGGTTGCTTTGACAGCAGCGACGACAGCGACAGCGACGACTTGTTTGCTCCCAAACTGGTCTTAAATAAATTGAAATAGAAATTTGTAGAGGGAATCTTTTCTGCATAAGCCAAATGTTTTATGTTTTTATGCAGCAAAGAGCTCTGATTAGAGCTCTAAAAAGATCTAGAGCTCCTAAACATAACACATCCATTGATAATTTCATATGTAGTTCTCTAGAACTCCTTGGGATCCTACCTGACCTTGCACTTAGCTCTGACTGCCTACCTAGCCGAAATTCCTGTCCATCGATAAGGAAGCATTCCCAGAGTATGCGTCACAAAGTCATGAAAACCATTTTCATTGCCTCACATGATAAGGAGGCCAATCGAAGGCCCATCCTGGAACAAAGGACTCGCCTTCGCTCGGAACGCGGTGTGGGCGTCGAGTCGGAGTCGGATCGAAGAAAGGAGAAGACCACCTCTGACTGCCGACTGCTGACTGCGACTGATTTATGCGTGCTGGGGAATTTCATGGCTGCTTAATTAGTGATTAACCCAACCCAAAACACTCCCACGAATCCGGAGAGTGGGTTTTGAGCAGAGAACCAAACCTCACACAGCGACGGCTCTGCGGAGATGGAGATGGATGAATGGAGCGAAACAATCGCCTCGAATTAAACAATTAATGTGTAATTATCACAGTTTGCCAGCGATTCCTTTTTTGCCTCGGGCCAAGCGCCAAGGAAGTAACTGCAATCGCGGGGACTTGGATTTGAGGAAGGGAAACCAGCGAAGAGAGTCGTCAAAACGCCCACTAGAGAGGTGCGGGCGTCGCCGATTTCTTGGCCAGGGCGTGCCGACAAACGATCCTCGAGGTCCGTGGCCAGAGCAATACATCATCATCAGAGTCACATACGTCCAGAGAGAGAGAGAGATAGAGAGGAGCGAATTTGGAAGGTATCAGGATCCTGGGAGTGCTGAGTAGTTGAAAACTGAATCATGTAATTTTCCCTGATAGATCGTTTCAAGCACACTTGGAAAAAATATGATATTCGTATTGGAAATACGAAAGAATTGCATATAAATGAATTTAAAAACCATTACATTTTTTCTGTAATAATGAAAAGGTTGAAAACCCATTCAAAACTATACCTTTATGAAAGAAATATTATTTTTCTGAAGTTATTTGTTTCTATTAGCGCACACTATGATATTTTTTCGAGTGCCTTTATGGCAGAGGATGATCATCGTTAGTGGGGGCACAAAACAATTAGCTTTGGGTCAGCGTCTTGAGTTCGGTGATCGCCACTTGATCAACGATCACTGAAGGCGCCGCCGTCTGTCAGTCAGAGTCAGGAGCTTCAATTATGTTGTTAGGCTGGATCAAAGCGATCACCGATCACCAAACTCCCAAACGAGCCGAACCGATCCGATCCGATCACCGAAAATTGTTTCAGACACTGAAAGGGCAATTAGAGGAGGCCAAAACGAGCTCGAACTCGGATGACGAACCACGTGGTCAAGTGAGAGGTCCAGAACCAAGATCTTTCTTTAAATTATGCAAATCTGTTTAGGACTAAGCCCCGGAAGGTCCAATTCAAACAATTGCATTAAAGGCGCTGCAAGATGTCCTTTGAGAAGAGTTCCCAAGGATTCCATCTGCTGCGAGAGAGAATAAGTTGTTGTAAAAAGCGTCTCTAGGCGTGATCCCTGGGATCGGTGATCATCCTTTTGGAGGATAATCCAGAGCGACAAAGCGGCACAAACAAACAAAGGACAATTAACTGTTTCGTGCTCTAATTCAGGTGCGTGATCCGGCCCAGAAATTGATGGCAATTATTCGGAGAGCTGCTGGGCCCGCTTTAACCGCAAAATTGTCCCAGATCCCGCTCGGGTCCTTCTCCCGCTCCGTGCGTGTCGTCTCCTAAGCCGCATTGTCTCTGTTTGATCTCTACCGAAGGAAATGCTTGCATTGAGGCAAAGTTAGGCTCTGATGCCGCTGCCTGGAGAGCGATGAAAGACCGCTTAAGGCGCCGCAGATCTGCAAAAGCATATAAAGTGCTTAGCATAATTAGTAGATCGTGCGTATCTTTCTCTTTGGGCCTTTGTCTGAGCTGGAAATCTGCTTTTCCCTCATGATCTCTAGTTTAAGCAACTTAGGCAGTCCATATGCCTATCAAAGAGAGATCTCTCTAGGTTCCCATGCACAATCCAGAAAGAAATTTCGAACAAATTGCTTCTCAGCTTTTCTTGATCCTCCATAAATTCGTACGAAACTCCCATAAATGTCCAAATATTTACCCAAAAAGCGAGCATTTCTCTTTATAATTTCTTGATCGAACCGAACAGAATCTCGGTTCAAAGGCAGCAGCTTCTGTTGTTATGGAAAGTGCAGCGGAGCAGAAGCGTTTTCCCACAGAGCTTTCCTCTTTTTTTTGGGGTTCTTTGATCGCGCTTTTGAAAACGAAGCGGATTTTCATTCCGATTTTTCTTTACCTTGTGTGTTTCCCCTTCTCTCTACCCATTTAACTTGGACCAATGACACCTGAAAGCGCCCACACGAAATTGAGACATCCACTTGGGAGCCCTGGTCCAATCCCGATTCCGATTCCGACTCCGATTCCCATAGCTTTTCGAGTGGAGGAATGCCGTGACGGGTGTTGCATCTGGGGGATTAGTGGCACTCCGGGCACTCGCCGGGAAAGTGATCGTAATGACTTTTGGATTTGATTCCGTGGGAACACTGATCCCCGAACACTGACACTGAACTGCAATGACACCGCTGCTGGATCTGGATGTGGAGTGGATCTTTCGGATGACAGCTGCTGCTGAGGTGGATCATTTGCATAAATTCCGAGCCGTACCTGCGTTCGTGCATTAAATTGTCTGTCGACCGCAAGTGGAGACACCACCTTTGGCCTGACCAACTGCTGCGGTTGGAGGAGCTTTCATCCGCTTCGGCTCCATCAAAGTTCAGGTGCAACAATGTTGACATCTTCTGCCCTCCCCGCCCCGACCCGCCTCGCTTCTGTCTCGCTCTGTTTTGGAAATATTATGCAGGGTAATCCCTTAATCGCCCAAGGTCCAGCCTCCTATTGTTTGGGCCACATTTTTCCACTAATTTCCTACCGGGCATTTGCCATTCTTTGCTGTCGCACAAAAGGATGTGAAATTTCTAATAATCCCTAAGTGGACTAATCCCCTTTTGTGTGCTCTTCCGTCCCCGTCTTGGTCTTTGCGAATTTCCTACAATTTTTTAATAACTCTTTTGGAGAGCAAAGGAAATATATTGGGAAAGTATTATCCCGGCGATTGTCCTGTGGGCGGATATGGATATTTAATACTTTTATTCATGTTTGTGTTGAAAGGCAGGGTCAAATGTGAGTTAAATTTGAACTGCGGCAAAGTTTTTGAGGATTTCCCCGAGCCGACCAGGAGAGTGTTTTCCCGAAAACCGATCGAGACAATTGGTGAACAGTGGACAAGTGATCCGCTGGCCAGAAACGGGTTTCCCGTTGGTCCCGCAAGTCTTATCTGTGGTGTGCGACACCATATGCTATGTAGTGTGTTTATCGTCCCCAACTCTGACCCCTCAGAGCTTCACACATCTGTTGCTCGGTCGCAGTCCGGAGTCTGCCGTTCGACGAAGGTGGTCCAGGTCTGTCTCCGCTTAATAACCGAATAAAAAATGATAACCCGAAAATAAGAAGACATCAAAGAAGCCCAGCCACAGCCACAGCCACAGAGTGCAGGCCAAATTAAGAGAACTCTCTGCGGCTCGGCAGAGCCTAACAAGCTACGAGAAAAAAAAGAAAGAACAGATAAAAAGAAATGAGGAGGACAGGTAAATGGGTAGTTCGGCTATACGATACCTTCTACCTTACCCTAAATGTTCTAAAAACTGTTTTAATCGATTTGAAACTTGTTGTAGCCCCAACTTATATTTTAAAAAGTTATTATACTAAGAAGACTGCTAAATCTTGAATATTTCAAGAGATATTGGTATCAATTAAAAGTATTGTATAGTTCCCATCCATTCTATTATCGAGTATACCCCAAACATACCCTGGGAGAAAGAGCGAAAGAAGCGAAGCCATAATGCACAAAGGGCCATAATGATCGGCAAAGATCGCAGCAAAGTTTGGAGACCGAAGACCACCACCGTCTAATTTATTCACAACGAGATGTGGGGATTCTGTTGGATTCTGTTTGGGGTCTGTGCCTGCGTTCATGGACTGGGACATATCCCTGAACCGAGCCGCTCTTTAAACTCTTATTAATGAGCCGCGCAAGTGTCGCACGCAACGCGCCGATTAAGGCCCAGTTAACAGGGCTCGAAGGTGGCGACCGGCCATGTCCATGTCCGCTGTCCATGTCCCGTATTCATGCACTGTAAACAAATTGGAACTTATTTAAAAATAAACTATATAAAAAGGAATTTCATATGATAAAAGTTACGGGTTCTTGTACATTTCCAATCCAATTTATAGAGTTATTTTGTAATTTTAAAATATATTCAGACACTGAAAGATTTTTCGAGTGCATCTGCGGATCTCTGTGGGATTAAAGTGCAGGCAGGCCAACGCTTTTATCGGTCTAATGGTCTCCGATCCGTGGACCGCCTCCGTGTGACAACTGGGAACTTGCTGTTTCAATTAAGGCTCCCCATAAAACTCTCCCGGCGAGGTTCCCTTTCTCCGCGGCTGTATCTTTATCTATGTTATCTCCGCGGCTTGTCACTCGCCCCGATTTTGTTTTCCACTAAATAAAGACATTAAAAGGGCCGGTCGGTCGGTTGGTCAGGCAGGTTCTGTTTCGTGTTTCGGACTTAGCTGGGATTTATTAGGGAGCACCTCTTGGACTGTGACTGTGACTGTGACTGTGGCTTAACACTTTTTTAATTTCACTTGCCACACGGGGCAATCAATCTTGGACCCTGGATCGGGATCGTTACCGTAAAGTTATGGGCCTGAGAAATGGTCACCGGGGACGATGACGACGACGACGAGGAGTAGTCATAAACCATCATTAACAAGGCAGCTGCCTCTCCGGCGCTTCGGAGCGGTCATAACCATGGATCTCCGACATGGACCTGGACATTGGATGCACTTTTTGAGGGCAGCAGTGATCGTGGCAGTGCAAGTTCCATGGAATCCCAGCTGCTGTGCGGTAAAAGTGTTGACATCTCGCCTTCTTGTGGGGTCTCGAACCTGGTGCTGTGTGTTTTTGGGAATTATTTTGGGTTTATTGCAAGTCTCGTTCGGGTTTGAAGCCGAAGATTCGAGGGAATTCGTTACGCAGTTAAGGCAGAGCTTTCTGCTCCAGTTTCTCTATTCTGTTTCTATTAGATTTAAGCCGATTAGAGGTTCCTTGCCCCTCTTTATATACCTCTAGCGGTTGAAAATAGATTGCAGAATGCAGATTTATCTCTATTATCCCATTGTTTATTATTTTATTTTTCTGGGAATACTTTGTATAATTTACTTTTATGCTGATGTAGAAATTACACATTTTACCTTCTTCTGGGAGCTTTACAACCTTCGTCTCTAATATCCCAATTAACGATTCGAACATTTAGCCAGAACCCTTTTCTAGCGACGTGTTGAAATGCATTCTAGCTTTTCTCTCTCCGTTCCCTGGGGTTTCTTAACCCCGGTATCGTATCATAATCCCGGTAATCCAACTCGCCAAACGGCCGATTCAAGCACATTTTCATGAATGAATGAATGAGTGAATGAAATTTCGATTTCCACAACTCCTACACCACAATATAGATGGAGATATATGTATGTGTGTATATATCTTTCTATTGAGGGGCGAACTCAACCTACTCGTGCATGCAAAACACGATTTACTATTAAGGCAAACTCGCAGACGGAAAAGATCGCGGAGTGGCGAGGAAGCCAGACAACAAACAGCTTTTGACGTCGTCGTCGTCGTCGTCGCATAGAAGCAATTGAATCGAGTTGGAGTTGAATGGAGGAGTGTATCCAGTCGCACAAGTCCGAAGCCCGGAGGAGTTTAGAGTTTTTAGACCCGGCTTCCCATTCATAAATGGCCAGTATATAAGCGGGTTTTGGCAACGTGCTCTTCAGCACCTCAGCTCTCTGCCGTTGGATGAGTCATCTCCTCGGTTTGGCTGGCAATGGGGCACGTGATGGCCATCGTCGAGGTGTGTCAATTAGCAGTTAGTTGTTGGAGTTGAAGAGGCGGTCACAGGAGGAGGAGGAGGAGGAGGAGAAGGAGGAGGAGCTGAACGAGGATGAGGAGTAGGTAATCGCTGGTTTGCTTAGGACCAGGGCGTGAGTCATCTCTAAGGAGTTGCTGTGCAGCTTAGTTGGGACCAAAGATATTAGCTTAGGCCTGAGAAGTATTTTAGTAGCTTTAATTAGAATTAGTTGGGAAAATAAAGGATGAACATGTTTATTGATTATTAATGGAATTCGCTGTTTAGTAAACTCAAGAAAATACAACGAATGGGGGTTTGCATCTTATTCACTATATTGTCAGTTATTTACCAGCTTTTGAAACCACAGTGATCAGCTATCGGGGGAAAAACGCCTTTGCCAATTTATGAATGAAGCAATTGCCAACTGGTTTTCCTGCGCCGCGGATAGACTCTGTCTGGAGCTGAGACCGAAAGGCAGACCAGACGTGGATGCAGACTGAGACTGGCGGCGACCGACGACTGTCGTCTGGAAGTGGGCTACCCACATGATCCGTGGCCCGCCGATTGTGCGGGTGTCCACATCCACTTTAATACTGTGTATCCACATCCGCTGGCTTCTCTATTAAATCCGGAAGAGGGCGTTCATTCGTATGCGGCACCTCCTCATCCGAGACCCTTGGCCCTGCCACATCCCGCTCACGTGCTGGGCGGGATTCTGTCTCATAGCTCTCTGGTTTGGCTTTGGGGTCGGGGCATGGGCTTCGGATCGGGGTTTTGGGTTTGGCATTGTCGGCGGCTCGCTTTGTGGCGCCCACAGCCGCGTGCCGCTTTGATTAATTATGCGGTGCAATGTGGCCACCTCCTCTGCCTCCTGCTCCTGCTGCTGTTGCTGCTGCTCCCCTTCCCCTGGAATGGTTAGCTGCCATTGTTCTGGCATATTTGTGTGGTTCATTCGGCCGTGGCTGCCACACACAACAAGTGACCCAATTATGAGGACATCGAGAAGGAGTATCTGGACATGGCGAGATGATTTTCCCTGTCCATGTTTGATATTATCACCATGTCATTATTGTCTCTGGTTAAGCATATTTGTGTATCTAAATGAATGGCTGGGGCCACAGATATTCAGTTCATGGTTCCAAGAGCTATTTAGCTTATTGATTAGGGAAATGCTATAGTATCAAAACAAGAGTTCCCCCAAAAATACCTCCAAAGTAACAAACTCGACCTCAACTTCTGGTAAAGCCAAACTCAACATTTTCTAAGCTAAACTTTATCCGTGGCTTGATTTCTTTGGCTTCCCCCCTAGTTCTTCTTATTTTGTTACAATTTCCCTTGTCGGTCGGCAAATTTCCGTCAAAAGTTGCAACAAAGTGGCGAAAACAGCCGCCAGGAAAAGACTCTGCGAATTTTTACAGTCAATTAGATGGCGGCCAGAAGTCAGTTTAAGACTTCAATCCTTTTTTCATAAGGACTGACGGGGAAAATAAAAAATTTTATAAATTTTTAGATTCATAACAACTGCCTTTCCTTGTGCATCTCTCTAACCAAGGGCAGGTGTCTTCGTCAATGCCATAGAGAAGCGGGGTTCAGTGCCAGTGTCAGGGGCAGGGGAAACGGGCACGAGCGCCACAGCAGCTGCTCCTGTAGTCGAAATCCAAAATCCAAATGGACAGCGGACTATGGCTAATTCCCTGCCTCGCCTGCCAAAAGGGCAACAATGAACGCACAGGGTGAAGGTCAGATTTCGGGCAATCAAACACAATGGACAATGGCCGGCCAAAAGAGGCATCGTTTTGAATATGAAATGAGATTGGGAGCCGAAAGGCCTGGCCGTAGGTGGACTCCAATTACCCTACGGCAGCTGGAATCGCCTCGGATTCAAAATCGGATTCGCAATCTCCTCGATCTCGATTGATCTTTCAATCAATGGCAGCTGCCTCGTCTCACTCTGGAGTGCGCCAATTTTCAATCCCAATCGTCAATATTTGCCTGGACTCCCAGACGGGGTTTCGTGGAGATTCCAGGAATGCCTTCTGCTTTCCAGGGAATAACAAGTTGGCTAAAGAAAAAGTAGTAGACCAAGAGTTGCCCTTTACTATTGATAACAAAAGCTATTTTATATTAAAAATCGAATTTTAATTGTAATACCCCGAAGAACCATTTAAAAACCAAATCAAACTAGTAGAAGAATCTCTTATAATAATTGTTGTAACTGCTTGCACTTTGAACTTGAACGTCCTTTATATCTTGATGGGCAATTATCGGTACATCGTCAGATATTCCCCATTTGATCCACTGGGAACCACGCACCTTATCGCCAGCTTTTTATCGTGCCTCCGACGAGGACGACGACGCCGCCCAAAAGAAGCCGCGTCATCAGCGCAGATTGAAATAATTCAGAGTTGCCAAGTTGCCAAGTCATCACCGCCGCCGAATGGCCGAATGGCCGAATTGGCCAGCGGGCGCAGCCTGTGATCTTTGCGGGAGAAATCCTCAGCGGGAAGCGGGATGCGAGAAGGAGCGAGCGGAGATCGCGTGCGATAGGCAACGTCAATATTTGTGTTTATTTTTGGACGTTCCGGCGGGATGATGATTATGAGGTCCTTGTTAGTCCGCTTGGATTGGCGGCGCTTTCGCTTTGAGGTCGCTCACAAGTGGCTGCCCAATTTGCGCTCTGTTTGTGTATCATTTTGTGGGCCTGGCTAATTGTTTTGTGCCCTCGAAGATCAGCTACCTGACCCGATCTCGATCTCGCTCGGCAGCATTATTTGCCCTGATTATTCTTTAATTTTTTGTGGTGTAGATGTGGGAAACCAGCAACCAGGCTACAAATTTAGCAAGTACACAAAGTTTTCGTTACATTTTATATTTACTGAGCCTTTTCCCCTGAAATCGATTAGAACACCTATCGGCGAAATGTGAGGTGAGTAGAATATATCGAAAGTGCATGCAATGCACTTGCATTCTGTCGCATTTTGAACAGAGTTGGCAGACTCTTTGTATGTTTCTTATTATTTTGAAATTCTACTTTACTTAATGTTAAGAATCTAATAAAACCTATAAAATGCCTCTTACTAAAATCTCTTTAAGCTTGAGTTTGAAATAAAATAAAGTTATAGAAATTAAGTTCCATCTCGAAAGCAAATGCCATGCTGTTTTACAAGCAAGCATGCTGTCACTATTTGACCCAAGTTGGCAGCCTGTTTTTGTGTTTTTGAAACTTTACGTGCTTTTTTCCGGTTGTGCGATTCGTTTTACTTGTGAAAAAATTTAATTAAACCTGAAAAAGTGTATAAAATGGATATTAATGAAATAAATGTGATCGAGGAGCCGTCTGGGTATGTAAATAATACTTTAAATTGATCAATAAAATGCATTAAAAGCACTTTTTCAGTTTCGAAAATAGCGAAGTGCCTATGGAAATCGCCGAGGTACTGGTGGAGCAACCGAGAATTGGCAAGTTGTCACTGTTGCAATCTGTGCTGCACAGTACTGTAAAGCATGAGGTAATTTCTATACTCGTATGTAGTGTAAATATTATATTCAGTATTATATTCCCTCAATAGGACCTGGTCCGCGAGTGGCTTGAGCAATATATGAAGGATTCGGATGCCGCTCTAGTCGACATATTGCAATTTGTGGTGGAGGCCAGTGGCAGTGAGTATCGGATTTCTAAGGCCACCGCACGACCCTTCGTCTACAGGGACATCCTGAAAGCGAGCACAGAACAATTTCGCGCAGTAAGTTCTGGCTGGGATTGGGTTTGATCCCCAAATGTAATGTCATTTTGTAGGTGAGCAATTATTATCCAATGATACTGAAGAACAGTTCCCAGAACTTTGAGCGTAAGGTCGGAGATTTTGTCAAGAGTCTGCTGACGATGGCGCATGATACATCCATTATATCCGATCAGATTTTCCTCGTTGAGGTGTCGGGCTTTGTGATGGCCTGCTCCGAGTCCAATATTCGCCCAATTCGCCACACCAGCACCATGATAGGTGAGTTTGTTTTCTCAAATATTAAAATAAAATTATAATTTTTACCTTTGGCGCTTCTGTAGGCCTAAAAATGCTGACCGCTATGAATGAATTTCCCACTGTGACGGAGAAAGATGAAGAACTGAAGAAGCTCTGGCTGCGCATGTTCGATTGTATGTTTGTGGCCCGTCACCTGGATGTGGTAACCGGAATACGGTTGCTGTGCTTCACCGAACTTGGGCGCTGGATGAGGAAACATCCCGAGGGGAATCTGGAGCCCAAAAATCCTCGCTACTTCTATGAGGGCTTAAAGGACAGCCTCCCAGGGGTGAGGAAGTGCTGCTTGGAGTGCATCCAAGATCTGACGGATGGCGAAGGAGAACTCAGCGCAAAGTGCCTGGAATTAGCCATGGAGTACCGCGACCTGATCGTACTCACCTGCATGGAGCGGGAGTGTGAACTGGGGGAGCATGCGTTGCGCTTATTGACCGGATTGTATCGGGCTTCGCCTAAAATATTGACTAACGTAGATTGCCGGCTGCTGGATCAACTGATGTTTGCCGCCAGTCGCAGCCTGGCGCATGCGGCCGCAGGACTCTTCACGCTGCGCTGGATGATTCCTCAGAGGGGAGCCTCTTCCTCCCAGATACTCAAACGCCTGCTGGATTTCTTCATTCGGTACACCAGGCATGAGCATGCCGCCTATTTGGTGGATTCCCTGATCGATAGCTGTGACCTGATTATGGACTGGAAGACCATGGTCGACATGCTAATGGAGGACGAGGTGGAGTCGAGGCTGAATTCAACTGAGAGATCGGCTCTCATTGAGATCCTTTGTCGGGGTGTTAAGCAGGCCATTACCGGTGAGATACCGCCGGGCAGATACACAAAGGATTTGGTTAGGACGCCAAAGCCAGAGGCCCAACTGCGAGCAACTCATATCCTGGCCCCCATCTTTTCGGAGCTACTGATGAAGCATTTCTCGGACCCTCAAGATTTAGAGAATCTACTGGAGCTACCGCAGCACTTTTACTTAAAATACTACTTGCAGACGGAGAACGTAGAGCAGCTGGAACTGTTGCTCCGGCAGATCAAGGCCATTATGCATAAACAAAGCAACAGCTTGGTGCTGCGGATGGCAGCCCTTACCCTGGTGAATCTCAAAGACATACCGCGCACTAAGCCGCATATTCGGGAGCTGCTTCACACTGCAGTGTATAACTACAAGATTGCCCTTCGCACATGGCAGCGGATGTACGGAACTCCCAGCCTGTCGTCGTCCTCACAGTCATCATCCCAGGCTTCGTCCCGAGCTTCGTCCCGAGGTTCGTCCCGGTCCTCGTCACGACTTTCGTCCCCGCTAATGGGGGGACGTCAAAGTCGCCCTAGGAACCGAGCACGCAGCCTGCTGGACTCGCTGCTCTTGATCGCGGCTCTATATAGATACTTTGATCTCAGTAGATTTCATTTGACGGAGTCGGTTCTCTCCAGTCTGAAGCGTGTGCACAGGGATCAGGATAAGAGACCGAGGAGGACCGACCTGCCGGCAAAGGCCGTGTCGCAGTACCTGCAGGTGTGCTATTATAGTCTCCACTGGGATTTGCTTAGCGTAAAGAAGGAGGATAATAATCGCAGCGATCTGGAGTTGGAGGAGTCTTGTGCTTCCCTAAAAAAGCATCTAGAGGACTATCTGTCTGTGGCTTTACACCTGGTTGACAAGGGAGAAGAAGGCCTGGCCTTCGATGTGAGTAAAACCCCCATAGAAGTCATCTCGACGATTCGCTGTAAATGTATGTCTCTTTTTAGAGTTTTGGTGGCATCTGCGATCTGTTTGTACTATTTGGGGATCCACTGATGCAGAATCCAAGATCGTGTGTACGCTCTATCCGATACGAGCCTTCGATCAGAGAGTTTGAATTGCTGGAGACTTTTACCCTGAACCACCTCTTCTCAGGGAGGCAGCCCGAGAACCTGGCCAAGGAGTCCTCGTTCGACGAGCTCCAGCGTCAGCGTTTCATTCTCACGGGCTACTGCAAGCTGTTGGCTTTTAATGTGATTCCAACTATGCGAGCCTGCAAGGTCTTGCAGTATTACGACAAGGTTAGTGATGTCAGTAAGGACGTTTCCAAATTTATTATGTTTTGTGTCTCTCTCTTAGTACTATGCCGTTTTCGGCGACATCATGCGTGCTGCCATGGAGCGGGCAATGGAGATCAATCCGGTCAACTACGGGATGACCATGCTGCACACCTGTCTGCTCCCATTCAAGCAAATGATGATGGATGTCAACCATGACGGCGTCAGGGCCGTGAGCACTCTGGAGTTCCGTCAGCTCCTAAGCTTGGCTCGCCGTCTGGGAGAGAACTATAACACCGATCTCCTGAAGAACCGTCACAGTGTCAATGCCCTGCACAGAGCTGGTATCCTGTATGTTTTGGAGTCGGTGTCCGACGTTGCGGGAATAGGCGCTCCCAAAAATGTACTTTTCCTCAGGGTCCTGAAGGAGTTTGTACCGCAACTCCTAAATCAGGACAGGGTCTGTGTGGCCAAGTTCCTGCAGCGCATCGAGCAGCCTTCCCTGCCGTCGGTCGACAGGGAGGAGTGGCAGCCCCTGGTGGACTACCGTTCCGCTTTGGCTACCAAGAACTAGAATTTCTTGTTGCGATTGCTGAGATTCCTGAACACCTCAAACTACATTTATATATTAATAATGATTTATGGATATGTTTTCACCATCCAAACGATTTAATAAAGCACAAATTTGGGTTATATTGGGACAGGGAGCGTATTTTAATTCCATGTATTTTTTTCTCCCAGTTTGCAATTTGCAGTTGGCACTTTTTCAATTTCAAATATTATCATTGTTCGAGTGCTATTTACACTTACAAGTTGTAAGTTACAATCTTCCCAAAAGGGATTCTCGGTAGGGAGAGAGAGAGACGGAGCTTTCCTGTCACTCAAATGGCCACAAAAGATTGCGTAATAACGCCCCAGTCCCCGTATCTTGTGTCTTGTATTCCGTATCTGGTATTCGCAGGCTGCACTGCAGACAGTCAGTCAGCTGCCAGTGGTATCCAGTTACCAAGGCCCATTCATATCGCAGGCTGCTCGGCAATTTTCAATTCCAATGCCCGTTCGCTGACAAATTGACTCGCACAACCTTGTGGGTTCAGTTCACGCGGAAGGACATGGGACAAGTTTGGATTCCTTTTGGCTGCTCGAGCCAACGACACGGCCTTTCACACCCTCGGAATCGAAATGGGATTGAATGGCCGGAGGGGGGAGTAAAAGAATCCAAGCGCCCAAGGTGTGTGCGCTGCATTTTGGAAACGAAACTAAATGAAATTCAAGTGGCTATTGGGTCACTTCTGGTTTTGGTTTTCAAGTGCTTGTCGCTCCGCCTGTCCATTTCCTTGGCACAAGCCAAGTGGCGGAGTATCCGATTACGGGACGTACGACACGTCCTCGTTCTGCGTGGGGGAAACCTAAAAACTTCCACTTTCGCAGATTCCATGCGCAGCTGTGAGAGATGCTAAGCGGAACATTCCTGTGTCCATCAAGCACACGGTGGATCGGGATCAGAATAGGTCGATTGGGGCAGCAACATCTGGGCATGTTGATCTTAATTGGAACATCTTCTTGAAGGGAGCACACTTAGCTTACCCATGCACTGGGCGAAGTAGGTGAAAAATATATAGTCACGACTTGCATTGAAAGACTATATAGGTAAAAAGGTGCATAACGTCATACAATGTTTCGCAAATTGCAATTGCAATGTACATATGTGGGTTATGTATCTTATTCCTTATTTTAAAAAACAAAACTTTGTTTTAAACAGCTTTAATTTATTGCCAGTCTTTAAGGTTAATTAAAAATATGGAAGGGCTCGTTTCCTCCAGTGTACCTGGACAGGTAGCAACGAACCGAAGAGAACGGAGGCTTTCCTGGTCCCATCAATTTCGCGTAACGGGCCACAAGAACCGCTAGGGCATGGCAATTGCATTTCACGCTCTCCTCCGATCTCCTGCGATCTCCTGCGATCTGCGATCAACGATCCGGTGCCACTCCGCCAACGGAACCTGATCGCAGATGTCCTGACAGCCAGATCCGAATCTCCCTCGGTTGCGGTTTAACGAGATGCGCACCCGCCTCCTCGACACACGCCTCCACAGAGGGAGGGAGCAGGAATCTCCCCTTGGACGATTTGTTGGCCCTGATAAACCCGATGGCTCGCGAGGCGAAAGTGTAGCACACAATTCCGAGACACGCGCATCTGTCGCTTGGGCTGAGTTTCCTTCCAAACGAACAGTTGGTACGGCCAAAAAAACCCAAAAAGAAGAACTGTCTTCGCAAAAAAATTCAAAAAGGAGTTTAAACATTTAAGAGGGGGCGACACGTGGCACTTGATTCGTATCACATTTCTGGACTATTTCGGGAGTTTACATTTCGGCAAGGAAGGGTTCCTCCTCCTCTCCTTCTATATATACATTTTGTTTTTTATATTTGTTAACTCTTCCGTGCCAACTGTCAACCCATTTGGCCGAAATTTATGGCCAGTTGCCGGTGGGCATACGGGTACTTTTGCTGTTGCAACTGTTATTAACATGAATTTATAGCATGTTTCGCTGTTTTTTCGGCTAAAAATTTGAATTTTAAGCGTACTAAGTGTGACCACACCTCAGTTTTAGCGCTATTAAGGCTTAAAAGCGCTAAAAGCCCAGAGGAATGGATCCTGATACTTATATTCAAATAATCTGAACTGGATTTAAGAAATAATATTCTTTTCTGTCAAATCAAAACAAATATAAAAAAGAAAGGCCTTGTAATTAAGTGCACCCAACCTAATTTCCTATCATTTATCAACCTCTCGCAGGACCCTTTTCCAGTTCCCATTCCAGTTTTTGCTTTGAAAAATCTCTTTCTAATCGTCTGGAGTGCAGGCAACATTTACAATATTAACTTAACCAAATCCCCGTGTTGGCCCCGTCAAGTTGCGTGTAAAAACATGAATATCTCGATTCATCATCGCGACAGGAGGTCGGTAGGTCGAAAGGACAGAGCCCTGCGGGTTCTCGGCGCGGTTCCATTGATAAATGCCAAAAGAAATTTGTCAATTGTCAATCAGGCAGGGGATCTTGAGTTTGAGTTTGAATTTGAGGTGATCCTTGGCTGACAGCAAACACGCGGTGTGTTGTCCTGGCTGGTGTTTTTGTTATTGTCGCTCCTCCTGCTGCCTGTGCTGCTTCTGCTGCCGTTTCTGCCTAATGTCTTGGCAAACAAGAAGCGCGCCGCTCCTGGCGACGACTTCTGCCCCGGTAGTCCCGTCTCCTGTGTCCCGTGTCCCCTGTCCCCGTCCCCTGACATGTCCTGCAAATCGGGCTGCCTGTTTACAAATGTGTCGCCAACGCGTAACTCAATCCTTGCCGCGCGGCTTGCACAGGATGCGCTCGACAGCCGTCGCCGGCTTGGCAAACCAATAAATACCATTTAGATGTTGCCCTAAGAAGGACTCTTGCCCCCTGCCCCTCCGATGCTTACGTTTCCCAATACACTGGGGGAAAAATGTCAGTGTAATATATAACCTAACTTAACCTAATATATTCTGTCTGTTCTTTAATTAAAAGAATATTTTTAAGAGGAAAGGAATCATGTATCCCAGATTATCTTGAATGCATTTGGCTTAATTCTTTAGTATTTATTTATTATTAAATCTTTTAAAGTGTGTTCGGTGCCTATGTGTGTCAACACAGTCATGTGTGTGTTGGCATGTCGCCGTCCCTAACACATGTCCTTTGACACAGGACATAGGTCCCAAGGTGCAGCTGAACTCGCACAGGACACGCATAAATTAACGAATCCGCTGCGCTGATTGTAGCTCTAATCCCCGATCCTGATCCCGGTCCTGATCCTGCACCTTTTGGCCCCATTAGCACGCGTCCTCCACGCACTCGTTCAGCCGCCACTTGAAGGGCTACACGAATTTTGACTCCATTCCGGCGGGATCAGTTCTGGAGACCTCCTTGGCTCAAGTGCCAAGGGTTAAAATTAGTCGAGCCCTGTCAGCAAATCTGATTTACGCGCCAGCTGTTCCTCCGACAGAGGTCCTTTTCCCTTTCCCTTTTTGAAATCCCTGTCGGGTTCAGCTTTTCGGAGCTGCCGCCTCTTTCTTTTTCTCAAATTATAATTTTAGTGGCAATCTAATTAAGCAATTACAAGCGTGTTGTTCAGTGGAGTCGCTGATTTATATGTACATGAAATGGAAAAAGGGAGAAAGTTGTGAAGGGAAGGAGGAGGGACAGATGTGTCTTGAAATCTCTGGAGAATTGGATTTTTGTTTATTTAAAACTCTTCTTGTGGGTTTCTCCAGATATAAAGACATCCAGATATTGAAGACGTTTTAAACAAATATATAATTTCTCCAACTAAAATAAACTTTGTTTCTCTAAAAGAAGAAGCCTCTTGATAATTTAAAAGCCATCCCTCGGCTCTCCACTTCATTAGCTTCACAAAATATTAAGGTCTTCTGACCTTACCTGGACACTTGACACACACACGGGGCGACAGTTCAATTAAATGCGATATTTACAACACCTGACACGGACCACAAACTGGACAAATTAGTTGAGACAGCCCGCCAGGCAGACCTATGACCACAGATGGTCAAGGGTCAAGTGCTGCTCCTCGTTGCACACAGATGCACCTTTCCTCTTCCTTGTGGGGGCAGTGAAAAGGAAAAGTGTGTGGAAATTAATTACCATATCCATTGATATGTTTGTCCTCTTGCGCAAGAGCCCGGACATACATCCCCAACGATTAATCATGCGCGGAGAGAGATTTTTAATGACTGCGCCTGCTGTCATCGCTGTGATCGTAAAAACTCCATGGTCTCCGGAGGCTATCAAATAGATTTATTATTGAAAATATTTTGGCTGTCCCCGGGATTGTTTTGGGTCCTGTGACGGAAGATGGCACAAGGATGGGCAGGATGAGGCTGCGTTTGCGTTTGCGGATGCCCAAAGCAAATGTTGTGTTAAATTTATTTTTATTGCACTTTTGGCCTTTTATGATGAGTCGCCGCCCTCGGTTTTCTCTCTCCCATGTATTATTGTTTAGACATTTTCCGGGGCATTCGATTTTGTAGCTGCGCGAGGCTCGTAAAATGGCAAATGGTCAAACATTAGGAATTTCTTGGGGGGAGCAGCAGCTGTTCCCTTTCCAGGGGCGACTAAGCCCCGTGTCTCTGGAAAATCAATAACTTGCAATCAGTATGCTACAAGAACAGAAGCTCTTCCCCAGTAGCCGCCAGTTCTCCATATCGATTGATGTCCGTTTGTGCCGCCGACAATCCTGCACTACTAATTAACCCTTGTAGTTCCGAGAGATGGATGATGACAAAAAATGGAGAGAGAGCGGGGGAGAGTGAAGGGGGCAGGAGGAACAACACACAACACCTTTACACATAATTAGGGGCCTGTTGACTGCACCCGGCATCGGATATGTGTGTCTATATATGCTTCTATATGGAAAGTAAACACACGTCTCCCCCAAAAGGCACTGAGGAAAATGAGTTGGAAATTGGATTTACATGATATCCCACTGATGGTTCTCTCTCTAAACTCTAAACTGAATGAGTTCGTTCTTAGCTTTTGTAGATTTCCCTCAGTGTACGCCTCACCTTCTACTTATCCCCAAGCACCTGAAGCCTTAGCTTCACCGGAGCTGTTACTGCTGCCATTCATTAATCCACATAGAAATGCCAATGCCAGAGCGAGAGATGTTGATGGAGATGGTGATGCTGGAGTGACCAAAGGCGGCGGCACAACAACAAAGCGGCCAAGAGGCCTATTAGCCACAATAAAGAGGCAGCTCCACCTCGCCTCCTCCCCCTGGATGGAGATTCTATTATGCAGATGAATGGATGTGGGACTGTCGGACTGACTGACAGAGTTGACTAGATGTTTGTATGTTTGCCCCGCCAGATGCCATTACAATGTAAACCCGACAAAAGTTCACTCAGCAAACTCTGGATGCGGGCCGGAGACGTCTTCATCTCCGAGGTGGCGGTGGCAGAGGCAAAGACACAGGCGGAGGCAGTACTTCCAACAACCGCAGCGGAACAATTGATCAAATATCATAATTTATCAAATGACAATGCAACAGGCGGCGGCCTCTGAACGTTTCCATTCCCGTATTTACTTGCCCCAATCCCCACACCACCTCCGATCTTGGATTGTTCTCCGTTCTCCATTCCATTCGAAAGCTACAACTTAATTTATTTGAACAATTTAGGTCCGTCGTCTGTCGTGTCTTTGGGGCTCTCCTATTTATTTCGATGGTCAGTCCGATCGGCCCCAATCTATTTAGCATAATTGCAGACAGACCGACCAGGTGATAGTCCCATGTGCCCGGAGTGCATTCTTGTGACCCCACAGGCTAGCGTGTAATCCTATATGGACCCACCGACTGGCTCAAATAACCGAATTAAAAGACCAGAGAAAATATTGGGACAAACCGATTATTGTTCTATTATGTTAAACCTGATCATCGCATTAGTTCTTATCTTACTTTTTAGGGGGTTCTCTGTCTATGGGATATTGATAATTTGGAAACTGTGTCAAGTTTGCACTTAAATTGATCAATTAATGGGACGGATTGATTTCAGCGACCTGGTTGGTCTATCGGATTTTGTTGAGAATTTCAATAATAATTATTCCCTTGCAGGGTATTGTACATTCAATCAGAAGCTTATAACTCAGGAAGGAATCATTTCCGGCCCTATAATCCATATATATTCTTGATCAGCATCAACAGGCGAATCTTTCTAGGCGTAAAGGAAAAGAAGAAATTTTTTGGCCATTTTCCCCAAACTTTATAAATTGACAAATAATTTAAAATGGATAAAAATTTGAATTTTTCTCCATTTTAAGTTGAGTATGCAGATTTGTTAACCTACTAAAAACTAGCATAGGAAAGCTTTCCGAATTAAAATTAGTGTCTTTTTGACGTAGGTATGCGATTTCTAAAATTTGATTTATTGAAAAATATTGCCATAAAAATAAAAATTAATATCTATTAAAAATATGGTATTATAATTCAGTCAGAAGCTTATAACTCTGGAAGGAGTCATTTCCGACCCTATAATCCATATATATTATTGATCAGCATCGACAGGCGAATCTTTCTGGGCATAAAAATTAGGATGACATTTTTTCGCCATTTTTTCCAATTTTATAAAATTAAAAAAATTTATAAAAATTCAAATTTTTATACATTTTAAACTGAGTATGCAGATTTGTTATCCTAATAAAAACTAACATGTGACAGCTTTCCGAATTAAAATTAGTGCCGTTTTGGCGTAGTTATGAGTTTTTTTATATTTGATATATTAATAAATAGTGCTATAAAAATATAGATAAATATCTACTAAAAATATGGTATTATAATTCAGTCAGAAGCTTATAACTCTGGAAGGAGTCATTTCCGACCCTATAATCCATATATATTCTTGATCAGCATCACCAGGCGAATCTTTCTGGGCATAAAAATTAGGATGACATATTTTCGCCATTTTTTCCCATTTTATAAAATTAAAAAAATTTATAAAAATTCAAATTTTTATACATTTTAAACTGAGTATGCAGATTTGTTATCCTAATAAAAACTAACATGTGACAGCTTTCCGTATTAAAATTAGTGCCGTTTTGGCGTAGTTATGAGTTTTTTTATATTTGATATATTAATAAATAGTGCTATAAAAATATAGATAAATATCTACTAAAAATATGGTATTATAATTCAGTCAGAAGCTTATAACTCTGGAAGGAGTCATTTCCGACCCTATAATCCATATATATTCTTGATCAGCATCACCAGGCGAATCTTTCTAGGCATAAAAATTAGGATGACATTTTTTCGGCATTTTTTCCAATTTTATAAAATGAAAGAAATTGATAAAAATTCAAATTTTTATACATTTTAAACTGAGTATGCAGATTTGTTATCCTAATAAAAACTAACAGCTTTCCGTATTTAAATTAGTGCTTTTTTGACGTAGTTATGAGATTTTAAAAATTTGATTTATTGAAAAATGGTGCTATAAAAATATAGATAAATATCTACTAAAAATATGGTATTATAATTCAGTCAGAAGCTTATAACTCTGGAAGGAGTCATTTCCGACCCTATAATCCATATATATTCTTGATCAGCATCACCAGGCGAATCTTTCTGGGCATAAAAATTAGGATGACATATTTTCGCCATTTTTTCCAATTTTATAAAATTAAAAAAATTTATAAAAATTCAAATTTTTATACATTTTAAACTGAGTATGCAGATTTGTTATCCTAATAAAAACTAACATGTGACAGCTTTCCGTATTAAAATTAGTGCCGTTTTGGCGTAGTTATGAGTTTTTTTATATTTGATATATTAATAAATGGTGCTATAAAAATATAGATAAATATCTACTAAAAATATGGTATTATAATTCAGTCAGAAGCTTATAACTCTGGAAGGAGTCATTTCCGACCCTATAATCCATATATATTCTTGATCAGCATCACCAGGCGAATCTTTCTGGGCATAAAAATTAGGATGACATTTTTTCGCCATTTTTTCCAATTTTATAAAATGAAAGAAATTGATAAAAATTCAAATTTTTATACATTTTAAACTGAGTATGCAGATTTGTTATCCTAATAAAAACTAACATGTGACAGCTTTCCGTATTAAAATTAGTGCCGTTTTGGCGTAGTTATGAGTTTTTTTATATTTGATATATTAATAATTGGTGCTATAAAAATATAGATAAATATCTACTAAAAATATGGTATTATAATTCAGTCAGAAGCTTATAACTCTGGAAGGAGTCATTTCCGACCCTATAATCCATATATATTATTGATCAGCATCAACAGGCGAATCTTTCTGGGCATAAAAATTAGGATGACATTTTTTCGCCATTTTTTCCCATTTTATAAAATTAAAAAAATTGATAAAAATTCAAATTTTTATACATCTTAAACTGAGTATGCAGATTTGTTATCCTAATAAAAACTAACATGGGACAGCTTTCCGAATTAAAATTAGTGCCGTTTTGGCGTAGTTATGAGTTTTTTTATATTTGATATATTAATTAATGGTGCTATAAAAATATAGATAAATATCTACTAAAAATATGGTATTATAATTCAGTCAGAAGCTTATAACTCTGGAAGGAGTAATCCGTATATATTCTTAATCAGCATCAACAGGCGAATCTTTCTAGGCATGCAGAAAAGGAAAACATTTTTTGGCCATTTTTTCCAATTTTTATAAATTGAAAAATCTTTTAAAGTGGATAAAAATTTGAATTTTTCTAAATTGTATATTGAGTATGCAGATTTGTTAACCTACTAAAAACTAACATAGGAATGCTTTCCGAATTAAAATTAGTTTCTTTTTGACGTTGTTAAGGGTTTTTTAAACTTTGATCTGTCGAATAATAATTTAATATATATATATATATATAGATAAAGATCGATTCAAAGAATACTATTTTTTAAGTTTTGTTATAATCTATCAATACGATTTTTTTTTTATTACCAACCTGCCAGGGTTACCCGAATGCATTTTCCTTTCTTGTTTTACTTAATTTGAGAGAGAGAATACAAAATTTGTTTTGAAATTTAGTTTTAAAAAAATTGGGTAATCAGTACACTGCTCCTTTACTCTCCAACAGAACTTATTGTGATCATAGCACTTTTTAATGTCTGTATAGAATAGCTAGAGCAAAATTCGGTTGGTGTATTTATTTTTCGCATGTCCTTTGGGTTCTGCTTTTGCTCTTTAACATGGAAAATTTCGAAAAGGCCAGGAAGCTGCAGGAACTGGCCGGAATTCCTTCTCCGGCCGTCACCCGATGCTGCTGCAACTGCAAGCGAAAGCTGGATCCCTACCAGCTGTTTGACGACAATGTGGAGGACATAGCCAAGAGCCTGGCACAGGTAATGGTGATCTGCGGCATCGACACGAGGAAGTGCCGCATGGCCAGGGGGATTATCAAGCGGGCCTTTGTCTATCACGAGCGCCTGCGCACCAACTGCCCTCCAAAGCCGGCACCGGGAACGCACCTGAATCGCGAGGATCTGCTCCAGGCGCTGCGGCTGAAGTGCGAAATGGAGCCCGTTGAGGCGATGCTTTCGTACTCGATCATCAAACGCGCCTTCAAGGCCTTCTACCACGGCAAGCCGCCGTTGACCATCAGCAATCCCATCGTGGACGCCATGGCGGTGCATACCCAGCACTCGGCTTGGATGCACGCCGCCTTCAAGACCGCCCGCATCTTCGACAACTACAAGGCGGCCTTCTTCTGGGCCCACCAGCACTACGAGCGTCAGATCAACCTGGTCTACACTGCGCTGTACCAGCGGATGACGGCCAGGTCGGATCCGCTCCTGGTACCTGGCTGCCCGTGCAAGGGCTGCTCCAAGCAGGAGGTGCCCGGCCATCCCAAGGCTGGCCAGCGGCCGGTGCAGAAGCTCACCTTATCGGAGGGGGCTGATCTGCCGGAGCCCTGCATTATGTGCGGCCTGCAGATGCCTCGGATGACCGCCCAGGATATAAAGATGAAGAAGAAGCCTCCGCGACCCATCATCAACCACGAGGTGAACCTGCCGCGGTGTCAGCGGTGCAACTCGCCGTTCCTGATCTGCGAGTGCAACATCGATCAGCTGACCGGAGAGCAGTTCGGCGAGTGCGGCCAGGATTCGTACAAAGTGAAGTGGTATCGCGTCGAGGAGCCAGTCCATGCCACGTCCGACGGTGCCGACGGCGGGACGGAGGATGAGGAGGCGAAGGGTAGCAACTATATGGAGGCCATGGAACCGCCAGAGGACTGGGACAACCACCACTGCCCCATCGATTGCAAGCACGACTCCTGCAGCGAGGCCACAAACGTGAGCCAAGGCACCTCCACTTCCGAGGGGGAGAGCGGCTCGGCCTTTGCCAGCTGCTCGCAGGGAGAAGAGGATGTCGTGGCCAAGCTGGAGGACTACCTCAACAAGCTGTGGAACGAGGAGGTGGCCCAGAAGAAGGATCCCTCGTATGTGCCCAAGACCATCGAACCTCCGGGTCCCAGGTGTCAAAAGTGTAGCGACTGACACCCTCTCTGTTTCAAATTTTCTGAATATAAAGATATGGCTTTGGAGGCTCACCTGTGAAAGGTACCCTTGGGGAACCTGAATAATATTATTCAGTGATATTATTGCCAGTTTCCTAGATCTCTCGGTCTCATCTCCGGCTCCTCCAGTGCTCGCTCACACCTCCCACACCTTGGGGAACCGATCGCCCACACGGCAGGGAGCTGGCGCTTATCACGCGCCCACAGATCGCGCCTTGACAATGGCCACTTAAAATGCCATTGCCGGTTGTAATCGCCTCTAAATTGCCGGCACATTCTCTGCTCTGGATGGATGCTACTGTTGTCATCGCGGGCTGCTCCTCGCAGCGCCTCAGGTCTCCAGCTCTCAGGAGCTTCCACATAAATCGTTGGCCTTATCTAGGCACTTGCATCTCTGCTGAACGCTGCACAGAGTCACAAAGCTCGTGGTGGATCCACACGCTCCTCCTTGCCTCCTTGCCGCTTATCAATCTCGGTTCATCTGCACGCAGAACAAAACAGAACGGACTCGGTTTCGGAATCGAAATCACAGTCGCAGTTGCAGTTGCAGTTGCAGTCGGGGTTGGAGAACATCTTCTGCGAAAAATAATTCCGCAACTTGTCACATTTTGTAAAGATTGGAAGTCGCTGTTGAGACAGGCACTAAACTGGAGACGCCTCTGCGCCAGGGATTTCGGATTTTGTGATTCTTTCGAGAAGTCCTTGACTGTCGCTAGATCCAAAAAGTTTTACAGGGTATTGAATACCCAACTAAACTACAACGATTATGTATGACATCTTTCATTCATAGATTACACCTTCTTCTTAAGTATTTTTATTATTTGTACAAATTATCTTAATGACTTTTTACTTTAGTAATTTCACAAACTTTTGGTCTGGAAATAATTATAAACACTATACAAAGTGAGTGCTCCTCCTGTATATCCAAGTAATAACCATAAAACAGTTGTTACGAAAACAAAACAATTAAGACACTGATCTGATATTGAAATGTTTCTTAAAGGTCTTCTTGAGCATCAATGTAATTTTCAGAGGGTATTTCACGATCGAAATATTTGGAATTACCTTCCCTATTTTTGGCTAGGCTCAAGCTCACCCTCTGTGACACTGTGGCATGTTAAGCTGAAGTCACATTTGCATATAGATTTATTTTTATGGCCACTGCCATGAACTATTTATGTGTGACGATCGGATCGGAACTGGGATCGGATCGGGGACTTCGGGATGGAGGGAGAGCGATCTGGACTCCTGCAGTTCTGGTGCTTGCCCAACAATTGTCCATTAAATATTTGGAAATATGCGTTGGAAAATCTCTGTATATTGCTTGCCGTCTTGCCAAATTCTTAATTGTGATATGCTCACATTAGGTTTCTCTATTACCCCAGATATTTCCAGATATTTCTGATGTGTCTCCCATTCCCTCTTCCACATCCACTTGCATGGGCAGAGTGGGAGTATGGGGTAAACAAAGACTCACACTCTATTGAGGGCCACTTTTCGGATTCCGGGATGGAGGAAGACTCTTCGAGACGCTGGAAACCATTGAACTTTTCAATAGCCATCAAATTTGCGTCTAATGCGAACTCAGACACTCGGGAAAGTTCCTTCCATCGTGGAACATTTTATGTTATGTGCATTCGATGGGCACATTGCAGCCACTCGAAGTTCACTTTGATTCTTTGCTTTCAGATGCACTCGTCAAAAAAATTAGTTAGTTATTAAGCAGCTAAAATTTAGAATTGGTTTTTATTCTCTTGGAGGGTAAGACGCTTTTGACTTCAAATTATTCCTTATTTAAATTTATTAAACTCGTATTAGTCGTATCGTATTAACACCCTATAATTATATTTCCTCTGCTTTTTAAGATTACATTTAAACTTATTTCTATAATAAACTATATAAATTGCATTGTATTTCCAGGCTTAGGTCGAAATTGAAAGCTCATTGGAAGTGGACAGCTTCCCTCTCTCGCCCACAAGCCGAAGCATCTCCGCCTTCCATCATAGAGCGACCTCCCCCGAAGCTTCTCCCGCTTATCATTGCTAATCAGTTCATCCGCGCAGGTAGATCGGTGAAAAAAATGATAAAAACTTACGACGCAGTAGTAAAGACAGGGGCCAAAAGTGTAAGTGAAATCAAAGTGAAGTGAAAAGTATTATTGAAGTTATGGAAAGGCTAAGAACAGCCTCTGTTGTGTTTTATTTTTCTTTTATTTTTTATAGTGCCAAGATTGTTTTTTTTTTTTTTTTTTTTTTTTATATGTGAAAATGAAAGAAAAAAATTAATTAAATTAAGGGTAAAGTGAAAAGTGTTACTTAGTTAGCCCGGCCCCTGTCACGGTTTTTTTAAATATCGAATATTAGTGCGTAGTTTCGTTTTATATGGCAAAGACAATGATTCTTCAATTGAGAAGGGTTTTTGTTGTATGTTGTCCACTAATTCACCGTTGGCATCGATCTGCAGCCACAACTAATGTAAAGGGGTGAGTGAAACAAAAGTTTTTTTCTTGCTCTTATCTTTGTCTTCCTATGCCATTGCAAGCCAATTTTTCTCCCCTTTTCGATCTATAAATCTGTTTCTTATCAACCTGTAAAGTGGAACCTAAGAGCGGGAGAGCCGTTTTAAGAATATGATCCACTCTTGTGGCTACTAATTTTAAAAGTTCGCAAGGTGTAAAGCTCCTTTGTTTACCTTTTTTTCTGCGGAATTTGTGAATATAAAATAAGCCAGCAAAACCTAATGAATCCCCTGACTTTAATAATTATCTACTTCTGCTACTACTTATACCTGACCCTGCATTGATTATTATATTAATATATTATTTTATATTTTATTATACAAAATATTATAAAGAAGAGTTCGCATTTAAATGAGTTGAACAATTTCTTTAAACTCTCCGAATTGTGACTTAATTTCTCCGAGTGTTCTCTATTCTCTTCCGATCTGTTCCATTGTTGTGGGCCTGGAACTTAATAGTCTTTTTATAGCTGCACTTTTTCAACTTCAATTAATGAAGTGTCGAGTTGTTAACACCAAAACACACGCTGTACTCCCAGCGGAGCAGCATGCATCAGTGTGGAGCAGCTTCTCCCCGTGGACCGAGCGTCCCATTCCGTCTATTTCCAAACATTTGCGAGATGGGAACAAGCTTTGCTGCCGCCGTCGCTGCTGCTGCTGCTTCTGTTGCTGCTGCAGGTTGCAGGTGGGGCAACGAAATGTAAACAAACAAATTAAAACGAGCATCGACAGTAGCCGCCGCCAACTCCGCCACAGGTGAGAAAACGGGCACACACACACATAGAATTTTGAATTGGGGAAAAAGGGGCCGAAGGGAAGATGCATTTTCACGGCAGCCCCAAAAGCAAACAAGCCAAGCAGAAGTCTTTCGGCCCAAAGTTCTTTTTTTAATCCCAAAACTTGGCTGCCACTTAGTGGTTTACGAGGCCGGGGATGGGGATAGAAGTAGAAGGCCCCTTAAGGTAATTAGATAAAGATACGGAGCCTTCTATCTGCCACTTCTTTTTGGCGACATTTTGTCGTGATTGAGTTGTTAAAGTTTGATGTTGTTTGGTTGTTTGGATCGCACAGTGGTAGGGAATGCATATTTATATCTGGAGAATATGTATAACTGCGAAATGCAATTGAAAGAATTCCATATATGCGCCGTTTTAACAAAATCAATAAATGGAATATTGGTATTTTTCCACGACCTATTTGACTTTGATCCACAAAGCTTGCAATTCCCAATTGATTTTTCCCAACGTCGTCAGAGGAAAGGTTCCCCTTGTTTATTGACCATTTAGTACACTTCTCACATCATCCCATTGTAGTTCAGTTTGCTCTGCTGCTTCACGGTGTCCAGAAATATCAGAAATCAGTGTGGGAAAACAGTTGGAGCGTCAACTGAAGCGCCGCTGCTTCCCAGTCCAGGAATGCTTTCCCAAAAAAAAGCAAGAAACTCCAGAGAAGTGGAGAAGGCAGCCGCCGCCAACGCATCCGAGAGGAGCTGGAGCTGTGAGTGAGAAAAATGTTAATGATAAACCTGTTTGTCAATTAAACAAAAATATTGTAATAGTTGATAACAGAATGGGCAAACACGAAGCCAAAGGGCGGCGGGAGAGTGAGATGATGAGAACTTCCCAGAACCGAATTGGGAATCCAGGAGAGCAGGCCACCCGAGGGTGCTTGTGGGGAGTCGTCGGGGAGGGCGGAGGGCAACAAGGGACAACCTGTCAACTCGAAGGGTCCAAGGCCCTGGACCTGGTCCGATGTGCTTGTCTTTGGTTTCATTATCGCCTCGCCTTCAACTTACATTTTCTTATTTTTACCATGTCACAGTCCCAGTTCGGATTGTGCAGAGCAAGAAAAATTGGGTGGACAAGTGTATAAATACTATGCGGGGAAATAAGATTTAAAATCTCTTACAAGAAATCCTGCTTTACTGTATTAGGGCTTGTACTAAGGGGCCACATCAGGGTCAGCGATTTCTCGCAGTGCAATAGCCGTCACAACTCTCAGCCAGTTGTCCGCTGTGGCTTATTGTTTAGTGAAGCATTTAACTTATAAATATTGTGTTGTGTGTGGCGAGAAGAAAAGTGTTTTGTGCCCGTGATACCGTTCTGAAAGGCATTCCGAGCGGGGAGAGAGAGATGTGAGATTGGAGGGGCAATGGGGAGCACATCTTGGGCACTTCACTCGTCCAGAACTGCCGGCAACGCCGTGAAATATTTCCCATGACAATTCTGTTTGTTTTTCGTGCATTGTGTGAGCCTCAGCCCCAGATCTGCCGCCGCCTGGCACCACACCTGGACCCACCACTATTCCACCTTATCCCACATTTTCTGGACGGCACCGCCTTGTCTTGTCTTGTCGCCCACTCGTTCGCGTCCGCAGCTGCCCACTCCACTCCACTCGCATCTCCATCTCCATCTCCATCTGGAATGGTCCACAATGGGGAACAAGTTCTACATATTTGCTTTATCTATGCCCAGTGCCAGTGTCGTTGACGGCTGTCCCTGCGTTTTCCCACCAGCACAAGGCTCCACTTGAGCGACAATAGCCCGGCTGCAGCGTCCTCCTCCATCCTTCCATGTCGCCTCGTCCCATATGGCGGCATACCGGGCTGCCTGGCACGGGTTGGCATGCGAGCCATCCTGCAATCCTTGGGACGAGGCCCATCCCAACCATTTGCGAAAATAACCCAAAATTTTGAAAGCAGAATTATGTCAGTTTTTGGCCCGAATTCGAATTTTGTGTGCTCTTAATAGCAGCGAATTAAATATATATCGTTGAATGCAAGCTTATAAAAATTCCAACAAATATTAGGAGTCATTATGAAAACATGGAACTCATGGTCCAAAAAGTACCCAAAATGTTTGCAAAAACTTTCCACCTTCTCTCCGCTTTATTTAAACCCAACTCCACCGATAGAGTATAACTTATTAGGGCTCCCTGCAACCCGGAGTTGTCGGCGAGGACAATGGAGAGCCGCCGAAATTCCGCGGAATTAAAACCCAGCAAGAACCCCGCCGACCGAAAGGAAGCCGGGACGAAAGGGAAGCCCAGAACTCAAGAAGTCAAAGTCAACGTCAACTGAACGGAACCAAACCGATCAAGACCAATTTGCGATCGTTGGTAATTATAATTGGGGACTCGGGAAATTGTGGAATGGGTACCGCTCGGGGCGGATCACAGGAAGGTGGTGAATTGTTTGGGGCACTGGTATGTGCTCCACCAGGCGGCAAAGTCCATTGGCGAGGAGGTCTCGGTGAGACGCTCCTCCGGCGAAGGCTTGAGGTAGGAGCAGAGCTGGCAGTAGGGCAGCGAGGTGCGACGGAGCTTGTAGACCGAGTGCCACCAGAAGTAGCGTTGGTACTCCTCCGTTTCATTCGCCAGGCGCTCTAGATGTGCCACCAGATCCTTGGGATTCGGGAAGTCGCGGTTGCTGATGTATGACTGCGGCGGCACCAGATGGGACAGGTTTCCGCCTCCGATTAGGACAGGCACTACAAAATTATGCATGGCAATATACATCTGGGTGGGCACGTAGTCTGGACAGGCGGTCGTATCGAAGATCAGCATGAAGTGGTAGTGATTGCAGCTGTGCGGGGTGGGGGAATATCAATTAAGGGGTATTCTAAGGGTGTGAATCCCTTAACTTACTCGTTGAAACCCACACAGTTCTCTTGGGCATCGAGGTCGAGGTATTTGCGCAGCTTTGCCAAGTAGTGGCTCTCAGGCCTGCTTGCCGCATCCACCTCGTAGACGATATACATGGCCAGGCGATCCTTCTTCTTTATGTGGTTCTCTAGGACTTGGATCTTATTTGCTGGCATATCGTCGGAGAAGTTCTCACTGGGGGCACGAAACGAGTTTAACCTCCTGGCCCTGTTAATGTGCGAGAAGTAGTATTCCGACCAGACCAGTTGCGAGTCCAGGCGATAGGTCATAGTCAGGTTGAAGAGAGGCCAATCGTCGGCGGGCCAGGGACCTGGGCCATGGGCCAGGCTCAGGGGATTCCTGGCTGCAAAGACCGACAGAAAGTTAGCAGTGCGGTTGATATCGCTGAAATCATCGAGGGAGTAGGGCAGATCTGCGTTGAAGACGACGGCGTCATACGGCTGGTAGAAATCCTTCCTGCGAGTGGTGACCACACAGCCGCACTCCGTGTGCGTTGGTCCCCTGGGCATCTTGGATAGGTCCTCGTTCCACAGCAGGATCAGGACCTTCGGGCTTGTATCTTGTTCCCCATCCTGGCCGAGGCGACTAACGACAATCATGCTCAAGAAAGTGCAGACCGCGATCACACCCACCAGTGTCTTCAGTATGAAGATGTATTGGTTGGGCGAGTGCAGCTCCCGCTGGCGATTCGCTTGGGACATGGGAGATCTTAGTGGGGGCGGCAAGTCCATTGCACTTGCCGACATCCAGCGCCCCTTGGGTGGAGGCCTCTGCTCCTGGAGGTGAGTGGGGTCAGCGCTGAGCTGACGCGGCAGGAAGCTGGGCACATACTCCATGTTCTCAGTCTGCTGCTGCTGCGGACTAGGCAGACGCCGTAGGCTTAGGATCTTGTCCACCGAAATTGGTTTAATTTTGTTCATCGGATCTATGTTTTGGAAATAGATGGTTGTGATTTCCGAATACCAAACGATTTTGTACTGAAGTTCTGGGGCAGCTTAACCTAATAATAATTAAAAACTCTATCCATGACCACTCCGACTCGGGTTACTCGATTCAGTTAGTCAATTTGTTGCTTTTTCTTGTTTGACGAAAAGTATTCCCTTTCCACGGATACATATAGTTTATTGCTTGAACACTTTACACTTTTGCTTCTTGATTTTGATTAAATTCATGGAATGAAAAACAAATGGCCCATCGTGAAAGTGTCGGGGGGATTGATGGACGGACGCATTGATCGTAGAGCTTCGCACGCAGCTACTACTATTATCGGAAAACCCTTTTCAATCAATCCGTCGTTTTTCCTCCTGCACTTTTCCCCCCACTTTTGCATTTCGGATTTGGCACTTTCATCATCGCTCTTTGCCATTTCCACCGCCACTTCCAGCCCATTCGTTCGCTCTTTCCGGGGAACAGGAACAAAGTAATCAATCATTTTGCCAAACCATCAGAAACATGACAATCTGCCAGAAAATTTGCGTAACGTTTCACGATTCACCGTTGCGGGGTGCGGGCAGGGGGAGGGGCGAATATATAGCCGAACCGCTGAACAATCCATCGATGATATATCACTGCAATTTCGAATATTCATTTTGCAGTTGTTGCTTTTCGACGCCCGCTCCACCACTGAGCTCATTTCAAATGCGTTCCGCATTCGCGACGAGGATGTGGACGTGGACGTGGTGTGGGCCGGCGATTCCAGTGGAATAGTGGACACCAATGGAAACGCCACTTTGCGGACGTGCCAGGCGCTGGAATGGATGTGGACGGATGATGCCGGTGTCATTGTTTCCTCGCCCATCTTCCGCCACGCACGTTGTCTCTCAATTACGGGAGAGTGCCATTGAGAAACAGAAAGCGAATACTGACTGCACTCGAAGAAATAGAATTCGAAGATATAGTCACCTTGAAACTTTAAACTCTTTAATTTGAACATTTGAAAAAAAAAGCATTAAGTTTCTTAAGATTCTCGAGGCGAAACTCATGATTATTCGTCCTTTTCCTCGTTCCGTTTCTCTTAAAGTTAAAGCTTTAGCTTTGCCTGTAATGTACAAGCTGAGGAGCTGTCGTCACAGTCCCTTGGAGCTATTTCCTATTTTTCCTGCCACGTAATATTATTTATTAAATTTAATACATTTTTTATGGTGTAGGGACTTTGCAATTTTTCAATTGACAACCATTTAAATGTAACGCATTCATGTTAACTTCCACAACGTGACTCTGTTGTCGGGACAAGCAGATGAGCTGAAAATGATTGCGAAAAAGGATTCCAGATTCCGGACTCCGGCAAGGGATCCGGGCAGGGAAGAGCGGTGACAGCCGGCAATGTAAATTGCCTGGATCCGATGAGTTATGAAAGTGAAATGGATTTGTGATTGCCCGCCGCCAGACGAGGAGCGAAATCGTTGAAACGAACGAATTAGAAGCACTGGCTAAACAAAAAAGGGAAAAAAGAACGAAATCCGAGACCCAACCAAACCGAACCGAACCGCGAACCCAAAACATATATAAATTTTAATTATTCCCGCGAATCGCAGGCGGGAGAGAATCGAATGTGCATTCTGGGATGGATCCAGTCCGAGGCTGATCCTGCTGTTGCTACTCCCAAGTCCAAGTCGGCCGCGAATGGAATTGAAATTCCATTGTGAATATTCTTTTGGGGGCGTTGCCGGCGCGTCGAGAAAAAATGCAATAAATATGCATATGAGAGAGCTCACCTTCTCCGAGGAGGTGCTTCAAAGGAGCAGCTCGGCCCAGAGCGCCGAAGGAGCGGAGTTATGGCGATTTGAATAATTCGGTTCCCACACTTTCGGGACCCGAGCTCCGTTTTTAATTAAAGTTATTAATATGGCTCCACCGACTTGATGATTTACCTAACCACAAGGTCGGTCACTCCCGCGTCTGACTTTTGACTTCTCTAACTTCTGCCTGACTCATGACACAACGACTGCCACGGCGACGGCTACGGCTACTTATCGGAACTGGATACTGCCGGTGTCCTTAGAGCCCTCGGTCTCGATCACCAATTAAATGCCGCACACATTGTTGGCAACTGCTTAATTATCCATTCGATCCCATTCAATTCGATTCGATTCGAAAGGAGCCGCCTCTGGCCTGCTTCGACTCGATTCTCGATTGCTTCGTCTCTCGGCTTAAGGAAAGGAGCTAACGAATTAACATGTAATTATCTCAGCTTGGGCCAGCGTGCTGGCCAAAGGAAACGCATCGAATCGTCGGCGACACCCTGACCAAAAACAAGCGTAGCCAGCGGAGATGAGACTTGAGCTAGTTTATAGATATATTTTTCGAATTACCTTTTAAAATACTTGCTTGTATTCCGACTTTTTTTTTTTTTGATTTTATACATAAACACTTTGTTATTCAAGGCCAACCAAAATTA
Source organism: Drosophila serrata (assembly GCF_035046125.1). Lineage (NCBI taxonomy): Eukaryota > Metazoa > Arthropoda > Insecta > Diptera > Drosophilidae > Drosophila > Drosophila serrata. The sequence continues at coordinate 956,312 of NW_028257014.1, forward strand.
AAATTATTCTAGAAGGGAAGCTAACTTCGGCAGCTATTGATATAGTAGTCCGACTATATATCAAATTTGATAAAAATCTTTTGAAAACTTGAAAAGTTAAAATTTTTCTTTCTTCTCTTTGGTTTCATTGAAATAGCTTGCTTTTAAATTTGTTCCAAAACACATCTTGCACACTTGTGCTTATGATTCCCAACTTGTTTTAACAGAAGTGACTGCTCCGGTTAAGTCTCAGAAATGTGTTGTGCTACAAAAATTGCAAGTCATTGTTTATTAGTGTTCAAAGTTAGTAAGTGATCATACATATTTACTGATCATAGATACTTACTGTTCATTGATACATACTGGTCACAGATACTCACTGTTCAGAGTTACTTACTGATTATAGATAATTTCTGGTCATAGTTACTTAGTGGTCATAGATACTCACTGTTTAGGGTTACTTACTACTCATAGTTACTTAAGCACATCAGTGCATATGATTCCCAACTGGTTCTAACATCCCCGGAACGAAGTGACTGCTGCCGGCCAAGTTTCAGAAATGTGTTGTGTTACAAAAGTTGCAAGTCATTGTATATTAGTGTTCAAAGTTAGTAACTTATAGTAACTGGTCATAGGTACTTACTGTTCAGAGTTATTTAATGTTCATTGATATTTACTGGTCAGAGTTACTTAATATTCATTGGTACTTACTGATCAGAGTTACTTACTGCTCATAGTTACTTATTGATTATAGTTAAATTAAATAGCTCTCTGCTCCTCTCTGCCTCTCCCCCTCTCACTCTATGTTAATCTCTAGAGGCAACTGCTTCTCTCCCACGCACTTACACTCACTTTCTCTGCTCTTCTCTGCTCTGCTCGGGGACTATAAATAGAGGTGCTGAGGTCGCGCGCGCCTCAGTCTGTCCTAGGGGTACCTAGTGTTAACATCTCAAGTGATAGTGATAGTGATCCCCCTTCGATCCCAAAAATATGGCGTGGTACATCTGGATGACTAGGAAGAAACTCACTTTGGATGAAGTCACCATTCTTGGTCAATGTAAACAATGACGAAAGAGAATAGCCACGTGTCCTTTACGGTAGTAGTAGTAGTTCTAGACTTGCTTGTTCAAACATCCCCGGAACGAAGTGCCTTCTGCCAGACAAGTCTCAGAAATGTGTTGTTACAAAAGTTGCAAGTCATTGTTTACTAGTGTTCAAAGTTAGTAACTGATCATAGTTACTTACTGGTCATAGATACTTACTGGTCATAGATACTTACTGATCATAGTTACTTAATGTTCAATGGTGTTTACTGGTCATAGATATTATATACTTATACTTAGTTACTGATCATAGTTACTTACTGGTCAAAGATACTTAATGTTCAGAATTACTTACTGGTCATAGATACTTAATGATCGTAGCTATTTTACTGATCATAGTTAATTATTGATTATAGTTCTATATATGGTCCGATTGTTCCTATGTCGGCTATATATATGTATATATATAGTCCACCGATACTAGAAAAAAGTGGCAAGTCATTGTTTTTAAGTGTTGAATGTTAGTAACTAATCATACATATTTACTGGTCATAGATACTTACTGGCCATAGATACTTACTTTTCAGAGTTACTTACTGATCATAGTTACTTAGTGGTCAAAGATACTGATCATAGTTAATTACTGGCCATAGATACTTACAGTTCATAGTTACTTACTGATCATAGTTACTTAGTGGTCATAGATACTTTCTGATCATAGTTAAATACCGATCATAGTTACTTACTGTTCAAAGTAACTTACTGTCTTTATATGGTCGGAGATGACTCCTCATTGGGTTTCACTTTGTTTTATTGGCTTGTTATGGCAAATAAATAGGAAAATCATACAATTCTTCATTATTTAATTTGTATATACAATAAAACTCGACTTTAATCCCTTACTGGTCAGCACTGATGGCCAGAAGCGATTGCTGTATTGCCTAGACCCAGTACAAAGATACACAGATGCCAAAGACTCGGAGGAGAGTGGTTAAGGAATGGTTGATTCCACAGGCTAAGGTAGCAGCTGCCTCAGGTTGCGTGCGTGCCGCTTCCTCCTCCGACCAACTCTCGGGGGCGTGGCCCTTCTTAGGCGGATTCTCAAATCGATCTCGTCGGACCCTCGACCACCCGCACTAATAAGCATCATCCTCCGAGAACAGTCGAGGCCGGAGAAGTGGCGCTAAAGTTGTCAGTCGTCTTGTCCGCAGGCGACGATCCTCTACACCCTAATTAGGTGTTATCTACGACCCTTTTTGGGTCTCGACGCTCCTTTAAAGTCAGCCGACAAAGTGAGAACGGTTGGTCCACCAATTTATATACATATATAAGGTCGAGATAATCCTTAAAGACCTCCAAACCGAAAGGTTAACTAAATTTGAGATAAATTCTAGGGAATATTTAGAGCTAAGAACGACTCTACCAGTGATTCCTATCAAATCTTTGACTTTCCCTCCTAACATGACGCAAATTCGTCCACTGCTATAATGATGACTCTGTTGACTCATCCTCGCACGCATTTTAGCGCCACTTGCTGGGAAAGAGAGTGTAATCCATCACTGACACACTTGCCGCTGCGTTGTGCTTATCACTGCCCGGCACTGCCATTGTCCATTGTCCAAATCCAAATTCATTCCGTGGCTGTGTTTCGCGCAATTGATGATAATCAACGGGAAGAGGGGCAATTGGCGCAGACTCCTGCCTCATTGCATCATGGGGATGACACATCGAGTCTCCGGGAGCCCGAGCCCGGAAGCTGGTAATCAGCGAACCAGACCAAAGCAGTTACCGCTCATTGAAGCGGGGGAAGGTTAGCTAATTGTGACCCACTCTCGCTGATTTCCCTATGAATGCATTTGGAAAAGTTTACACTGAATTGTGGGGTAAACTAGATGTCAAGTTTCTATTATGAGATCTAATCAGAATTGTTTCAGAGACTTGTGTGGGTTTTTTGTGATTAAAAGAAGGTTTGAAATGCAGAATCTGTTTAATAGTGACCCTAATGCATCTTATTCTTTATAATGTCTTAGTTGCATATATGGGTTTAAAGATATATATAAAACTAATAAGTAATAAGTAATAATCTCAACCTTCCCTCGATTCCATTTGTTTCAAATGTCTATCATTACCTCTGAAAATTTCCCTGCAAACTTCTAAATTCAAATTAATGGGACTTTAAAGGACTCTCCTCGAAAACAAACACACAAATCTTGTTGACTATATGTATCTGTAACTCCTGTGCATCCGAGACTATATCTTTCGGCTTTCGTGTTTATGGCATTATGGCGTGAGAGACACTGAGACATGGGCAATTATGTAAATATGCGGCGGCGCCTGCAAAAGCAGCGTAGGACGAAGGACGACGCGGAACGAAGGACACACAATGGGACAACCGCAAATTATTGCCGGCCATTTGGCGAATGAATGCGTGACAAAACACAGAGGACGGCCCTCCTTCGAGGGCAGCTCACAGGAGACATTCGCGCCCAAGGACGATGGGCAGACGACACGGGACACGGGACGCGGGCGACAGGACACTTGGCGGGCGCAGCGGGAGTGGCAGCGAGGTCAAAGGTCAGCCGCGCTAATGTTGTGCTAATTGCTAATGGCGATGAGAACCCGAAAACGGGACAGAGGAATGCCAGGAGCTGCTGCTGCTGCTGCTGGCGAAGCGGCGCTCCGGCCTAATTGAAGTGTCCTTGCGAGTCCCTTGTTTCAAGTGATGATTTATTGCAAAGACTGCGATTTCGATTCCCAAAGAGGTAGCGATCTTGCTCTGCCTTTCATTGCCAGCGAAAGCGAACCACGGCGGCGACGTCATCATCATCAACCTGAGGACAACAGCATCCTCCGAATGGACCACCCAGGGAGATGACCAAACTGCTGCTGTTCTCCTATATCCTGGCAGGAGGTCCTTGGCCCCAAAAACCCGCTCTCTCTCTCGCTTTGTTTGGTAACTCGATCTGGCGCACGCGTGGCCAAGGAAAAGTATCTGAAGCAAGAGCAGGATCAGGATCAGGCTCAGGCCAGGCTCAGGCATCGTCTCTGATCTTTTTCGGCAATCGCCAGCAGTTGGAGCTGGGCAGACAGACCCGGGGCCAGGTGTCAGGCGAGTGTAACTGGATACACTCGCAGCTCATCTTTGGCTTTTTGGCATATGCAAAGTGGACCACACCAAAAGGATTGCGGCCACCGTCTGCTGTCCACTTGAACTTCATACTATTCCCCCCAGATCCTTTGTATTTTTTGGGACATTTATCATTTTTTGTTTTGGCCACCAAAGTCGATTGGGGGTGAGGGCCTAAAGCAGCTGGAGGCAGCAGACTGGAAGCAGCTGCTTTAAGTTGGCCATTAACGTTAACTTTTGCGCTTAATGCTTTACGTTTAATGTTTAACGCCAACTTGGCCCACTTCATCGTCGGCGAAGCGTTAAAATGCACACGTTGACAGGTTTTCATGGGTTAACTGAAGCGGCGGCGGCAGTTGCAATTTGCCCTTTGCATTTCGTATTTTCGCATTTTCATTGCTTAATGTGCGATTTCTATCTGCAAATATAAATTGTAATTATTGCATTGTTGCGTCGGAGTTATCGCCGCCAGGCATCGGGCTGAAACTCTTAAAAAAAAATACAAAAATGTACACAAAAAATTGCAAATGAGCGTCGAAAGTGTAGTAGCGTTCACCTGGCATTGTTCTCCCTTTTCCGAGACACACAAAGCGAAACAAATTGCCCAACTTCTGCGGCTGCCTTTCGCGCTTTAACACTCTTTTTTTGTATGGAGCTGTTTTTTTGAGGGGTTTTGTAAAATTGATGATGGTGCCTGGGTGACGACAGCTGCCAACGTAGCTGGAGGAGGGCATAGATGACCACCCAGCTCTCTTTGGGTCTGACTCTGGAGGAATCCCGGAAAATGATTGAAGAAAATACATTTTAATTAGGGCGCTCGAGGAAATGTGATGAAAATTTACCCAGCAAGAGGCTTAGACAGTGAGAGGAGGAAAACAAAACGCGTTAATCAATAAATTGCCGCTCTGGGCAGCTCTGTGAGGGAAATGCATCCAACGGTGCGTATGAAATTGGAAATCAAGCAACACAGCGGCATAGGGAGCCTGCCTCCACTTGGAGCTGGAGCTGGAGCTGGAGGTGGAGGAGGAGGAGAGACCACACCAATGGCGCCCCCATAGGGCGAGGGAACCTCTCCTTGGACTGCAGCTTTGATTTATCACTCACTGGGTAACTTGGAGTCGAGTCGAGTCAATATGTCTGCCCCTTTCGGTGAGTGCATCACTCACTTGTTGCCACACAATACACTGGGACTAATATTTAAGGATATAGATTGGTATAAATTAATTTGTCATTCAAAGATATAGTTTTCAAATAGGTTCTTTGGGGCTTAGATAAAGTTCTCTTTCCAATCCATATCCCTTGTCTTATTACTAGCATATTTTCTCGGTGTATTAACTGCGGCTTTGATTGATGCCCCCACACACACATAGAAAGAGAGAGAGAGAGACCCATACTGGGCCACACCCAGGCCAAGAGCAAGACGCCGCCCCGACCTTCGGGATCACCTTCGCCTTTGTCTTTGACTTTGCCTTGGACTTGGACTTGGCTTGGTGGACTCGGGTCCGTGGCTCTTTGCTGCGGTCATGGCCCGTTAATTGAAATATGTTTTTGGTCCGTGGTCAGATGAGATCAAAGGGATCGAGAGTGGCGTTCGGCATTGATGATGATTTGATTAATTCGAATGGGTATATATGGAGATAGCCATGGAGATGCAACTAACCACCGATGATGTGTTCGATTCGGAACTAATTAAAACATTTAAAAAATATACTCACTCAAACTCGGCTCAAACGGCTTTCAAAGCAAGTTTCTCGGGAGGGGGTTAAAAAATACGCGGAAAATAAAACATTAAACAATCATAAAAATAAATACATTTTCCCACACACACTGACGGTGAGTTGTTGTTGTTGTGGGGACAGGCAAAATAATAATAAAAACGAGAAGCAGTCGAGAAACTTTTGTACTACATGGAAATGTCATTCGCATAACAACAAAAGGCAGCGACAACGACAACGATGATGATGGTGATGGTGAACAACCAAACAACGAAACAAGGCACAAAGTTTCGATTCTCCCGCACACTTCCCTTAACCCCTTAATGGCCCAGTTTTTGCTGGCCAAAAGTTGGTGGCACCTTTGTGTGGGGCCTGCGCTGAGATAACAGCCAACAAAATGTTTGATGTACTTGAAAGTTAATGTTTTGTGGTGTCAACTTTTGTCGGAGAGACTTGGGGCATGGGCTTGGGCTCTGTGGGGCTTTGGTTTTGCAATGGAGAGCGAGAGTCGGCTTTTAATGGTCGGGGATTTTCTCTAATTTGGCTCCACAAAATTAGCCTTTAATCGTCAGTGCTGTTGAGACAAAACTTTGACCTTTCACACGCTCCCAGTTGGAGGAGACCGACCTTCCTTCTCTGCGACTCTTCCCCTTTCAATTACACACTTTTGCTTTCAAGGAATTCTGGTTAACAAGAGGGGGGGGGGGCTATGTTTGTTATCAAAAGAACTTTTAGCCGCCTCACTTTTTTGGGGCCAAGAAACCGAATGCCGAAAAACTGAACTACAAAATTGTTTTCCCACGCAAATTAACACTTGACTTTGTTGGCATATTTGCACAAGATGACTTCATTTTCTTCGGGGCTTTTTCCACACACACACACACACACCACCCTCACTTCCCTAAATATTTTATTATTGTTGACTTTCTGTTGCCGCCTCCCCCCCGACTTGTCACCTCGCCCCCCAAAGGGGCACAGAAATTTGTGTCTCATCCGAGTCTGTGTTGTAGATATAGCACTTGTTTCCAGTTCCAGTTGTGGGTGCCGCCGCCACGTTCGCTGTCTGCGTCATTGTTTCCAATTTTTATGCGTTATTGGGTAATACTTACCATTTACCATTTACAGCTACGATTTTACAGTCAGAGTCCATTGTCAAGTGGGTCTTTTATATGTCCGGGAATATTTCAGGGAGTACCAAAGCTAGAAATTCACCAGAAAGCAATAAATTCTATTCTAAAAATAATTTCAACTAGATTGAGGCTGATGTTCATGTTAAGGTCTGAGATTTCCTTTTACTGTCAATTACAAATCTCAGTAAAAATTAAATCCCAATCCCTAAAATAAGGGGAGTAAGCAAAATGACAGTGGGTGCAATAAAACCCCATATTAGTCTATATTTTAAGCGTCAAAACTATTCAAGAACTCTAGAAAGTGATACCAAACCCAGAACCAAATCAACATAAAGCTGAAAAGTAATTTTTAACCTCCCAAAAGTCCCTGTCCTGTCCTGTCCTGTTGTGTCTGCCCCTTTCAATATTCCAGCATAATCCGCATGTCCAGCCGAGCTTATTGCCGCTGCAGCTCCTTCCCACCCGAGACAAGCAAATAGACAAAGGACATCATCGTCCAGGGGAAATGTCAAATGGGGCGAGGCCAATACAGATGGCAGCAAACTTTCGCTGGCGACTGTTCGCCGCCCAATCAGGACGAAATGAAAGCTTGAAAAAGCGACCTGCACTCGCAACGGACTTTTCACTTGCAATTGCAGGAAAAGGGACACTCGAACAAAATAAATTCAAACTTCTTGAGCTGCCTGCATCTATCCTATCTGTGTGTGTGTCCGAGTTCGAGTCCGAGGACTCAGTTCGGGGACAATAAACTTGCTGCCACTGCAATTTCTCAGTTATTTGCTGGGGGAAAATTGAGAAAGGAATGAGGGGATTGAGATATGATAGGAGTGGATGACACTCGTGTCAGCCATAAGCAGCCGGGATCAACTTTTCTCTCTCAATCTTTCTCTCTATCTCTCAGTAGTGTGTTCCTTCTCTGTTTGCTTTTTGCAAAATGGGATTTGAAGGAGCAGAGCAGAGCTCCAGATTGAGCTTGAGTCTGGCCAGGATTTGTGCAGCAAATTAGCTTCATTAATGGATGACTTACTCCCCGCACTACCATAAATCCAACTATTTTTGCATTCTCGCTGCTGGATTTCGCATTTCGCTCAATCAGCGCTGGAAATTTATTATGCTCCATAATCATTTGTCATCTTTCTCTTCATTTTTAACCATTTTCCCGACTCCCGCTACCCGGGTCACCATCCATTTTCATTCCCATTTGGCGCCCGCAACTCTCTTTCGAGGACATTAAAATTTTTCGCAACATTTTTCACGCATATTCAGCAGCCGAACTGGAGCACGGAACACGCTCCATTTGGGCGGCCAGTAGTAGTGGTAGCAGTGCCATGGGATCCCGATCCACTAGCGGGGGTCATAAATATCCGGAATATGGTTAAGAATATATCAATTCTTCTCGAACGGCGCACTAATGTCAGCTGCCACTTCCTTCTATCTCCGCTCCTTATGCTGTTTTATGTGGCGGAGGAGTCACTTCCCATTTTTTATGGCTGTCCAAAGAGGTCAGGTCCAGTTCAATATGGCAGAAGAGTGGCTTAAAGTTCCCCCTAAAATTTAACATATGCTAGAAAAGGTTGTCATAGATATTTCGGGATCTTTGCACAAGTAGCAAGTACAAATATTTGCACTAATAAGAGTAGATAATATTTAAAAAATATGAGGAATGATATAAAATATCAATCGGTACTGTATTATACAGCTTCGAAGGACCTGTGCCACAATTGTTATTTCAGTATCTGTTACATGTTGTACATCATTAGAATTCACCTAAAGTTTTGCTTGAACTTGTTTGAAAAATATATTGAAAAGTTTTCCCTGTTGGCGTTTCCGAAACTCATCTATTTTGTAGTGAACAGTGCATAGTTTACTATACAACATCCCCGTCTCGTAATGGCCTTGAATTATTCAATAAATTTGCAAAGAATATATTTCAACAATGAAAACAAATTTCTCTTGCATTCTTTGGGCAAACGCCGCCATAAGGGGAAAATCCATAATTCATACGTTCGCCAAATAAGAAAAGCGCCGGAAAAAAGGGGAAAGAGAGAGAGAGAGAGAGAGAGAGAGAGAGAGAGAGAGACGAGCAATGAAAACATTAACAAGGAGCAATAAAATATGAGCGAGCGAATGTAAATCGCTTTCCATAATTCATTGCGTTGACTCGACGACGAGGTCGTAGATTTTCTGGGAAGCATAAACCCATCGAAGGTTGGGTGCTCGTAAAACTAATGAAATTTCAATTCGAATGACGCGACAACCTCGTCCTGAACCTGAACCTCAGCCTGGATTTTCCACGAAATTTTCGCGCACTCGACACGCCATCGAAATTCATAAATTTCTCGGACGACGCCCCCGCCTTATTCCCATTTTTTTCCCACCTCGAAGGGATAACGGAAGCGCAGGTCCGGCTCCGCTCCTCGATGGACTCTGGCCGACAACGACAGGTGAATTTATGATGAAGTGAGTCGTCAGCATTCTTTTTCCCTTTCCCTGGGAGTCGTGGGCATCTTTCCGCCTGATTTCCTAGGCAGGTCGCGTGTAAATTATGAAAACCGGCGATAAAAACGAAAGTAATTCAAAATCTTTGACGTGTGCGAGGGTTTATGGCCTCGCCTACCGAAGCCCTTACAATATCTCCAATATCGCCTCATCTTACTCCTCCGGTTGAGATTTATATCGCTGGATTTATGATCCTGTTAGCGCCACTGCACTGGCTTATCTCACGTGTAGTCATCGAGGATAGGAGCACAACTAGTTTACGACCTGCGGATAGAATGAGTAAGTGCGCAGGTCCTACCTGCCTTTACTTTCATTTGTTGTGACTCTGAACCCTTAATTTGTAGGAAATGAATATATTGTATGAGTTTTTTGAGAGCTCTTCCTACACATAGAACTTTTAGTTTTGAAATATTATTGGATCTAGTTGGCACAGAACTTTAGATCGGTATGGTTGTTTCGACAGCCTAACCATAAACATACCACACACGTCTCAATAGAGATATCTCTGCGAAATAAATGACGACATACAAAATAAAAGCGATGCCACTGGTGGCTAAAGTTCTCAACTTACGGAGGACAACCACCAATTCACAGCAACAAAAGCAGACTGATACACAGAAGGATGAGGCCTCTTATTCCAGCGGTGACAAATCAGAGCCCATGGAGGAGAATCCTCCGTCCAAGAAAGGCACCTCGTCGGAGAGTGAATCAAAGAAGGATAAGGCTCGGGTGAATCGACGATGGGAGCACTATGCCCGGTACATGAACACTGGTAAGATTCTCCTGGCCGTGCTCGTGGTCTGTGCCTTCTTCGGCATGTATCCTCTGTTCCGTCGCGGTCAGAAGTCCAGTGTGTCGCAAGAGTCCAGCGTGAAAGTGATTATGTTGTGGAACGAGGACCAGTCCAAGAAATCCAAGGTATCGGCGCACATGGAGTGCGGCTGCGTGGTCACAAATCGCAGGAAGAACTACGAAATGGCCGTCGATGCATTCGTCTTCAATGCCCATAGGCCCTACTCCCTGAAATATCTTCCCCAAATCAATCGCACCCGTGACTTTCTCTCGGTCTTCGCTGCCAGGAATCCCCTGAGCCTGGCCAAGGATCCACCACTGCCACCCGTCAGCGAAAGGTCGCTCTTCAACCTGACCATGACCTATCGCCTGGACTCGCAGTTGGTCTGGTCGGAATACTACTTCACACTCCTCAATCAGGCCAAGAGGCTGAACTCCTTCCGTGCCCCCAGTGAGCACTACGCAGACGAAATGCCGGTCTATGAGATGCAACTCCTGGAGAACCAGACAAGGACGAAGGATCGCCTGGCCATGTACCTTCTGTACGAGGTGAATGAGGCGAGTCTGCCTGAAAGCCTGTACTTGGAGGAGTTGCGCAAACATGTCAACCTCGATGCCTACGAAAGCTGTTTGGGTTTCCAGCAGTAAGTGACCTTTCGCTAGTAAGCCCTTCAAGGTCTCCCGAATCTCTCCTCACACAGCTGCAATCACTACCGCTTCATGTTGATCTTCGATTCGACCGCCTGTCCAGATTACGTGCCAACCCACATGTACACGGCCATGCATAAATTTATGGTGCCTGTCCTGATAGGAGGCGGAAACCTGAACAACCTTGTGCCGCCGCAATCCTACATCAGCGGCCGCGACTTCCCGAATCCCAAGGATCTGGTGGCACATCTGAAGTATCTGGCAAAAACACCAAAGGAGTACAAGCAATACTTCTGGTGGCATTCGCTTTACAAGCTCCGCCGCAACTCGGTGCCCTATTGTCAACTCTGCTCCCTCCTCCAGCAGCCGCCGGAGGAGCGGCGCATCGAGACCTCCTTTGCCAAATGGTGGAGCAGATACCAGTGCCCCAAGCGAATCACCACCTTCCTGTGATCCGCTCCAAGGGATAAAATCCTCCAATTACAATTTCCGGTTAGTTGACGTTGAGTTTTGGGTTTCCTCCGTCCAGGATTCCTCTTGATCACAGGGTTTCGCTGAATTTCAGAGGCACTCCTTTGACCGAGTTGAATTCAAATGAACCTCTAAAATGGAATAAAGATGGACATACAGCCCGCCATAGCTTTTATTATAATAATAAAAAAAATTAGTGCAGCTCCTCTTTAAAGTTTTGTCATATTATTTTAGCTGTCGGCTAACTTTCAGGACTCTGTGACATTTCTGTCGCCCCAATAAACGACCCGCTTCCACTTTAAGCCTTTGCTATTTTATTTCTAATGGTAATTGAAGCCATTTGGCTATGACACGGCGACGCCATATTAATTGGAATGGTCTGAAAACCGCGAATAAAAATGTCGCATTTAATTCGCGTTGGTGTTTGTGCTTCTTTATGCATTTCGCTCAATTAAATTGCACTTGAACCTATTAGAAGTGGAAATGCCATCGCTGGCAGGCGGATATGCCAGTGACACGCGATTTGCCGATCAAAAGTGGACCCGCGCCGCCCTTTTAAGGTCCTCGGACCAGAGCCCCGTGCTGACCACATTAATTTGACTCCGTGTGTGTGTTTTCTGGACGCCTTTAAAGTTGTAATTAGGAACAGTATCACCGTCTCACCGCACCTTTCTGCCATTTGAAAAGTGTTTGTTCATTGAGTGGGCGTGGCCTCGTTGTCCGTGGGGCTGCAATTAGGACCTTCACCAATCCTCGTCCTGCCGCGTTTCTTGTTGGCATTTGCGGAACGCGGAATGAAAAGATTCGCCGTCGTTTCAGGGTTTGGTGTTCTGTGGTTTTTCTTTGCGGGATCTCTCTTTTGTTTGGCGGTAAACTGCCAGGGAGATATCACTTTTAAATGTTACAGTGGGCCGGAATCGTTTTGGTTTCTATTATTACTAAGAATTTCAAATCGTCCATAACTAAGCTTAAAATACTTTTATTCTTTGAGTCGTTTATTTATATTTTAAATAACTTTTTTTTTTTTCGATAATTCAAAGTTTAAAAACTCATAACTACGTCAAAAAGGCACTAATTTCAATTCGGAAAGCTTTCCTGTGTTAGTTTTTATAAGGTTAACAAATCTGCATACTCAATTTAAAATGTAGTCAAATGACATTTTTTATTACTTTTTGAAAATTTTAACGATGTAAAAATTGGAAAAAATGGCCAAAAAATTTTTCCTTTTCTGCATGCCTAGAAAGATTCGCCTGTTGATGCTGATCAAGAATATATATGGATTATAGGGCCGGAAATGACTTTTTAACAGAGTTATTGGCTTTTTACTAAATTTATAATCCCTGCAAGGATCAAAAATTTTAAGATAATTTATGATTATTGGAACATAGTAGAAAGACTTGTAAAGGATATGAAAGGAGTTCTTTCCATATAAGTGGTTCTGTTAATTAAAAAGAAATCTTTATCCATATTTACTTAATGGGATTATGTTCCTGAAAAATGAGCAAACCCTTTACATTTTATTTCTAAAATCATTCAATCAGTGAGAGAAAATTGCTGAAAAGAAGTAGCTAATCAGCACGTTCCTGTTATCCGGAAAACTTAGTTTTCCCCACTCCTCCACTGTATTTACGTTGCCCCTTTTCTTATTTCCGGCATCCTGCACCACCCCCATTCCCCCCGCTGCCTCTGCGCCCTCATTCTCTATGCAAATGCAAATGCCAAACCCATTCTCGCTTTGCCGCTGTTTTTGTGGTTGGGAAACGCTTTGTTCTCACCTCGCTGCTCACCAACACACATACCCCGCACACACGCACATCATCTCATTGTTCCGTATCGGCGCTTTGTATCTTTAACAAAATTGCCAAACCGCAGGAAAAGCTGGGAAAGCCAACCCACGTGAAATGCGATGCGAGGCGCCTGATTAAGCTCCCGAAAGCGACCGCAAAGGGCTGCGTATAGAATAGGGGAAATCCGTAATCTAAACGAACAATCGAGGCAGGAATACTACTTAATCGTTTATATATATATTTATGGGGGATTGACATTTGCATTTAGCGAATTATTCTTTTACAATTTTCCACGCAATTAGACAGGCCAGCTAGGGGATAAAATGGAAATCCTCCAGGAGCAGCTCCATCTCTCATGCAGACCATGGCAGTGGCTTACAGAGCTCTGTAAATTGTACTGCAGTTTGAAAGGCAGAGATACATTTGTATCTTGAGCTTAAGAAGCTAGACAGTTTCCAACTTCCACTTGAGAGTCGAGGAAAACCTCTTTAACCTACCGGAAATATCACTGCTTTTGGGTAAAAAGAACAATGAATACAAGGAAACCGATTACATGTGTATATTATCCAGACTTTTATTAGCCAAACAATATTACACATTTTTCAAGACAACAGTGTATATTAATTTTTTGAGTTCCCTAATTTTAGTTGCTTTTTTCTGTGCGTGTACTTGAGGAGAAGAATCTGGGGAAACACCGGCAGACGTGGGGAAAACTTTTCGCCGAATTTTATATTTATCTGCTCCACTTCCGAAAAGGGGCGTCGATTGGGGCGTGGCCTGGGACGCGCCCCTCTTCCAAAAATAGGCGTTCTCATCGAGCGGCAGTCGTCGTCGTCGTCATCATCATAAAAAAACAAGACGATGGCAAAAGTTTTTCAATTTTTGCTACAACTTTACCAGGCTGAGTGAGTCCTTGGGTGTGTGTGTGTGGGTGTGGGTGTGTGTAGGTGCAGCCCTCGAGTTGTGTAAACATTTGTAGTTTACTTTCAGTTGGCAGGCGGCTCGTAAAATCTGTCCGTTTCGGTTGAACTAGAACCGTTTTTGAAACTGTCTCGTAACTCAGACCCGCAGGTTATCCCATCTCCCTCGACCCCAACAAAAACACGGAACTTTGGGTTTGTTTTGCCCAAAAAAAGGACCACCGATTGAATTAGAAAATTATGCTGAAAGTTATTTGGATTAAAGGAAGAAGGGACGCACAGCCGGCCCATTGAGAGCAAGGAAATTAGGTAATGGGATAGAAAATTACCCAGGCAGGGCGCAGAGCAGAAATGGGAATTTGAGGGAATTTAGTTGGGAGAATAATAATAAGTAAACACAATTTATACCTCAGCAAATGAAAAGAAAACTCTGTGCCGTCGGTCAGCACATTGACAAACTCCCATTGGGAATTCGATTAGTTTGCGCAAAGCGAATAAATACAAGGATTCCGGGCAAGGATAAAAGAAACTTGTTATTGAAAAGTTTGTTTCTAAAACAACATTAATGGGAAATACCGATAGCCTATTTACGGCAACAGTAATGTTTAACATAAAAATTAAAGAAGAAAATAAAAAGGAAAAAGAAACTGTTACGAGTTTCCCATACCGGGAATTGAACCCGGGCCTTCCGGGTGAGAGCCGGATATCCTAACCACTAGACAATATGGGATATGGGATCCCATGTGGCGAAATAGTGTACGTAAGCACACGTATTCTATTTTAAGCTTTGTGTGACGTTGATAAGATTGCAAAGCTGGTATGCTTTAGCATAATCAAGGCACAACTAAATTTTAAAATATATTTTCGAATATATAAATTGTTCTTTATGAATTTTTATGCTATTCACAATGAATATGATACAAGTTAACTAAAGTGATTAACTTCAAGTAGATGATTAAAGATCATCTATTAAATATTCCGATTTAGTATAACAAAAAATATGACAAAAAAGTTTCCCATACCGGGAATCGAACCCGGGCCTTCCGGGTGAGAGCCGGATATCCTAACCACTAGACAATATGGGACTTGATAAGGGCACTGCCCAGTGTTATCAAGTCCCGACTTTTAATTAAAAACTTGGCAGCTATCGATTTGTATGTTATCAGGACAGCAGTTAATATTTTCCCAATCATCCGAGGAGTCTCTGTGATGACAATGATCGAAATTATTATCATTATTCTTGATTTTATAAACCTACCCAATCTCCGAAAAATCACATTCCGATGGGAAACCACACAATATGCAATTATTCAAGTCGTTAAAACATGTTTTACAGTAGACTCCTGAGCAGTTGGGCGAGTCGCAGTAAATATGGTCTGATCTGTTGAGGAAAAGAACCTTTAAGGACATTTAATAATAGTAACTTGAAGCTTACTTTGTCAGAGGTTTATTGCAAATAATGCAGGATCTGCCTATAAAGACGCCACGGCAACCACTAAAGAACCTATAGAAAAAGTTTACTTAATAAATAATTGTGCTGGGGAAGCGGTTTTACCAGCTGATTAGCGAATTAAGTTGAGAGATGCAGGAAACTATTTTACTCTCATATTGATAGCAATTTAAGAAGCGGGCTCGTTGACGACTAAGCTGCAGTAAAGATTCTGGGGAAAGGATTTTATTAGTGATCAAGAGGTTTATTTTTTGGTTTGACTCACTTCTCTCCTTAAGTATGCTACAGTGCAGATACTGAACTCTGCGACAGGATTCCTGTGGATAAAAGTAGGCCATTATTCGATGTCGCTGACGGAGACCATATGGCTCCCAGAGGACCATAATCCATGCCAGAACATAAAGCACAAAGATGCAGAAATATTGAAAGTACTTTGGCTTTCCCGGGACTGGAAGACAATTGTAGGAGTCCATTTGAATTACGTTGGGTTCAAAAGCGTAAACAAAAGCCCTTAAAAAATCACCAATTTGACCGCCACCTTTGATTACCAATTTCCTATATGGGGAAGCTATAAAAAATTAATTAAAATATATAGATGAGACTCTAATAAACTCTTACGTTGAACTGCAGCCGTCATGTTGCCATGGTGAAGCATTAGGGCTAACATGCTGTAAAGACTGTAGTCCACCAGGCAGAGGCAGTAAAGCTGTATTCCAGTGATGAGCAGAAATCCTCCCGAACGATAAATTTTCTTACGCTCGAAGGGTAGAAGCTCTAGGGATGCTATCTGAACAACAAGCATTAAAAGGGAGCACAATATAAATGTAATGCATATTTTACCTTAACATATTTATTATTTTCACAAAGGTTGAGGGGTAAGACTCGAACCCCCATTGTCTGCGATTGTTGTTCTTCGTAGACCTCAAATTCTTTTGTTATATAGACATTGTCAAAGTGCTCAGATATTAAGTAATGCAATCGAAAGTCTATCGATCGAAGGATCACAGTCAACAGGAGAATGAAAAGCATCAAGTAAAGCAAAATGGATATAAGGTTTAACTTGTTCCTGGTCGTCTCCTGATTGTATATGAGATTCCTTTCACTTAAAAACAATCTTGTATTTGGCTTTCCGCTGTGATCAAAACTAATGGTAGCTAAGAACATCAAGCGGATCTTTAGAAGACATATTTGTAAACCTGTAAGAAACTAAATTCTTATTGGGTTTCAGAAGATTCACTTGCCCTTACGTAGAAATATTTCCTCAATGATCATTTGGGGCAACTGCAGATTATTGCGGAAGAAGCTCTTCTTACCCTTCAGACTTTCACAGAACCAAGAGAACAGCTCTGGTCTACAAAAATCTCTTGCCTGCCCCCCGATTTCAAGTTGGTATTGGAAAACGCTTAAGTTCCCCGCTCTCAGACAGCGAGTGTAGGGCGTACCCATCCGGTAGTCAAAGTATTCGTTCTGTAAGGCCAACCAGTTGGCGCATAATCCATAGGTTGCATCTTCACAGGGAAAAGAGTGTTAGTAAAATATATAGGAATGTTGTAGCTATAGGAAAGTTACAGATATCTGCAATTGGATTCTCTAGCTTCAGAAAGAGCTCATCCAATTTCATCCTTATTCCGAGCACTACATCAATCGTTCTTTTGAATAACTCCTCCATCATGTGCAAAGGATCATTTACAATGCGATGCATAGACCCAAGGACATCTATAAGTTGATTCTGCTGGCAGTTGAGACTGCATGCCATAATGTTTATATTACGAAGGATATTCATCACGGGACCCGAAATAGCAATCAGGAAAGCCCAGGACACAAAAAGAGCCCGTGTTTGGTAATGCGCTAAAGTTGGAAGGCACAAAACTGCAATGCATCTATAACGTGGGGTTAGTGTGATTGAGTAAAAGAATCCTAATGCGACTACCTACCTTGCTGCTCTTCTTTTAGCTAATATAAGCAGTAAAGGAAAGAACAAAATTATGAATAACCACTTTCTTCCAAGATCACAGCGGGCTCTTGATGGATTCCAGCAATACCAGAAGAGTACCAGCAAGATTCCCAATATATATCCTGCGATTAGATATAGCAAAATCTTCTCTCTACACTCGCTCGGTAAACTTTGTTCATGTTCGGCGGGATTGCATTCCGGTTCGGGATCATTCGGATCCAAGGGATAAATAGGAGCATCTCCATCGGGACTGGAATCCCGGGCTTTCCTCGAGTTGGAGATGTGAGCCTCATGACGGGTTTCTCGATATCGTTGACCGCCTTTGCACATCCGATAGGAGTTTCCTGTTCCCTTTGCAGTCTGAAGCGATGATTGACTCTCATCTGATTCGACACAGTCTTCCATCATTATGTATATTTTGTTTAAATTTCTATTACTATAGGACAGGAAAGTCACAGAATTTAAGGAAATTCAAAAATTAAAATAAATTTGTCTAAAAAGTTTCCCATACCGGGAATCGAACCCGGGCCTTCCGGGTGAGAGCCGGATATCCTAACCACTAGACAATATGGGACTTGGATGGTCCCGGTCCAAGTTTCCCTCAAATGCTTTTCCAAGGACTGAAAGTGGTCTATGATTTAGTTAATTTTCCTGCACCAAATGCGCCCGTCGGCCTTCAGTAGCCTCCTCGCTGGGGACTCACGCAGCTTTTCATATTTACTGCAATGAGGGGGGTCAACTTCATATAACCTTTTTTGGGAATTAATTAAAAACCATTCAACAACAACCAGGGCGGCAGTTGCATTGGGCCTGGACTCCAGTGGCTGGGAATGAGGCACATAATCATCAATTATTCGCGCAATTACCGCAAACAAATAAATATTCTTAATTTATTGTGTTTTCGGATCGGGCTTGGCCGCCCACAATGGCAACAGGCGGCAGTGGCAGTGGCGGCGCGGCGAATGCAGACGAAAAATCGCGAAAGAAAATAATATTAAAAATAAATTTCCAACCCGAAATCAACAAACACACAAATTTCGGGACGGATCGGACGGGATCAGGGGCAGGGACAGAGGGACTTGTTGGATACTGCGGTATTGAGATTGATGTCCATAAATTAAATCCTCGCCACTCCGTCTCGTTGCGCTTGCCGGTTCATTGTATTTTTTTTGTTTTTCGTCGTCAGTCTGGGTGTCGTACGATAAATTTCATAGATGCATTTGGTAATTTCAATTTGTTTTAATGTGTCGCCTCTATTCTATTTTATTCTCTCTCCGCGCAGAGAACGGCACAAATAGCACATATAATTTGAGGTTTATTGGCCGTACAGCGCCGTGCCGTGCCGTGGCTTTGCTCTGGTATTTTTAGCCGTCCTCGTGGGATGATCTCTGAGGCTGAGGCCCCCGAGTTCCCAGCCACAAACAATTGTCGCTGCTTATCAGGAATGGGCCCAGAATGGGGGGCGGTGGAGCTTTTTGAAGTTGAAGCCCAAGGCCGGAAATGTATCGCATGCATCTCTTGAACGATCAATAAGCTGGCATCGACATGCACTCAGGGAAAAAGTTGTATAAACTTAAAAATCTATGAAAGTCTTACAGGTAAAGGTGTACTTGAGCATATTAGGTTAAAGGTAATTTTAAATTAGTATGAAATCAAATACCTTTCCTAAATCGGAAACTTTTTCAAATTTGTATTATTTATATTAAGTTTTATATTTATTTTGGGAAAAATCGTCCATCTTAAAGTATTAATAGTATCTAACGAATATTTGTTGTAGTATCTTAAAAGTGAATTTGTTCCGAGTTTTCTATAAATCATCTTTTGTTTTATGTGGGGCCAATATATTTCGAGTTTCCTGCAAAAGAAGGGATTTCGGAAGCTTAGGCCTCGTGGCGCCATCATTCGTTACGGGAGAGGATTAGGGCATAGGATTTTCCCGGCAGGCAGGCAGCAGCTCCATCATAATTAATAAACTGTCACCAGTTTTGTGTGTTGTCGCTAGGCCGAATATATATATATTTCCATCTATCCCGCAGTGTCTTGTTTTATTTCCACATAATCTGCGGGGCTTCCCACCGCGTCGTAGTAGTCGTAAAATAACGTTATTTCGGTTCTTTTGCCCTCTAACGAAGGCAGCTCTCACCTGAACAAACTCACCGGTAATGGCCGTTTAGAGCCGGCTTCCTCCACTTCTTGGGTGTCCGAAATTTGTCGCGCGATGGGGGAAATTTCGTTTGAATGGTTTCCGCAATGAAGCGACAAAAGTGACAGCCATCGCGGAGTTATTGCTGTTGCAGCGCTTCCCCGAAAATTCGGCGGCCCATAAAGTGCGGGAAAATCGTCATCAGCCGTTGCTCAATCTCTTCACGTTTTGAGAACTTCCTCCGGTGTCTGTCTGCCTATGTGTCTGGTTACTGCAACTGGTCTTCCTCGGACTTCATTTCTTTTCATTAGCCGCCCGCGCTGCCATCTATGGATGGAGCAGGGTCATAAAACGTAACTGGTTACTCCGCGCAAATGTTCTCGTAACTCTCTGGGTCGTACAGAGAACGAAATATACTAGCACCTTGGGAAATTTCTAATACAATATTGTTATACGAGATATGATGTATGATCGATCTGTTCTTCTGGCTGTTAATTTATTCATTCTACTGTCTGTTGGGATGTCCTTTAGACGTCCGTTCTTTCTACCTATTTTGCTTAACTTTCTTTGGAAACAATCTTTGGAAATTTCTTCATGTGTTGGCATACAACTCACTTGATTACTGGTCCGCCGCTGACCAGCTCTTTTACTATGTAATATATGTGTTACTGGCACAGACGGACAGCGGCACTTTATTAATGAAAAGCGCAGAAGTTTGTTCTCCACTGCCACTGCTACTACTAATACTAATACTATATATTTTTTTCCCATCCCTTGCTACGTGCGGAGCGTGTGTGGCCTGCATTGAGGTCAGGGCAGATTTGTTAACTGAAAGTGAGCGGTTTCTGCAATCGTTGCGGCCAAATGAAATGGCCAAAAAGACTGGACACGACCACCGCACTCGGTTATGAGGAAAGTTTTGTCTGCCAAAAAGGTTAGCAATTAGAGAGAGTTTTTTTTTTGGCTTTGTTTCTACTAAACTGTGTTTTTAAGCCGGTCTAGAAGGGGAAAGCGAGTCTCGGTAATAAAGAGATGCTTCTAGTTAGCATGGGAAAGAATCTCATTTCGGTGTGGTATAAGCTCTTTGGATTATTTCGAAAGAATTCAACTGCAAGCATATATTGTGAATCAAGTATGATTTAGAAACAATTGAAAGGAATAAGGGATATTGATCTTTAAAAATAATAGTGTGTTTCAACCTTTCCTAACAATATTTCTCCACAAAAATCAGACAATCTCAAGGAAAGAAACCTGGATACTCTTCCTGGGGCGTTAAGAAACCATGACAACCATCAAAAGTGGATTCAATTGATTCAGTGGCAATAATTGCGAATGAGAGACACCCACCACATGAAGGGTAATTTTGAGCTGCCTTCCAACTTAATTTTTTTGTGGCCTTTGTTTGCTGGGATTTATTCTTGGCTCTTGGTCCGACTGACAAGTCGTTGGCATCTCTGGCGCATGTTAATTATGCCAACGGACTGGGCTACCTATGCTGCTGTTTCTTTTGGTGGCGGTGCTCCCCTCCAGATATGTGGGCCGTGACCACGTCGCAAAGACCTTGACTCTTGCCAAGATCTTGATACGATTTATACAATTTTTGATTCATGGCGTCTCTGCTGTCGCTGTCGCTATCTTTGGCCCAAAACCGAATTAATTTCGTAGGCAAAAGGCGTGTTGCCGTATTTGTCGAGGCGAGAATTTCGAGTTCGAAATTTTGAATTCAATCAGCAATTTGCATAAATTTGCAGGCGCGCAAAAAGAAGCTGCTTAGGCCCAAAAAGGCGGGATTAGCCATCTGGAGGGACGCCCACAGAAAATGCCTCCTACAAAAAAATGCAAACCCCCCTTGAGCCCCCCTCGAGGGAAACATAAGGCTCCGTTATGGGCCGCTGACCCAAAGTGTGGCTACTAATGGGACAGCCAAGTGACAAACTGGCCAAGAGAATCGGGTGGGACGCTGATTGACTGACTGACGGACTGACTGACTGATTGACACTCTCTGCGGCAGATTGAATAGGGTTCCCACTCGATCTAGCCCCGAATTGCCTCTTCTATCAGACCCACATCAGACTGCCGATGGTCCAAACATTTGCAAATTGCTTCGCTTTTGGCTTTTGTCGCGCGGTCCACGAAAATAGATTGGCTAAAATGGGGGGGAGGTGGGCAGCAGATCGCATCTGTCTGAGATATCGTACGATTTTGTATATATAAAGCATGCTATATATTGTTGTTGAAGAGGTGAGACTATGTTTGAATGCTCTGCTTTATTGCTTAATTATATTTGATATTTAAGAAACATTTATATGTTTGTTATTACAAAATAGTAAGTTTTTAATGCGATTTTCTTAAAGGAAATATTGCAAATATTAACTTGAACATCCTTATCCCAACTGAAATATATTTAATAATATGTATGTTTAGAAATCCCAAGTAAGCTTTAGAATGTTCAAGTAACTCTAGTAGTAAGAGTATCCCTATAAATATCATTCTGCTGCCACTGTTTCTGCTTTATTTCGGTTTCTATTTCGAGCTGATTCACTCTCGTCTCGTTCAGTGGGCTGATCGTGGTCGCCTCGTCGTGGTGGTTGCTAAATTTAAATGCCCAAACATCCATAACGACATTCATGAGGATCGGATGGGTGCACCTCCGTCCGTCTGCTTTTAGTGCCCCGCCTGCTCCTGCCCCTGCCCCTGCCCCTGCCCCCGACTTACACAATTCTCAGAATTTATTTGTATTAATTTCGCGGCATTAAAAACTAATGCGTCGACGCTAGAATTAAAGCCGTCGTAAAGCTGACAAATATTTTAAGGCGATGACCGCCGCCAGCGAGTGTGAATAAAAAAGCGCGACAAATTAATGAATTTATGGGACACTTTTGGGGGTCTATGTTAACACAACACACACACACACACCACCCCCGTCCTCTTGGAATGGCCACCTGTCTCCCCTTGTGTTTAGTGTCACCAGGCGCCAATTGGTCGTCACCCCATTCCACCCAGTTTCCCACTTGACGGCGGGCGTGGGCGATATTCAATATGTTTTCCTAGCAAAAGAAAATGCTCTGTCTGTGTCGTGCGTTTTTCCCCCAAAAAAACAAAAGAACGAACGCAATGTGAATGTTTCTCGGAATTTGGTTTTATTTTTGAACCGATGAAGGCGATTTGCAAACTCTTTGTTTGTTGTCACACCTCGGCTGCATGATCCGCCGAACCGGAGGGGAAAACCCAGAGGAATCCCAGTGGGCGGTGTCCCTAGACTGGCGCATTCCTCGACTCCAGCGAAGAAGACGACATCCTGGGAAACTGTGTGGGCGATCTCCAGAGGTGTGTGCCTCTGGAGCTCTGTAGCTCTGTAGCTCTGGAACCCTAGTCTGGGGGCAGCCGCCAAAATCAACTAAATCAAATCGAGAACCGGCCCGACTTGTTCCTCTGCCGGGCGCCAATTTCGCTGAGGATGCATCACATTAACATATTTCTCGGCCTGTCGCCGTCTGATCTACAGCTCTGTGTTGGTTTATTGGCCAGCCAATGGACAGATTAACCGAATTAGCATTTAAATTGTAAAGAAAAGTGCAAAAAACTAAACCCCTTCTTGACCTATGATTTCTTAACGGAATTTTGAAATTGAAAATCCTTTCTTGGCGGCGCTCAGTCTCTTATTCTATTCCCCGATTCTGTATAGATTTTCATGTGTTAATTTTCCAAAGTCTCCCCATTGCTGTTGCTATTGTTGACCGCCGCACGCGTTTCCATAAACAAAACACCGAAAACTTGAGGGAAACCAAACCAAAAACCAAACAAACAAACTGCAGTACACAATCGAGAACGCGTGGCAGTCGCAAGTTTATAAAATATCAGGAGCGAGGTGCGGTTATGGAGAGTTACCTTTATGTTTTTATATCATTATATAATAGTTTATTTAAAATCGATGTTCAAAATGCTTTAAATTGAGTTTTCTTTTTTTGTGGATTCAATATATATATTTCTCTTTTGGCTCGCAACGGAAACTTCACTCCGTGTATTTCCCAAGAAAGTTTATTTAATGAATATATTTACACCGCGTTGTGGTTCGATCCGCTCCTGTTGGTGGCAGCATCTTCGGGGCCTCATCTCCTGGCACGAAGTTCATCTATTTGTTTTCCAAACAAGCCTCTTCTTTCGCAGACAGGCAGGCGGGCACAGATGCAGCCTCAGAGTTCCTCCAGCTTCTCCAGCTTCTCCGCTCCTCCAGTTCAAGTGCGTTCAATTTTCAATAAATCCATAAAATTTCAGCTTCGCTTCCCGCAACCAGAAAAGCCACAGCTCCTCCATCTCCTTCGGCTTCCCCGTTGCCCGACTGGCTCTCGGATAGATGTCTGGGCCAGAGTCAGTCAGTCCCTGGTTGCATTTTTGTTTTGGTCTGGACGGAGTAAACAATGCACTAAAAGCAGGCGGAGGAGCGGGAACTGGGGGTCAGGAGTTGGCTCCAGCACATGCTGGCAGATGAGTCACTGTGGACTGTGGAATCGACAACATGTCAGGGTATAATATAACGAAAACATTATGTTACAAAAATCCCATGAAAAAATTAACAGTTTTTTTGTCATATGTGAAAATAATAATTTCATAATATTTATATCATTTGGAACCAATTCCAACTCTTTAAATTTGTTGTAGAATAATCTGCAAAGTCTGCTTAATTGATTTCCTTACATATAAAACGAAATATGTATTTTATTCATGCGCATTACCGACATTGTAATCTTTGGTAAATATTGTTTCATCGTTTGTTTACTCACTGATGGACATCCAAATAAAATGAACAAAAACACATTGCATGATAATGAAGCCAAATAATGAGCAAATCACATTTTTGTCACCATCTGGAAGGGGTAAATATCCATTTTAAATGAACTTAATATGAAATAAGTATTTAAGCAGACTTCTCTGTATATTTAGCCAGACACTTCCACTGTAAAACCGTAGAAGTTGTAAAGTTTTTCCCTCTCGAAGAGAAGAACTTGTGCATCTGTTGATGCTATGGTCCCTGGGTAGCGTCATCTGTAACTCATCATTTTAAGAAATATTGCTCTTTTGCATACCTGCAGCAGGCTGGGTCCATTTCAGGAATTGATTCTGTTTTCTGCCCGGTTAACAGAACTTAATTCCGACCGATCGGCGGAGGGATTTCAATCAACCCTGGCGGACGACGCCACCGCAGACATAATTTATTGCCACTTTTCGCAGCGATTTCCATCTCTTGCATTGATGTTTTTCCTCTCCTCGAGAGTTACCGTTCCTCAGCATCTGCCTCTTCCTCGGCGGAACTAATTGATTGGAGGATGCTCCAGGAGCTGCTCACTTGGGTGAAAGTTAATTGGCCTGGCCCAGACAGGCAACACAGGTACTTGTGGCCACTTAAGTGCGTTTAATTAATGCCAGCCGCCGTGTCGACCAAGGATTCCCCTCCCCAGAGTGGATAGAGAGCGACAGGGGGAGAGGGAATGTTTGGGCATTAGATTCGCATCCGGGGGTAACAAGCGCGTCGCCTGTTCTTGGTTAGAACCTCGGCGGAATTGGCCAACGGAATCACTTAATCCATTGCAAGCGATGCGGCGACAAATGGAACCAGAACTTGTGCAATTTTCCCCGCCTGGTTGTAACTGCCTCTGCGGGGTGTATCTGTGCATCTTTAGAACGAAAAAGTCACTTTTGCTGGGGTATTATGAGTCACAGGTTACCTATAAATATTTACAATATATTTAACATGACCTTCAAATAGGTTAACAAGTGAGATTGTTACATGTGTTAGTAGCTAGGAATGTTCCAATCACCTTAAATATTAAACAGGATATATTCTAACTAGATGTCAGGGCATTTAAGCGTCGGCTTAATCCACAAACTCCTGCGTGGGTTGCTCTCCTCTCTACTAAATGTTTAGCGGTGGCTGTCAACTGACACCACCGCCAGTAGTGACTTTCGGTGGCCAAAAAGTGGGTGCAGCCCGGGAAGAGGGAGTCTCACCTGGCTGCTGGATTATCCTTTGTTGGCCATCGACGACAAGCGCAGCAGCCAGCGAGGATGCTGGAACATGGAACCGCATCGTGCTGGCTTTCTTGTTGTTTACTCCACCCGCACTCAGAGCCACCTCGACGCACTTTTCGCTGGGCTTAATTGCGAGGTGTTCAAGTGAACTCTGATTGCCGCTGTCCCGGCTCCAGCTCCTCGCCAGCGTTAATTGGGCAGCAGCAGGCGAAACATTTGGTTGCCACTTTGATGCCCTGCCGATGATACTGCTCCGACTTCAACAAGCTGCAGTCGCAGCCCCGAAAATTTGCATTTCAAGCAGCCCGCGATTTATGGCCGTCGAGGATCCTGGGGGAGATGGTGGCGGTGGCGGTGGCGGTGGCAGCGAAGTGCTTCGAGGGAAGCTGTGACGAATCCAATTATGAGACGCGCCAGCTGGGAGGGTCACAGAGGAGAGTGCCGGGCCAGAGCCGGAGCCGGAGCCGGAGTCAGAACCTGACGGGTGCCATGTGCCTGATGCGATAATGCGCCATCAAATGGCCATAAATAAGGCGCACAAAGCGGATTAAGCGTTTTGTTAACAGATTTATATTGAGCTGAATTATGAGCCAGGGGGCGAGTTGAGATTTAATGAGTCTCCCTTGCTCTCCTCTCCCCGGAGAGATGCCAATGAGATCGGGATCAATGAAATTAACGCGAGCTTTGGGACGGGGAAGCATCAAGGAGAAAGTCCTAGAATATTTCTATATATCTAATACTATGTTATAATTTTTGTCAGAAGCTTATAACTCTGGAAGGAGTCATTTCCGACCCTATAATCCATATATATTCTTGATCAGCATCACGAGGGGGATTTTTCTAGGCATGCAGGAAAGGAAAAATTGTTTTGGCCATTTTTTCCAAACTTTATGAGGTCATTAAAGTTTTAAAAATTGATAAAAAAATTCAATTTTTCTACATTTTAAGCTGAGTATGCAGATTTGTTAACCTAATGAAAACTAACACAGGAAAGCTTTCCGAATTGAAATTAGTGCCTTTTTGACGTAATTATACGATTTTTAATATTTGATTTCTTAATAAATTTTGTTATAAAAATAAAGTTATATAGCTACTATAAATATGGTAT
Organism: Drosophila serrata; assembly: GCF_035046125.1. Lineage (NCBI taxonomy): Eukaryota > Metazoa > Arthropoda > Insecta > Diptera > Drosophilidae > Drosophila > Drosophila serrata. The sequence continues at coordinate 983,105 of NW_028257014.1, forward strand.
TATAATTCAGTCAGAAGCTTATAACTCTGGAAGCAGTCATTTCCGACCCTATATTCCATATAAATTATTGATCAGCATTAACTGGCGAATCGTTCTAGGCATAAAAAAAAGGAACAAATTTTTTTGAAATTTTTTTTCAATTTTATAAATCTTTAAATTTAAAAAAATTGATAAAAATTTGAATTTTTAAAAATTTTCAGTTGAGTATGCAGATTTGTTAACCCAATAAAAACTAGCACAGGAAAGCTTTCCGAATTGAAATAAGTGCCTTTTTGACGTAGTTATGAGTTTTTTAAAATTTGATTTCTCTAAAAATTTTGCTATAAAAACAAAGATAAATATCTACTAAAAATATAGTATTATAATTCAGTCAGAAGCTTATCTGTGGAAGGAGTCATTTCCGGCCCTATAATCCATATATATTCTTGATCAGCATCAGCAGGAGAATCTAGGCATGCAGGAAATGATATAATTCTAATTGATTTTCTACTCCACAAAGTATCCAATTTCGAGCCAAAACATAACCAAACGGTGTACACCTTTGATTGACCTGAATATTATCGAATTATAATATTAATGCATTTTCCTTGGCCTCCAGCTGACATTTCACAAGCTATACATACGAAATCCCTGTGCCAGTTGCTGTCACTTCCACTTCGATTCGAGTTGTTTCCATTGCCAGGAAACAGAATATGAATTAGAATTGATGGGGGAAATGCCAAAACAAGAATTTATGCAGATATTTTTCTGATAAATTCATGGAGCTTCCATTCGAGAGTTTGCAACTTGCAACAGAGAGAAAGAGAGAGAGAATGCTGCTGCCGTTGTTATCGATTGAAAGGACATGCATATGTGTCTCTTTTCCTATCCATTTGTTTATCGAATTTAAGTGCTCCCCAAAGGCGTAGGATAACTGTGACACTACGGGATGAGAGTGAATTCATCCAGGGTGAACAGTCACTTAATGTCCAGCCTGAAAAAAAATTACAGTCACCCGAAAAAAAGAGTCAGCAAAAATTGTTGGAACGAACTAAAAGCAAAAAAAAAAAAACAAAAAACTTTTATAAAAACTGAGCTCAAAATTGCCCCCGAGGGCAACCGAGGCACTTGGCAAATTGAGGCTGCCGCTGAAGAAGCCGATGGTGCCGTCGCCTGAGCGGAATCAGGCGGGGATTGGCCCCGTAGGAGGCGGGTAGGAGGATCATCCTCGTCATCAGTCGATCGACGAGTGGCAGCCTCGTGCTGGGGCACCTCTGGGTCCGAACTCCGGACTGACTGCAGCTCAGCGTCGAATTAAGCAAATTACGGTGGGTTCCAAGTTCCAATGATCGATCCGAATTGCTGCCCCCTTCGGGTGCCGCCCTATCCCGATCCATCCCCCAAATGCCGCTGCTGGAGCAGATGCCGCAATTTGCTTTAATGCCCAGGATTATGTTCGGGGCTCGACTGCGAAAGCTGCAAACTGTTGACTCTTTTTTTGTGCCATGTCCCCTCAAAATTGGCGCATGTAAATTTCTGCGTCTGCACTTGGCCAATGCTGGACAGTAAAAAGTCGCTGAACTGTAAGAATCAGGCATATGGATTCGTAGGACTAGTTGGTCAGATAATGTAGAATTTTTATGGATTTTTACTATATGTTGTATTACATTTTGATTATAAAAATAATAAATCCACATCATTTTTATTCATTCAAAACAAATACCATTTATTTTCCAGATTTAACTACGGTAAAAGTGGCTACATTTAAACAAAACGAGCAGCGAAGCGGTGAGTGAGCCAATTCTTTATTAATTTTATTTATTTTGAGTACTATTTTTTTATAAAATATCTTATAACTATTTGGCGTAGAGATTTAGTTCTATGATTGTGCTCATTTTATAGAGAATTCACCCAATCACCTTCTTCTCCAAGCTTCCAAGCTCAGAACTTCGATTCACAGCCCATCCCTGCTTGCTCCTGGAATTTTGTCTCCTCCTTCTCGTGCCTCGCTGACATTTGTGTGTGCGCTGAAATATTTTTTGAATGCAGATTTTTCACTTAAAATTATTTCAATTACGCCAAGTGCAGGCCAAGGAGGAAGCCGAGGATTGGGACCTGGCGGTTTTTTTTTGTCGTTTCTCGTCCTCTTGCTCCAAAAGGCAGCTGCTGCTGCATTTTGGCTTTCAGTTCTCAGTTCTCAGTTCTTCCTTCTTAGTTGTCGCTTTCGGAGCCGGCAACTTCAGCTGCAAGTAGATTAAATGCCACAACCGCAAACAGACAAACTTGGTCAATTATTTTCAACGGCGGACACAAATTATTGATGCAGGTCCTCCCCTTTCGGTCTGGAGTTTTAAAAGCCGCCCGGATCCAACCGCAGCCTGCAGCCGAAGCTCATCAATCTGCCGGAGACTTGGTCCTTGCTCCAGTGAGAGAGAGAATCGGAGAGACAATGGACCTGTCCCCTCGCCGCCTTTCTCTCAGAAGGTCTTCATTAAATTAGTGAAATGAGCAAGTCGGTTGCAGAGGATTCAGCTGCTGTTTCAACTGGAACACTGGGAGAAACAGGGAACGAATTGCACTTAAATTTGACAAGTTTTGATGGCTCCTCCTTCTTTAAAAGACTCTTTCAAATACTATTTATATATCTTCCGCTCAATTATATATTTCTTTGGAGCACGGTTCAAACTCATATTCCCGAAAGATATGCTTATTCTTCCGAGTGCAGCATCACAATGATGCCAAGAATCGTTCATTGACGAATCTCTGAGGGTTCGAAGGAGCCATTCAGCCGCATTTAACGTCAGAAATATTTGTTGTCAACTGTCAGTGGAGGACTTGGCCTGGACTGTGGATCCCAGTGCTCGATGGCCAACGAATCCAGGTGACGACTTAACGAGAAGGTGATCCTCTGTGATCGGAGATCACTCTCCTATCCCGGCTCTGATCGCAGTGATTGAGGAATCGCAAATGGCTGCTAAATTGGCTCGGCCGGCTGGGTGGGTTTGGTTGTTCGATTGAACCATCAATGTCTCATCAAAATGCGCTCGGTTTTGGGTGGCGCAGTGCAGAGCTTGCTGCCGGCTATTGAATTACCAACACACACAGAACCAGCTCACAGCCAAGTTTACAATTTCATTTTTCGGCCAACGCGAAATCCAAAACCATGAGGCTAATGAGGCCAACACCACCACCACTCGATGGGGTAATGCCACTGCCAGAGAACGCAAAACAATGTCCAAAAGCCGGTGGCTAATTTCAGTTTTTGTTTGTTATTAATTTGTGGCGCTGTCCAATTTCGCTCTCCCCCTCAAAATGTTGGCCCATTGATTGTGGCTGTTGCACCAAATTGCAATGTTCTCAGTGATTTTTGGTCCACGATTTACCTTTTGATGAAGTGGTTTAGGAATTGGAACATGCTGATGTTGAATTGTGTTAATTGTGAAATGTGAATTATTATGAGTTCATGAGGTCGGAGGAAGAAGGATACAACAAATGACTATAAATATAATTCTTACCTCTAGGCTTTTGCCACTGGAAAATATCTATTAAAACACACAATTTGTCTTCAGTTAGATAATTTATCGAGCAAGAAATCTCTTTTATTTTTTCATTTACTGGAGATATATATATTTAATCTGTCTTTAAGCTCTGGTTTGGCATTACAACTAAGTAGTCAACCCGACGAACGAGTGTCCATCGACGGTCAGATAGCGACACAAACCCGATCCAAAGTCTTTGATGTGAGCCAGGCTCAGTTCTTGAAGGGCCTTCGAGTAACTCTCCTCCTTCTGCGCACTCCTTTGGCATTGGCATAAGATACAAGTTGGGACTTATGGGCTAAGAGTATTTTGAGCGTTCCCCCTCTTGAAGCGGGAGCCAGGGATATTTGGGAATATCCGATATGTGATTTAATTATAAGTATACGTTCTTTTGAGCACACTGTCCTTCCTGGGAGTGGGTCTTACCGACTAGTGACTAGACTAAAGCCTAGGGGCAGAGAGCGAATGCAGTCTTGGGCTCCTCCTCAGCCCATTCCGAGGTCGTGCATCAGGTGCTGCCGGATCACCTGACCCTCCTCCTCCGCCAGCAGCTGGGCTGTGACCGTGTTGACCAGGTTGAAGGCAATCCCGAAGGCACTAAACAGGCACCACACGCCCAGGGCCAGCCAGCGGAGGGGACGTGGACGCAGTCCTCCATCCAGCTGCCGGAGGAGCAGCAGGCCCACACTGATTCCGGCCAAGGCTCCCGTCATGTGGGCAATATACGACACCGAAGGCCGTGCCTGCAGATGCTGGACTTCCAGTTCTCGGGTGTAAAGGGAATAGCCCAGATCGCAGAAGACTAAGAGTAGTAGGGAGATCATTTCACTTGGATACTTGTGGTATGAAGACCTCTCCTCCAAAGTCAAATACTCACCAAACACAATCACAGCCATCAGCTGGACAACTCCGTTTCGCATTTGTCCAAAGTTGAGCAAGAGGCTGGCCAATTGGGCGGCCAGCAGGGCATAGACTCCGCCACTGGCACCCACCAGATACACCTCCGAGTCCACAACCGAAGTTCCCAGTGAACCGGCCAGGACTCCCGCCATGTAGATGATCCCAGTGCGCAGTGATCCGTGCACCAGCTCCAGGGGCAGGCCAAAGAGGAGCTGGGTGAGCACGTTGAAGCCCAGGTGCCGCCAGCTGGCGTGGAGCAGGGCGTAGCTGAGGAATCGCCACAGCTGGAGGCGTTGGTCGGGACGATACACCAACAGGGAATCCTCCGGAGGCTCAGAGCCCACGCACACAAAGACAGCTATCTGGGAGAATACATGACAGGGAGAAATTATTGCACATTTTTCGGGTTTCATTTTATAATTAAAGGCTGTAAGGCCCATGCAATCGATTCAGTAAACCAAAGAAAAGTCCAAGGGGGGGAATCCCCATTCCATTCCCCAGTTGAGGGGAGTAAGGAAAAGTAGCAATAAAATCATCAAACCCACAAGAAAGGCGAGACAGTTGAGCTTCGCCTGGCGGGAAGGGAAGGCAAAAGCAACCCCCAAAGGCGCAGACTGCCAGCAGACAGCGACGAGACGTCGCCATCAATACCCCCGAGGAACCCTTGGGCTTCCATGTCCCCCTCCTCATTCCTCCTCCTCCCTATTTTCTCCCCCATCCGGACTCCCCCTTTTCTCATTCTGGCGGCGTCCAGTCTGTGCAAAAAGCCAGACGCGGAAAACAAATCGTAGACGTGTTGGATTTTTCGCACGCACTCTGTGTGTCCCGGCTTCTCGTATATCCTTTAACCGGAAGCCAACTTCCATTTACAAATGCACTGGGATGGGCCCTGGGATAAGTATTCAGGGTTCGTCTGTGTGTGGCCCTGTCGGCAATTTGTTTGCCTTAAAAGTCAATTGCTGGACCAGATCGACCAGAGAAGCGATACTCTTAGTTCATGGCTTCTCTGGGGGGTTGGGGCGAGTGTGGGCCGGAATGGGGCTGAAATATGATACAGCATCTTTATTTTTTGGCCGGGCAAACAACCCTCTTCAATGGCCATCTCGTTTAGCTCGAGACAAGGCCCCAGGCAGACGTGACTGCAGGACCAAGTTCTATATACTAGGGAGAGTAATTGGAAATTGAAGTGAAAGAGTCTAAAACATATAAAAAGAAACTACAGATGGGTTTTAGATGCAAGAAGCAATAATTAAATTTTCGGGAAAACCAACTGGAAGTTTGGTGAAGTTCAATTGAGACTGATATTCATTAAAAACCATTATATGGATTACAAAACAACAAAAGTCAACCAAGACATCCCCTTTGACAATAGTAATAAAATGGTAAACCCCATAATCTTCGAGACTAATCGAATAATAAGTAATTGCCAAAGATCAGGGGTTATCCGTCAGTGTCTCCAATCCCCACAAGGGTTGCAGCGGCGGATTGGTGGATATTAAATCCCACCAGAATGTGGCCAGAATGTTGTGCTTTCCAGCGATGCCATGGCAACCTGCTCCCCAACCCTCGGGTCACCCCAAAATGTGGCTTTTTACGACCCTCAATCAACCCTCTTGGGTTTGGGTAATCGCATTAAAAGGCGGTCACAAGTTTGGGGACCTCAAACTCACTCACCTCAAGGAGCGAGGCCAGGACAATGAAAACGGGCGGCGGCATCCACCTGGAAGACATGGCGGCCGCCCCCTCGACCAGATGCTTCTCCTTGTGACTGCCGCTGCTCCCCCATTTGGAGGTCGCTGCTGCTCCGGATGTTCGCTGCAACGGGTGCATCGTCGCCGCCATCAGCTGGTCACAGCAGACGCCCAGCACCAGGCCGGATTGTGACGACGACGATGAGGATGACGGAGCTGGCGGCATTTGCAAAACGGTACTGGGCGGCATCTCTCTGTGCTCCTCCTCCTTCTCCTCCTTCTCCTCCTCCTCCTGTCTATGGGGATTTCTATTTTTGGGGCGTCTGCCTTGTGACGGTGCCCCACTTAGCAGGAGCAGCTGAACCGGCGGCGGAGGCGACGACGGAGATGGCTTCTGTCATGGTGACAAAAGCGGAATGCTGCTGTCTAGCCCCGGCGACGGCCTCCTGGAAGGAAACAGACAAATTATCACTTGACGAAATTTGTATTCCTTATGAAAGTGATTGAATTTTATTTCTAGGAGGATTTGTTAACTTTTAAAATAATTTCCGAACTAATAACTTGGTAAATAGTTTACTAAAATCTATTGGAAAAGTTACAAGTGAAAGAATCTAACGAAAAAATGGCACCAAAAATGAATCAAAACTCGATGAATGTTACGATTAATTTTCCATTGCAATTCCCAAGTATTTTTCTGTGTGCTTGAGGGGATTACGCGGTGCTGGCTATGGCCAAATTAGCTCAAGGTTGTCTCTACTTCAGCGCCTCCTGTCTCCTGTCTCCTGCCTCCTGTCTCAATGCGACACGACGACAACTGCAGCGCAATTTCTGGCAGACGACGGCGACGACTATATTCAACATTCGACATGGCCAGAGGCGCCATCATTCAGGTCTTTATCCCCGGCCTCCCCCATCTCCCACCCGGCTGATTCGCCCCTTTTTAATGGCCCTAGACGGCCATAAAAGAGTCGAGAGAATTTATTTCTTTTTTTGCAAATTTATTTCCGCTGCGGCGCAGCACCAAAAGCGAAATAAAGAAAGGAGGCCGAAATGCAACCCCGAAAGTGTTCAGAGAAGAACTCGAGACTAAGACGGAATTCCGAATTCTTATTCGGAGTGTAAAAGGCGTCAGGGCCAAGTCAAAAGAATGGCCAAGTGGCATTTTGCAATAAGCCATGGCTTTTCGGGAAGGATATAAAGCCAGTCAAGCCTATGATCGTAAATCTTGAAATTAAATTTGGGCAAAAGAAATAAAAATTGAGTAATAACTTACTCGATTGTGGACCGAATCAAAAATGTAGCTTATTGAATTGAAAACTACAAGAGGTTTAGGGTCATAAAAATATCTCACAAATATTACATCAATCGACCTGTTCTTTAGAATTTTACACATATTACATATCTGATACAATACAAAGGGATTATTTCCATTTTACTAGCTGATAAAGCGAAAGACAATATCAGGAGTCTCATCCCTTTAACTCGTATCCTGACTAGTACATTGGCTTGGGACTCCCTTCTTTATGACCATGTTTTGGTTTTGCCTAGTTTATATTTTTGTGTAAGTCCGAACTGTTTCCACTTCTGGTGTCCCATGGCGTGTCCTGTTCCTCCTTCCTGGCAGGCTGCCCACCTTCGTTCTCCTTGCTGCTGTTGTGGTGCTGTACAGTTGCTCTTGGTAATGAGTTTTAATGGTGATTACCTTTGGCCCAAAACAACAGGAATAGTGGTGGAGTAAAGGTCCTGTGTCGTGTTGTCCTCGTGTATACCTCCTGGTTGGTTTTCTCTGTTGTGTTATGTTCCCAAAAACGAGTTTCGCAGACGGAAGTGTTGCTCTCGGTCTTCCCCCTAATGATCCTGGCAAGCACACAACTGGCAAACTGGTTAATGGAACCGAAAACCAAGGGGCAGGCGCATGCCAAAAACTGTAAAAATATCGACAGGTGTATCCCTAATGTCCTTAAACATCGATTCCTGGTAGCTTCGGTCTGCTTTTTCAGCTTGCTCTGCTACTTTTTGTGTGTACTTTTCAGCTTTGCCGTGTTGTCCTTGGCACGCAACTTGTTCGTTCGTGTGCAGGACACTGAAACGCACAATATCCTTGAAACAAACATCGAACTTCCTCTGTGTGCCGGTCGGTGCTCCTCCGCACAACTCCCTCTCCTGGCCCTGTTTTTTTTGCCTTCCTACTGGGCTCATTTGGCAAAGGCAAAAATCGAAGTTCAACTCGCCGTTGAGGTTGATTATGCAAGCCAACCAACCAACCAACCAACCTCCTTGGAAACTCTACCAATAATTTTACTACATTTATATGTTACACGGTGAAAAACTCATAGAGTTTGTAGTTTTAAGAAAACTAATTAATAAGGGAAATTATACACAATAAGTCGTAGTTGATGAAGCAATTTTCCATTAAATATTAAAACAATTTCGGATTAAAATTACACTATCAAAATGTAATTGAAGGCTACAGAAGCATCATCCTCCTTGGTGGGATTTTAATGAAATTGTCAGCCTACAATTACCATATTTACTGGCAGCATCTTTTGCCATTTACATATTATCCAATTACTATTTTTGTTAGCAGCTATTTAAGCTATTTACATATTTTACCTTGCCAAACATATCGCTTTTATTTGCCCAACCCTGGGTGGTAATTGCTTTATCCAATATATATATTTTTGCAGTGAACCCCGAGAGCTCCTTGAGCTGCTGTTCTAAATTTCCTTAGTCGACCGACCGCATTTTGTGTTTGCATTGGGCAAACATTTCATTTACATAATGCTGACGACTATTTGTGTTTGCGTTATTTGCTTGCTTCCCCTAACTTTCTTTAGTTTATCAACATTTATATATATATATGTGCATATGTGTGTGTCTCCAAACCATTTTTTGAGGTACTTGTCTTTATTGATTTATGCAGTTCAATGGGCGAACTAAATTGGCTTGAAACACATTCAAAATTATTACACAATTCCTGGGAAATTGAAGGGAAAAAGATTTCGTCCCGAGGGCGAATACGGTTAGAGTTGCAATTGGAAAACGGAAAAAGTGGCAGCAAAAGCAGAGACAAAAAAACAAATTTAATTACTGAAGCCGCAGGGTGCACCACCAACCAAAGAAGTGGCAAGTGGCAAGCGAAAAATAGCAAGAGAAATGTACTGAAAAAATATATATAATTACAACGCGGCTTAAATGCCTTGGGTCGAGAGCAAAAGTTATGGAAAACAAGTTGGCAGCGCCACAGCTCGCTAGTGGGCGGGTCGAAAAGTGAAAGAATAACGAGGAAAGTTACATTAACAAAAGGCCAACAACACAACGAACAGACAATAAACACGAACTACTACCACTCGTACACCAACAATGACGAGAAAATTATTATAAAACTATAATTGAAAAATGTTTACCAGGTGGGTGGCTCTTACGCAGGGTTACGATGAGGGATCAAAAGGAAAAATCTATACACCGGGAGAAAGTGTTTAAATCACTTGATAAATAAATAATGAAATGTGAAAAATAATATTTTCAAAAGTCATGGGTTCGATTTAAGAATATTTTCCTTTATTCTAAGTCGACTAAATAACTATGAAAATACCTAGTTACTCCAGAAAACCCAGGAGTCATGGTATCAAGTTCTAGATGGGGACGCTTCAGTTATTCCACATTTCATTTGAGCTTCTCTAGAAGATTTAATGCATATCTCTATTTAATTTTCAAGTTGATTAATAAATTATTAAATTAGCAAGATATATATCAACATATATGAATATGTTGCACAATCGATACATCCAATAGTTTTCAGCTGTACAGAGCTCACCCATGGAGGCCTTTCACTGTAACCCATCATCTTCTCTGGGAAAGGTTTTCACTTTTTTTTTAGTTTTTTTAATTTCTTCAAAGGTTTCTTTTCGCATTTTAAAGTATATATGTGCGGGAACCGATAATGAAGCGTTATGAAAGATGTTTATATGGGATGTGTGTGGGTACGTGGAAAGCCAGGCGAATGGGGTGGCTGGAAGGCAGGCTTTGACGCCCAAAGTCTTAGCCGGTTTCACAATAAAATTCCAACAATTGAAACGAATGCGATTAAAAGTCGCGCACGCCATCCATCTGCCGGAGAAAGATGCGGAGAGGGGCAAGTGGAGCATCGCGATAGCCGGCAACTCAAATTCTCAAGTCGAGGGACTGGGAAAGCCGAGGAGCTGGCCTGGGGAACACAGCCAGCCCACCAAGACGGCCCACGCAGGCCGCGAGGCCGCTTCAAAGTTCATTTCCATTCGGATTGCATGTCAAGCTGCAGTGGCAGGGGAGTGGGGAACCCCTGGCTGGTCTTTCTCTCTGGGCTTTCAATTTAATTGTAATTTCTTTTGTGTTTATTGCGTTTTTGTGTGTCTGCTGCTGCTGCTGCTTACGTTTTAATTTCATTAACTTGTGTTTACTGTGTGAAACACTTGCCCTTACCCGGACCCGGATGGAAGACGGACCCCCCTTTCGACCATAAAACGCTCGACATAAAATTTAAACCGCAAGAGAGATACATAGCTACCATAGCCATTGTTGTGTTTGCGCAATTTCAACAGAAGAATGAAGTAGAATCTGCTCTTGATGTCGAGACGAGATTTCGGAGATTTAGAACAGCAAACGGAACGGAATTTCTTTTGGCTGCCCAATTCGTAGGTGGTCCACAAGAAATAAATCCAAGAAAGTTTGGAAAATGTACTTAAAATAACCGTCGAAAGACAAACTAGAGCGAAAAAAGTTTCCCATACCGGGAATTGAACCCGGGCCTTCCGGGTGAGAGCCGGATATCCTAACCACTAGACAATATGGGATATTATATCCCTAAAATCTTTAACAATTTCTCTGTAGGATTCAAGATAGTCAACATAATAATTATAAAACTAGAAAAATAGTTTGTTATCCATCGTATTTGTTGATTGCTAAGGGAAGTATGTTTCTTAATTCATTTGTTCTTGACAGAAAACGGTTTTTTTAAGACCTGAAAAGTATATCACAAAAAAAAAACCAATCGTCCTTATTGACTTCCCATACCGGGAATTGAACCCGGGCCTTCCGGGTGAGAGCCGGATATCCTAACCACTAGACAATATGGGATATGGTATAATCCATTGACCATTTTGTCTAAGGATCGGTGCCATTGGATCTGAGAAGTTGTATTCATTAAAGTCCTAAATATAAATGGATATAATGTTGAAGCTATAAATATAAGTTCTCATTACAAAATATAGATTTTATTGGATGTGTTGTCTTCAAAAGAGATTTAAAAAAAACTTCAAATATGAATGTATTCAAAAAAAATTTCGTCCTACTGGCTTTCCCATACCGGGAATTGAACCCGGGCCTTCCGGGTGAGAGCCGGATATCCTAACCACTAGACAATATGGGACTTGTCTATGTGGCTGCAATTTTCCTATATGCTTTTCTGGGGTTTCGGGGACTTTTTAAAAACAAGCTGATTAGAAATGTTATGATTATCATATGAATCATATGCAAAGCATATGAATATCGTTCAGAAAATATCTTATTATGAAAGAGAGTCTTTATAAAAACACTTATTAATTAATTAATATAATAAGTATAATAATAATAAAAAAAAAATGTCACATCTGTTTCCCATACCGGGAATTGAACCCGGGCCTTCCGGGTGAGAGCCGGATATCCTAACCACTAGACAATATGGGAGTTGTCTACGTGGCGAGCGAGATGCTAACTTCAGTTGAGCGCAAAGCATGATCGTTTCGATGCTTGCTGTTGTGGATTTGTTTTAGGTTTGTTGGAGGAGATTTACTTTGATCGGCGGCTATATTTAGCCACTGAATCAGAGATTTGCTCACGCAGAAAGACCAGCACGATGACGAATGTAAAGTACCAATGGATCGAATCGGATTCGAATAACTCTGTTAATGGGATCTGTGAGAAACCACAATACTTTGGCTGCCTCTGTACTCTTCTTGTCTCCCTGCACAAGTATTTATGCCTTTTCGTATATTTCTACGACTTCGCGTCAATGCACAAATCAGTTAACGTCCGGCAGACGTTGTTCGGCGGACGACGGACGACGGACAGACTTAATCACTTGCAGCGGCAAAGACACCACCACTGAGTGCCAGTGCCACCTGAGCCACCTGAACCACCTGACCACTCTCTGCTGCCTCTGCTGTTGTTGCTGTTGTTGTTGCTGTTGTTGCTGCCTAAACAAGTGCACCGGGTATCCATGTTTATTTTACGGTTCAACGATTATTACCAGTTATTGTCTAATGCCGCCGTAAAAGGGGCCACTCCGCCGACACGGGGGGAAGGTGGTGGTGGTGGTGGTGGTGGTGGGAGAGGTCACACGCCCCACCACAACACTGCAAACCAGCCCCGCCCCTCCCCGCTCCACACTGGCTGCCACTCTGCCCACCCAAAGCAGACAGCGAACAGCAACCACAAAGCGGAGGAGAGAAGGAGGCAGACCAGTGGCAGACAGCCACTGGGAATGGAGGGAACCGAGTGAGGGACCGGGGGCTGCATTTGGACAACTTTGGACTGCGACGGCAACTGCCACTGCCACTGCAGTAGGTGTTGCCTGCAACCACCAATGGTGCAAGGTCCAAGTGGGTGAGGAGTGCACTGGGAAAAAGAAACATCAGTTTACAAAACATTAAAAGGGTATATTTAATATCTTCCTCAATGTCGATTAAGACTGGTTTACTAGTTAATATATTAATAATTTTCCTATTGAAAATCTTCTTGTAAAGTACAAATAATATCATTTTAGTTAATATGTAAATACTCATCGATCAAAATTACATGGGTTTAATTTTAAATGTGTGAAAGGGTTATTTAAGTTTATTTTAGGTCCATAAACATATTGCTAATATGCCAATACTTTTTTGTAATTGTTCCATAAACAATTACGATTTGTGGAAATTTTGTTAAACTGTTATTCACTTCTTAAAAATACATTTTTCTATGTGCATTTTGAAACATATCTGAGTGTAGGTTGTCGTTGTTGGTCCCTGCTCATTTCGCTATCAATATTTCAAACACGTTCCAAAACTTTTGCCTTTTTCGGAAGGGAGTCCAAGCTGCAGAAAGAGAGGGCAAAACGGAAGTTCACACGGAAATATAGGAAAATACAAGAATAATAATAAAGCGAAAAAAATAAAAAATGAAAAACGAAGTATGTTCGTACATATAATCAAGAGAAGAAAAAAAAACGGAAAAACCAAAATATATGAAAGAATGAATCACGCAACCGGCAAAAGTACGCTCGGAATCGAATCGAATTGGGGTGGCTAAAGTTTCAGTTAGTTTGGAAATTAAACATTCCCCACAAAACCCTAAAGGGGAGGCCAATTTCATAATATGGCAATATCGAAATCGAAATCGAAAACGAAAAGAAAAAAACGCAAACTACAACTGAAATCCAAAGACGAAGAGGCAAGTATTTGTGGAATGCCAGGGAGGAAATGACAAGCGCTTTAGCACGAGGCCGCCACAATGGAGATTGTCAAGGAGAATCTAAATAAAATCGAGGGGGAGTGAGTAGTGGCAACGAGGAGGAGACACACACCATGATCATGGCCAGGGGAAGTGGAAGTGGATGAGGTTTTGGTTGCTGGGCTGCTAGACGATGACATATCAATAAATTAAGCACGCAGCCGATTAAAGTGCGTGGCCCAGCAAATGAGACAGAGTCTAGACGAAGGAGAATCCCATAAACCACCCACCACACACAGAAATATTTATTTCTGTCACTTCTTAAAGCTTCCGAAATCTTTTGCAAATTATCAAATAACCAAAATATTCTCAAGAAGGCATCTTTTGTTTTGTATTCTTCTATGTAATTGTCATAATTAACCACATTTCTGGGCATTATATACACGTATGCTCAGCAGATGGCACTGTGAGATCACTCGATTTTGAGCTTGATTTATGGCTTGAGAATTTCGAGCCATTCCGATCTAATAAATATCTATGGAAATTGCAGCACGAACTCTCTGCGAGACACTGTGATAATTAACTTCCATGCAAAAGATACAAAGATACGAACGGGTCAATTGCCCTCTTTCTCCGCTGCCCCTGCCCCTTCCCCTGCCCCTACTTATGCCTCGGCTGATTGTGTCGAGTGAGGCAATTTAATGCAAAAGCCATCAATTAACCCGCTTTTACCGCCAGATACACAGATACAAAAGTATCTTTTGCCGGAGCTCTCTCGAACGGTCGGTCGGAGATGCAACGATTTGCACGTAGTTCCGTTAGCTAATTGGATGCTGATGGCTCACGGCCTCCGATTCCAATTCCGATTTCGATTTGGAAGGAAGGAAACTCTGCGGAAATTACCCCCAACTTCCCTCCTGCTCCTACATGGCAGGACGGTTGGCGGAACGTTGACCCAGGGCAGGAATTCACCGCAGGGCCACTGCTCGCTGCCTTGTTTGCTGCCCCATGAATAATTAATTTATGATTTTTCTCATTGTAAATCATAACAATTAATGTGGCTTTAACTGGTCCAAAGAGGCGGAGTAGTGGCCAGCAGCATGACCAACATCAAAAGGCAATTATGCTCGCTCGGAGTGGGTGAGCGAGCGAGCAGTACTGGAAAATGTTAAGAAGAAAAACAAGGGAAGGGGAATTTTCGCACGGTAATGGAAATGAAAATGGAAATGGCCTGACAAGCCTTTTGTTTGCGCGTTTTTTTTTCTCTGGGAGCCAGGGACAAATAAAAGCAGGAAGGAGCCGAGGAAGGAACAACTTAGGAAAAGCCACTGCGGAATGCACTAAAATGAGCCTAGATTGGGTCTTGGGCATTCTTTATCAGGTCAGGAAAATTGTAAAAAAAAAGCAGCAATAACTAGAAAATATGTATAAAATATTTCTTAAATTAAGTAAGGTTCATGGCAAGAACAAAGTTGATGCCAAGTTGTAAGCAAGGGAAATTAAAACTGTATTTAAATAATAATTATAATATAACACTTTATCCTACTTTCCCCTTTTCTAGCATTACTTTCTGTTATCAATTTGTTCTATCAGTGAGTGCAATAACCGATAATAGGAGTTCAAAGTTACACCTGCTTTAAGATCATATATTGACATTAATTTTTCTCATGATTTCGCCAGATGTGGTCAAGTTTTCCCAAGCTCTACGATCCATTTTTCGTGCGACTTTCCACATGACGAGAAAATCGCAAACTTTGAGCAAAAGCGGTGGGCCATTAATGGGTTCAATAGCTGAGAGCTACATCAAGTCGGGTGCAAATGTGGCTCACACCCCGTTTTTCCCCCTCCTCCGACCTTTGGGAGCTCAATGAACCGGACTTTGCCCCGCCCCGATTATCACATTTCGATTAGCGACGTCTCCGGGCCTGAACTTCCAAGAGACTGGCAAGTCTTGACCCGCCAACTGGCGTTCATAACCACATTAGCACCGCTGGCGCTGCCCTCGACCCACCGATGACCCACCTGTTCGGCCCCGGTTCCCTCTAGATCACAGGTGCACAGCGATAAATAATTCAGAATAAAAGGAGTCTTACTTCAACTTATATAGGGAATTGACATTCAAGCTTAACATTTCCCTTACCATTTGGGGCTTATATAGTTTTGGCTTAGTGTATCTGTATTCACATATATCCCCCTTGAGCGATCTACATTCGCTTCCTCATCGAGACATTCACCGGCGCAACATTGGCCAACATTGTTGCCGCAGAGTCAGTGGGTCCGTTCCGCCCCTGGACCGCCTCTACTCTTCTTTGGACGAAAGCGGCGGCGCCTACCTGTCCCCTGTTCCCTATCCCCCCACCTGCCTATCCCCATCGCCACCGCACCACTGCCGCTCTCCGCGCGTCGCCCCTTTCTTGGCGTGGTAATTATTCGCGCTCAGGTGAGTACGCGAGTCTGCAAAGCGTAACTTGTAGCTTGTAGATACACTCACGTATCTCTTCGCACGCATCTACATATGGAAAGCCATGGGCATGGGCCCGAAGCTGCCAACCAGCTAGAGATGAGCAGGTGTAGCAATTAGAATTTAATGATTAAGATTGAAAATATTTTATTTCACTGACCCTAAATGCATTATTTTTTAAAACCAGGGTATTATAATTTCAGTCAGAAGCATATAACTCTGGATGGAGTCATTTCCGGCCCTATAATCCATATATATTCTTGATCAGCATCAACAGGCGAATCTTTTTAGTCATATAAGAAAGGAAACATTTTTTTGCATTTTTTTCCAAATTTTATTATTGTTAAAATTAAGATAAAAATTGATAAAAATTTGAATTTTTATAAATTAAAAACTGAGTATGCAGATTTGTTAACCTAATAAAAATCAGTACAGGAAAGCTTTCCGAATTGAAATTAGTGCCTTTTTGCCGTAGTTATGAGTTTTTTAAAATTTGATTTCTTAAGAAATTTTGCTATAAAAATAAAGATAAATATCTACTAAAAATATGGTATTATAATTCAGTCAGAAGCTTATAACTCTGGAAGGAGTCATTTGCGGCCCTATAATCCATATATATTCTTGATCAGCATCAACAGGCGAATCTTTCTAGGCATGTAGAAAAGGAAACATTTTTTTGGCACTTTTTTTCCAAATTTTATTATTGTTAAAATTAAGAAAAAAATTGATAAAAATTTGAATTTTTTAAAATTCAAAACTGAGTATGCAGATTTGTTGAACTACTAAAAACTAACACAGGAAAGCTTTCCGAATTAAAATTAGTGACTTTTTGACGTAGTTATGAGTTTTTTAAAATTTGATTTCTCAAAAAATCTGGCTATAATAATAAAGATAAATATCTACTAAAAATATGGTATTATAATTCAGTCAGAAGCTTAGAACTCTGTAAAGAGTCATTTCCGGCCCTATAATCCATATATATTTTTGATCAGCATCACCAGGCGAATCCTTCTGGACATAAAAGTAAGGAAGAAATTTTATGCCATTTTTTCCAAATTTTATTATCGTTAAAGTTATAAAAAAAAATAATAAAAATTTTAATTTTTTTTAAATTTTAAACTGAGTATGCAGATTTGTTAACCTAATACAAATCAGCACAGGAAGGCTTGAAATTAGTGCCTTTTTGCCTTAGTTATGATATTTTAAAAAATATATATATTAATTTTTATATATAAATAATATATTAGGTATAAATTCACATATTTTAGGATTTGTTGTAGGAATACAAACCAATATTTTGGCTTAATTATGATCCATTTCCCATTCGAACCCTAATCCTATGGGTGTGTGTAAGGTTATCACGACTGTTAAAGTCTTAAATCTTTTATGGGCTTGGAGTAATTATTACAAATAAATGACTTTCTCACTTAAATGATATTTCACTGAACATTTATCTATGTGTTTCTTAGGATAGCAATAGTCAGAGCCTTGAATTCTTCGAAGTAATGGTTTCAGAGGGGTTCTTTTATGGTGTCAAATAAATATGTATGGGAAATATCTTATTTGCCCTCGTGAGTCACGCTGCCATCGCTGACGTAGATATAGATGGACAAAAGTTAATCACCGTTGCCGTTTAGCTCAGTGAGCTTGTTGTTGTTGGATCTCTCGCTTCGACTTGGAGCTGGGAGCTGGGACTGAAGTTGAGTTCGAGTCCGAGGCGCATAGTTTACATTTTATAAGTTAATTGAGTTAACTGTGCAGCGCTCTCACTTTGCGCCTGCCGCCCCCCTTCCTCCCTCCCCGCTTTCTTCGCCTTTCTCCGCGGTCATTTGCAGATGCAGATTGCTCGGGCATCCGCTAGTAGCTGCTACTAACGTATCTGTCGGATGCAGCACGCGGGAATCGATCATCGGTGGCTAAACTAGCCATGGGTGGCCGTGCCTGCGACGAGGAGTACTGTTTTAATTATAAACATTTTGCACCGCCGCCGCCGTTTGTAAATCCGCATAATTCCATGTTGCGGTTGAAAACATTAAAATTAAACAAGAAGCAAAGAGAACAAAATACATACATGTATAAATATATATGCATAAAAAAGGAAAATAAATACATACACAGACGGCGACCAGCACAATTTCTGCCGTTTGTTGTTTAATTGCCAGAATATTTCATTTTGCATCTGAGTATTCAATGTATATTTTTTTATTTTTGCATCTTTTTGTATCATTTTCTGTGTGTTTTCCCGCTTGGTTTTTCAACTTTGCTGTTTTCTTTTTTTGCGTGTGTTTTTCACATTTTCACATTCTGTCAAAGTGCAATAATAACCCAAATAGCTGTGATAACTCTTTGTAAGCGATTTGCGTTTGGTTTGTCCGTGATTTTGGCTTAATTCCATCATAAATACTGGATGAGGACACTGATAATAATTTCATTTCCATTGCTTTTCTCAAATTAAACGCCACTAATGCGGGGTTTTAGCAGGAGTTAGGATTTTTTTCTATTTTATTGTTAGGAATGTGTGATAAAAGAATATAAATTGATTTAGTGGGAGCTATCTAATTGAAGAGAGATTTTCTCTGAATATATATTATTTTCCCAAACCTGTATCTAAATAATATTATAACAAATTAGTCATAATAAAGTGTTCTCGGCAATAACAAAAAAAATAAATGAAAATGTTATGGATACAGCCAAAAAAAAACTATTATTTCAATCGATAGAAATCTTTAAAGACAAACTGCTTTAAATAATAATAATTAAACAAACAGCTTGAATAAATATGAAATAGTCACCTTCTGTTACTGAAAATATGATTTATTATTTTCTATTTTAATTTTTCTATTTTCTATATTTTATTTATTTTTAGACCAGTATTAACTGCTCGTTTCTAACATTAAATTGCGTTGGAGTATGTTGAGTTATGTAAAATATTGGTCATATCAGATACCAGATTCAATTAATTAAAAGCTTAAAAACTCTTCCGCTGGCAAATATTTGCTGAAAGCGTTTTTTACTACTTTTTGTAGTAATAGGAAATACCCATGTTATATACAAATTGTGTCAATAGCTTGGCTCTGATATCTGTTAGTTGTCAACTGCAAAGACCAACTTCAATTGCTGACGTCAAAGACACGGGGCCCACGCTTCGCGAGAAACCCGTTTTGGAGCGCCTTTGGCCCCCTCCCCTCCCCGGAATCTGAATCCCTCCTCACCTGAGTCTCTTATCTTATATTGGCGGATTTCAGGTGTTCGTTCGCATTGCGTGGGCCTGACTCACCTCACCTCTGGCTTGGTTCGGTTCGGTTCTCTAATAGAATGCGGCGACCCTGGCGGGGTTCCGTTTCACTTTTCGCCAGATTTATGCGCTTTGATTTTTTCTCTATTTCTCTTTTTTATTTTTTGGCTGCAGTATCAACAGAATTTGTTGAGACGGTTTAGTGTCGTTTCACACGTACACAAGTGTTGCAGCAGGCAGGCCCACAGTGGTTATTCATTGAGTGAAACAGATTCCCGATTATTTTATGTAATTAATGTGCACATTTTCATTCGATATGTGATGCAGCGGAAATGATTAATCTCCGAATGATGAGCTTATAAGCAGCTATATCGGATTTTTACATCTCTCTTCTTGGGACGTGAAAATCTCAGATTTGGCAAAAGATATTTACACAAAACCACCATTCCCTTAAATATTTACCTGATGAAGAACTAGGAACTATTATGAATTTAACAATTTCAAAAGAAGATATATTAAAGATTGTATTATAAGATACTATTCTTCCATTATAAGATATATCCCCAAAAGTAAGCTCCCACTAAAAAGAATCCTAAAGATAGTCGGGAAAACCTCCTGGGACGGTCACACTGTATCTGTAAAAGTATCTGTAACTGTGGGATGCATTCTCCCCGACTGTTTGTTTGCAGTTTGCATTGCAATACTTTTTCTGCACTTTTTTGTTGTTGTTGCCAATTTGTTTTGTTTTTGTTTATCGCCAACTCGCGAATCTTTGTTGTCTTATCTCGGCCCGTTCTTCTTTCGCTTCTTACCGCTGCCTTTCTTTTCTCTTTTTTATTTTCCGGCGTTTCGCGGGCGCGCGCCCGAAATTTTCACCTCAGTCGAACAGCAGAGCATTGATGAATGAATGTGCTGAGACAGGTGGAGGGGGGCGGGGAGGGGCTGGGCAGGTGAGACCAGGGGCGGGGGAAATCACCGATAAGCGATGAGTGTGCGGAGTTCCCTTGGCTGCGGCTTGTGATTCATATTTCGCATTTGCATTTGCATTTGCATTTGCTTATTGCGCTGGTTAGGCATTTTTATCGCAGGGGCTCCCCCTTCTGAAATTTCGGTGTGAAATATAAATATATGTATGTATGTTTTGTTCTTGCAACCAGCAAAGAAGGCAAAGAACGAAGTTGAAGTCGCCAGCTCCTCACATGCAGCGCACATATTTCCTTGGAATTTTTACCCACATTTATTTTCGGTGCATTTCCGCCTGCCATTTGCCAGAGAGCACCTTATTCTACCTTTACCTTTGCCATTTCCCCTTTAAGTTGTACAAAAACTATATATTTTAAAGGTAAAAAGTCTAGCACTGAGAATGGATACCCTGGAGCTCCAACAAAGAGTTGACTCTACAAGAACTTTAATTTAGAAATAAATTTTATAAGGAAACCAATTCCTAAAATGCTGGTTATTGTAAATAATGGTTGTCTAGGTTTCAAAATGATTTAAAAATTATATATAGAAGGCTAACATACACTAAACTCTAACAATTTAAATGTTTTTAGCCTAAGAAGGCAATGCTTTAAAACCAAGTCACTTCTTTGTTAGTTTTAATAGTTATTATATTAAAAATCATTACATCTTGAATGAATTCCGCTCCCTCGCTTTATTTCACTTGCAGTTTTTCAAACTGTTCGAATTACTCAAGTTTTTGACCCTGGAAAATCATTTCTCTTGGGTTTTCCGAATGCCATCACAACACCAACACCCGACAACTCGGAAAAGGGTATAGTGTTGGGTGGCAAAGGGAAGCTTCTTCGCGCTATTCATCTGCGCCCTTACTCACTTTTGGCATAAACATTTCCTAAACTTTTATCTAATTCAACAAACTGCAGCGGTGGCCAAGCGGCAAAGCAAAGTAAAGAAAAGCGAAGCAACAAAGCAGCGACAGCTTCGCTTCATCCATTTTGCAAGGTTCCCAAGACATTTCCACATTTTCCAAGTCATTGTTCTTGTTATTATTGTTGCTGTTGTTGGGTGCTCCATCTTGGGGCTTTTGTTTTTCTTTTATTTATTTGTTGTGCGACGGCTTGTTGTTGTTGGTTGTTATTTTTTTCTTTTTCGCATTTTCAGCGTGTTTCAACTTGTTAGGCATTCAACTTTTCACATCGTTGCTCTGCTTCTTGTTTTTGTTTTATTTTTCCGCCGCGAAGGTTTTTCTTCAGTTTTCCGTTGGATGTTATTTTTTTTCGGACTTTTGCTTCGGTTTTGTGCAACAAACACACACGCCACTTGAAGTCTTTTGTGTGTTGTTTGTGTCGCCCAGAGACTCCGAGGCGCCTCCAAAAAGGGGGCTTGAGGAGGGGTGTGGCAGTGGCTCGGACTTTTGGGGGGCGAAGTGTAACTTCTGGCGGCATTTCAACCTCAAATGGTTACACAATCTGTCAGCTTTAGTGGAATTTATTAAGTTTCATCAGCATATAAACTGCACTTAATTTATTGGCTCTGATTCGTATGAGCGTTGTATGTATCTCATGGATACATCTGATGATAAAATTTAGAAGGGATCTCGCTGAGAGATATGTACAGACATATAATTCTAGTCACCTCATTGTCCTCAGGTTTAGCTTAATATCTCAAGCATATATAATCTGCTCTGATTTGGGTGCGTTTTGCCATAGTATCTGTATCTGTATCTGCATCTCAGTCCGTACTGTGTGCGTGTGTGTTATGAACTAGAAGACAAACTACAAAACTACTTCCATTGTCTTGGCTTTTAAGTCCAAACTGTCTGCTTAGATTAATGCGAATGCGAGAGGGTCTGACACTAATGAAGGTCAAAGGTGGTCCCAAGGGTAGAAGGGGGGAGGCTTTTAAGAATGATTAAACACTATAAACTATAAACTCTTGACTTTGCGCTGAAATCTCTCGCCTTGAGAGTTCACATTTGGGAGAAATACAAATCGGTTGATGGATTTAATGCCAAAAGTCAGTTAGAAGTTCAGAAGGAAGGAAGTGGCGGTGGAGGAGGAAGTATAAATAGTAATTAAAGTTTTGCAA
Source organism: Drosophila serrata (assembly GCF_035046125.1). Classification (NCBI taxonomy): domain Eukaryota; kingdom Metazoa; phylum Arthropoda; class Insecta; order Diptera; family Drosophilidae; genus Drosophila; species Drosophila serrata. The sequence continues at coordinate 1,005,404 of NW_028257014.1, forward strand.
GTTTGATGGTAATCTTAATACCGAGATATAGATACTGTGCTGTTGTTCCCTTTTAGCCTTGGAAAACTTTTACTTGTATCGCTTCGCCACAAGTTTTCCACTTCTGCACACAGAAACAAAGGAAAAGCAACCCAAAAATCGGTAAACTAAACTAAGCCATTAAGAAACCAGGTCTTTGGGTCTCTTTACCTCGCTCAACTCCATCTCTTGGGCGTTGTAAAAAAAGCAAACTTGACACTATTAAAAAAAAGCAAAAAAGATTATTTACAAACAAAAAACGAAGAAGAGCGGTCATAAAAATTTAAATGCATTGCGTATGATTTTTATAAAAATAGCCAACGCATTAATTTTTTCGTATTTTCTTTCCGTTGCACTCGACAATAAACAATGTAGAAAAAGCGAGAAAAACGCCGCCAGAGAGACAAAAGCCCAAGGCAATGTCATTGAGTGCGTCGTCTATGATTTATGAAGCCGAAAAACCGACTCCGAATGCGTATCTTTTGCCCAGAATGAAGCCGCCGCTTGATTGGGGAAAAGTTTGCGGAGTGAAAAGTGAATAAGATTCGCATCGTTTCGATTGAACGAAACACTTGAGGGAGACTGCGTAAATAAATCATGGCAAGGGTGTAAACAAAAGTGAGCCAAACTTGGCTGCTGTCCAAACTGGGACTTGTTCTGGGTCCCGTCCCTCCCACGTGGTGGTGGCAGTAGCTCCAGTGGCGGCTCTACCACGTTTTTAGACAGCTAACCTCTCCATCGATCGTTGGCCACTCCTCTGCCTACACGCACTCACGTACCAAGTTTCTTCGATTTGTGCTTCTTATTATTTTATTGACAGAAAAAGGCAAGACAAAAGGCAGTCAGTGGCCAAGAAGTTGGCCAGCAGAAGTAGCACTTGTCCAAGATCCCCACAAAAGATATCGAAAAAATATAGAGCAGGGCAGCCCACAACCGCACTCTATATGTGTATATATATATTCGGGAGGAAAAGTGGTGCTGCTGACAGCTACAGTTTGATGTAATTCGCGATTTACTCGCTCTTCTACAAATCATGGCAAACACTGCGTATACGCAATATGTGAGTACTGTGGGTGGCAAAAGGAAATGCAATTGAAGGAGGAGAGCCAGAGTCAGAGTCACATTCACAGCCACAAATACGGATGCCGAACGACAAGCGCAGATGTTTTTACAACCCGAAAGATACAAAGCAGACACAGATACCGATGCTGAAGCTGCTGCACTGACAAATGCAGATTTGCATGCACTGGGATATAAAAAGTATCCTTTCGGGAATAAGTATCTTAATTTTTTCAATGATTCCATTTCTCTATCTTAATATTCATATACAAATGATAAAAGCATTGCTTAGTCTTTAGTTTTAGCTATTTCTCGATCTCTTTTCGACATGAAATACTGATAAAGAAGTGCTTAGACCCCCCTAGTACTTTTTTCTATCAATTTAAAAGACTATAGGTGGTATTTCTTCCTGTGCATACACTCCAGTCAAATACGTTCAGCTTTTTGGCGTTGAGTTTTGCAACTTTTAAGCCGATGGATTTATTTTTGTATCCCCTTTTTTTGGGGTTGAGGTTTTCATTGGGACTTTTCGGAGACTGAGCTATAGAAGTGATGGGGGGGGGGGGATGGCAAAGTGTTATGACTTACCGATCTGGGTGGGGGGAGGGGCTAAGTAGATGTGTTGACTCTTTCAGGACATTCGAGGGGCGGCTCACAAGTTGTAGGGGTTGCAGCTTCTTTTGGTAAATCCTATTAGTACATTTTCATTTTGTTTCTTAATTTTTTCTTTTGGCAATACGAAATATTGTTATAGTTTTCCCTTGAGCTTTCCTCGGCTATGCCTCTGTGGGGTTTTCCGAACTATTAGAGACGCGCGTGCTCCGCCGGTTGCCGTTACAAAGTACCGTTCACAACTGAGCTCGTTTTTTATGCGGCCCGATACTTTTATAGATTTGCAAGTGCCGGGCCGGGCCAGGAGGGGTTCCTCGCGAGGGTTAACCCGTGTGTTGTGTGTTGTGTGCTGTGTGCTGTGTGCCAGTGTTAGTTGTGTTTTATTACGTTTTCACCCCTTTCGAAAAGCCGGCTCCGGCTGGCCAAGGTAACACCAACAACCAACAGAAACCGAAACGGAAAGCAAGAAACAAAAAAAAAAACTGAAATGAACCCCTCGACGCGAACCCCCTGGCTTTTGGCCAGGTGTAGCAAACATGTTCGAGGTTCGAACGCGTTGCCAAGTTTTCCTTTGTAGTGGCTTTTAGATTATTTTTCTTCCTTTTTTCCTTCTCGTATTTTGTTGTTCCTTCGTGGAACGGTAAACCGAAAAGGAGTCCGTCGACATTTAGCGGCAGCTGCAGGTGCCACGGAGATGCAGCCGCCGGGGGTAACAGTAATTAACAAGTTGGTCATTAAGTTAGCACAACCCCCGCCAGCTCCCCTCTTCGGCAGTGTTTCCTACTCCCAATTGGTATTTTCACTTTTTCAGTTAGCTGAAATTAATGTGTTACCAAAGCGAAGAAAATAAACAAAGGAAATCTGTTGGATTTTATTTATTAAACTATTTTGTTTAGCTGGAGAACTTAAATCAAGACTCCTTCAAGGCTCAATCCAGTAATCATTATAGCCTTGTTAACATCAAATCAAAGTACTTTAATTCACGATTAACCTCCACTTTCCTTTCCTTTCCTCTCAAGTAATGAAAAGAAATCGGAGGTTGAAACCGAATCACTTCGAAATCAGCTGCTGTTTTTCGCCTTGTTTATTGGGTGTCAAAAGGTGCATCCATCAGATACTCGATACAAGATACCGCCAGATCCAACAGATACACTCACTTATGTGGGCTATCTCTGGGATCTCCGGGGACTGGGAGCCAGCTCTCTATTGTCCCGCGACTTGTTAACATATCAAGCACATTATCGAGACGAAATAACAACTGAGGACCCTAAACAATTGGAGAAATATCATCATCAAAGATGCCTGACAGCTGATGAGGGGCGCTCCAAAATCTGCGTAGATTTCAAGCGGAATTAAGTGGCAGTCGAACGGAGGTCGATTCCGACTCTTCCGATTTGCCTCGAGATAACCCCTGAACCCGGTGATATGTGGGTGCTGCTGTCAGCTCAATCACTGCCTTAATTGCTGTACTAATTTAGGGAAATATCCACTTACTGAAAACAAAAAGGGAAACTACCTTAAGGCAGCCAAAGTTTATATACCATTGCAGTTTGATTTGAATCGAGTTTAATTATAGAATCTTATCGAAAATCTATCATAACTAAGCTTAAAGTATTTGGGTTCTTTAATGCGATACTTGTCAATATTATAGTATGAGAATTTTTGTTGACAAATCAAAGTTTAAAAAACTCATAACTTCGTCAAAAAAGTGCCAATTTTAATTCGGAAAGCTTTCCTATGTTAGTTTTTAGTAGGGTAACCAATCTGCATACTCAATTTAAAACGTAAAAAAATTAAAATTTTTATCTTTTTTTTTGTTAATTTTAACGGTTATAAAATTTGAAAAAAAAAAGCAAAAAAAAATTTCTTCCCTGAGTTCCTAGAAAGATTCGCCTGTTGATGCTGATCAAGAATATATATGGATTATAGGGCCGGAAATGACTCCTTCCGGAGTTATAAGCTTTTGACTAAAATTAAAATACCCAGAAAGGATATTAGAAACACTAAGCAGATTTCAATTTAATAACAATTATATCCTCCAGACAAATAAACTCTTTTCAATTATTTAACGGCTTCTAAAGAGGTTTGGTTTAATTTCTTGTGTGTTTTCTAATGCCCCCAAAGAAAACATTTTCAATCCAATCAAATTTTGTGACGAGTCGTAAAAACAACAGAAGAAAATAAAGAAAACACAAGAAAAACATTTGCTCATAAAAATTGCATTGGCAAAGAAAGACACTTTTTAAGTTGTTATTATTTCTCGTGTTTTGTATATTTTCCTTTTTTTTCGCTGCTCATTTCCACTCTCGCCCATTTATCTGTTTTTTTTTTTCTTTTGGTTTAATTGCCGTCCCTCGGAGGAGCAAAAAAAAAAATGAATAAAAAGAAAATGAAGCGAAAACAAAGAAAAAATCATAAAAACCAAAAATATTACATACAAAAACAAGGTGAAAATATTGCGCAAACACAACAAAAATAAAACACGGCGAAAATAAGAAAAACAACAAAGTGTCTGAGCCACAAAATCAAACAAATTCAAAGAGCAGACGAAAAAGCAAAGGCGAAAAGCGATTTATGCAAAATTCGGATAAGCCGAAAAAAGTACTTGGAGGAGAGAGTGGGCGTGTGTGGGGAGCGAGGGGTGGCGAGGGGGGAAGACGATTAGGCGATTTAACACACGCAAATAAAATCCAATAAAATGCGATTAAAGTGGGAGAGCGACAGAGACAGGGCGAATCAAAACAGATGTTCGACATGGGCACCGAGAATAACAGTAACAAAGAGACATGAACAGTTGGATGGAGTTGGAGGTACAGGGTGACCTCGATAAAGTCTACGAATAAGAAGAAATGTATTTAGCAAGTCTATTTCCTCAAAATGTATTTAGTACGTATGTATTTTGGACGACTATTTAACGTATTTATCAGTTTGGTGTCTGAATACCCTTACTGTTTGGAAGTATATTATTTAATCGAAATAGAAATATATTATAACTAAGCCAAAGAATGAAGTATTGATTTCCATTTAGAATTAGTTATTTCCTTTAATACATATTACTTGGCTGTTGAACATTAATAATACAAATAGTTTATAGGGTCAAAAATGACTTCTTTATCCAACTTCGCTTTCAAGGCATTTCATGATGTTCACTTCATAGAGCTTTCACTGTTGTTTACCTTCCTAACTGCTCGTGCCAAAAAAAAAAGAGATGCAGATATGCAAGGAAAAGGACAGACAGCCCTGGCAAGGTATCCTTTGACAGGAAGAGAATGAGGAAATCAAGGATTTTCAGTCAACTATAATTTTTTTTCGGTCCTCACCTGCCGCTGACGCTGCCACATGCCGCTGCTCGAATTTCGCTGCTGCAACATCTTGCACCGCCTTTCCCCGCAACATCTTCTCCTTTTTCGCACTGCTTCCTTTGCATTATCCTTCTGCTAGCTATAATAATTATTATGAAAATAATACAAATACTTCCTTATAAGTTGTCAAGGAAACAGAAAGACAGACAGGGAAAAACGATACATTTGATGCACGCTTAGGAGAATATTATTGTTATGTGTCTATTGATTAAGATTTTAAATACCCTAAAAGGATATAAAAATATTCCAAATTAATTCCAAAGTTACTTAATGTAAAAATGACTTAAAAGTGAAGCAAAATTAGCACTTGTTTGCGTAAGGAAATCGTCATCAGCAAACCAAAATAAGTTTCAGCCATTACCCAAAAATATATTAATGTTCTATATTTCTATAAATATGCATAAACAAAGAGGCGAAAGTTTATATTCGAGTTTTCATCGGCACAAGCACTATTTTTGTTTGTTTATGGCGGCAGCCAAAGGAGAAACAAAAAAACATGCAATAAAAGAGGGCATTAAATAAATATTTTGGCTCTTCTGGAGACTAGTTCCGCTCTGGGATTGGACTTTCAACCTGCTGCTTCCAAGGAGGAGTTAATTCCGGCTGGGAGTCACTCTGTGAAGAATTCCTAGACTTTGGACCTGAGACAAGTATTCCCCCTCCGCGCATTTGTGGGTCCTTACCCTACCCCCCTTAACCCTTACAAATCACACTCTTCGCATACAAAATGAGCTAGGAACTTGGAGGGAAACGGAAAACGGAAAGTGGCTTCTTGTAGTTGTAATTTTATTGAGAAATCCGAATGGAAGCAGGGGGCAAAGGCACAAGCCACGAGTTAGAAATAAGTGGAGGGATACAGAGGAAAAATTAATTGTATTATATTGTAAATGTAACTCTAGAATATCCTTGCATATTGGTAATATGATTTTAATTAAAAGTTGTAATGCAATGACCCTTTAAACCACATTTTTACAATTTTTAAAAGGGGTTAACTTGTTTTGCAGATGTAGTTATCTTATGAAATGTCAACGAAATCTCTTTTTAAATTTAAAATATTAATTTTTGGCCTAGTTTTGATTTTTAGTAGATAAAATGTTTTCAAATCTTGAATTTCTTCAAGTGCACCAGGAACATTGCACATTCAAAGGGCGACATCTTCCGCATAATAACAAAACGACAGTCGCAGTATCTCTGCGTTCGAGAGTACCTCAGGTCCGCGTAACCGCGTATCTAAGTATCTGGCAGATATATCCGCACGGTGGACACAACAATGTTGCTGCCATAAGGCGGAGGAAAACCAAAGCAACCCAAACAACAACAAAGCTAAGAAAACCGAAAAACTGAGACCACAACAACACCTTGCGCCAAAGAGAGAGACAGTGAGAAAGCGATGCGGCTCTTATACCAACCAACATGTTGTGACTCTCAAATGTTGCACACCGAACCGAACAGCTGTTCGAACATGTTGCGTATAAGAGAGGCGGCAACATGTTGGATAGAAGAGAGCCAACACGGCTGCATGCCTTTGTTGCAACTTGCAAGCCAAGAGGAAGTGGTAGAGGGTGGGGGATGTGGATGTGGATGTGGTTGGATAGGGGGGGGGGGGGAAAACATATGTATGAATGAGTGGGCGAGCGAAACACGATCATTCGTGTTCAATGGTGAAATTGTATCGGGGAAATTGTGTAATTTCAACTGCGAAGTTCTGCCATTTCCAGTGAAGAAATTCTTTAGAAGACGAAAAATACTCCATTATGCAGCCCCTTATCTTTGTCATTATCAAAAACAATGAATTCATTCACCAAAAACCTTGTTTTTCCAGCCAATCAAAATGTGGAAAAGTACTATCGCTTCCGAAAAGTTTATTGAGGCAATTAATTGGCAAGTTCAAATAAACATTTTGTGGGTTTCCTTTCGGAAATAAAAACACAAGCGCATTCAAAATAAACAATTACGAATACCTGTTTTTTTTTCTAAATTTTCCTTTTCCATGTGAAAGTACTGTTTTTGAGCAGGTTACCCCCCAAAACTTCCTTGAAAACTTCCATCAATCACCTGCTGAAAGGCAACTATCACTATTCAAGGCTCTCCTCCGATGTCTATCCTCTGGAAATTTCTTTGGGAAAACTTCAGTGGTCCCTCAACTCTCTGGGCCTTGTCCATTAATTCAATGTAAACCATTCAAATGAAATCCATTAGAGTTTATATTTCAGCCATAAAACGTTGGGGGCTCCTCAATTTCGGAGTTCTAACTGTAAGTCCCAGTGCCAGTGCTGCCCAATAGCTGAAAATATTTTTTAAAAAATATGCCGAGTCCAAAATAATTATATTTATAAATTTGAAATTAAAGTTAAATACATTTACAAAGAAAAAAACAACTAAAAATAATAATTAAAAAAAAAAGAAAAAAGTATAAATAATCACAGAATTGATGTCCCTTTTCAGAATTTAACCCACGAAATTGCTATAGATAAAATTCCAAAATATATTTCAAGTAACTCTTACGATTTAGGGGACATTTTTCCCATCAATTTTTGGATGGATTTATTCGGGCAGCACTCTTGTCCATTGACTGCCTCTATAACACACACACATACACACACATGGATAACGAAGCCCACCAGGCTCAATTTAAAACCATCCAATGCCGCCTGCCTTTCGTCCTCCGCCCACACACACACACACACACACACAATGGTCTCCATTTCGCCTCCTTTTTGCCATTTGGAAAAGCTTAGCCAAAAAATATTTGCATAAGATTCAAACTGCAGGCAAGAAACGTTTTAGAAGCCATCATCCCCCCACTCCCTGCTCCTGCTCCTGCTCTTCTTGCAGGCCAAAATAAAATGCAATTTACCCCGAAATGAAACAAAATAACTGAAAGAGCCCGAATCCCGCTCTCCCCTTCTTCTCTGAGTGGCCTGGCCAAAAGTTCTGGCCAAGTTTTGTCGGCAGTCAAATGTGGAGTTCATATTTGTGTTAGAGGGAGGGGAGTCCCCCTCCACAGCTGTGCCTAATTGTATGAAAATACTTGGATCCTTTAGTTTCCCTGCATCGGTCCTGGGATCGCAATGGGAATTTAAGCCAAGAGCCAGCCACCGCCAAAAACTAAATGAAAACGAGGACGAAATCGAAATTGTGAAGCGAAAGCAAGTCAAGGTGTCGCAGAATCTCGTTTTTTTTACTTTTAACAAAGCACTGAATGAAAAAATATAACATAAATGAGAGAGAGTTCTTTTTAAAACATATTTTTAGGAAATTAAATTAAGACTATCCTATAAAAGATGCTTATCCAACCTGAAACTAGATCAAAAAAAGGTTGAATTATTTCCAAAGGAAATAAATCATTTCCTTTATTTATTTATCATCACATTCTACGTAAAGTAGCAATATTTATTCAAGTGCAGCACCTGTAAGGTAAAAGAAAGGAGAACCAAAAATTGTGACCAAAAAAAACGAGAGGGGAAAGAGAGCTTCTGGGATTAGGAGAATGTCACTCTTTGTGGGCACAAAGCGTGTTGCCTGCTCGGAATCAGAATCATGGTCTGTGACGTCAGGCGAGTGTATTGACGGGGCCAAAAGCCCCATTTCGGGTAAGGAAATTGGCTGGCTGAGCAGTGAAGAAGAGATGAGAGTTAAGGGGGAGAAATTGTGGCTAAAACGGGTGGCACTTCTCCTCCGGGTGCAGTGGAGCATTTGACAGAACTGGCATATGCAAAATTTACATTTGAATTAAATATTTGACACCACTCTCTGTCTGCTCTACGATGACTTCCACCCCCAAAGCCACTTTTGGCCAAAACCGCACACTGCCTCGCTGGCTGCCCATCCATTCTCTCTCCCATTGACCAACAAAATTGGTGATATTAACTTTATTCCTTTTTGTAAAACAGAGAATAGGAAATATTAAATAATCCTTATAGAACTTCTTTAAAGGAAACTTAGGAGGAACATTAATTGAAAGGTAGTTTCCTTAAGGGTTTACTTTTAACATTTGCTGAAGAATAAACATGAACAATTCCTTAGCATGGACTTCCCCCATTACCAACTTTTGACTTTTCTCCTAATTTTGCAACCTAATTTCTCTGCTTTCCTTGGTATATTTTGCATACCTTTTAATTAAATCAAATATGTTGCACTTTAATAAATTGGTTAGAGCAAGAGGAGTGGGCGTGGTTAGTCGGATCGAAGCGATGGCGATTGCCAGTTTCGGTCCAGCAGGAACACAAAACCTCCGTCTTACCACACAATACTCCCATTCAGGGGCTTCGGGCCAGAAAGAGGCAACAGGCAAGAAGGCAGATGATGACCAGGTCAGGTTACAAAACTGGTTTCCCGCTCGCCTCTGATTGGAGGAGTCCGAAAATAAGTCCAGAGAAGAGAGCGACCCGAAAGGGAGAGAGATGCCAGCAGCTTCCTCTACCTGCGGAGTTATCGAGGCTCTGGAAGAGTCATCAAGTCGCAACCACAACATCATTAATAAGCCAAGATACCGTAGGCGAGGTAAGGAAAGGGTAGAAACTATTGTCCTAATGGTTAACAAGTTGTGGCTAATGAGGCGCATCCACGCACAGAGGTTGGTTTAGGAAACCAAGAAGCCTGATTAATTTGTGGGAATATGTCTTTTAGAATGACCAAAATAGAATTGTAATTGTGTACAGAGGAAGGGTGCAGATATCCACCCAAATCCGGTTATTATTTCAGTCCATTACCCTACGACACATTCCCTTTATTTAATAAAAAGAGACACTAGCATCAAATATACAGAAAGTCTCTCAAGGCTTCTTAAAAAGTTTGAGCTAATTTATCGTTAATCTTCAAAGAGTTTACCTCAAACTAAACTAAATGGAATATTTATTCAGTTCAGTTTTCCTCAAGTTTTTCCCTGGCTAAGCACCTGCCCTGTAAGAAATCTCTGGTCTGCTCAACTCTCAATTCCAGCAGCTGTTTTCCGAACGCAATCTTCAGTTCAGGGTTCACTTTTCATACACACACTCGGCGTAATCGCCTTTTGAGACGATTTCCCGGGACAGAGACACTTGTCGAAGTAAATTCTCCCGAGAGAAAGAGAGAGGGCTAGAGAGAGAGGGAGACGACAGCGAAAAGTCAAAGAAGTCGCTGGCGAAGCGGCAACAACAATTAAACTGCACTCGGGGGAGAGCTCTCGAAATAGAAAAGCAATAATAGGGAACTTATGCTAATAGCGCGTACCAAAGGAGCCAAAAGAAAACAAACAACCGACAACAGACAATTCATAAAAAAAGTGCACTGCACTTGGGGAGAAATGAAAAAGGGAAAAGGCAGGGAAATACGAGGCCACGACCTCGGGGTGCAATAAAAATTAGAGTGCGCAGGCGCAGCCGGAACATGGGGGAAATATGGAATATGGAAATTGAAAGGAAGCTGCAGGAGTCGGGGTAACCTTTTAGGGAGCATCATCAGTCACGGTAAAAGGTGGCAATAGATTTTCTCTATTATTTCTGTGGTTTTCTGGAGGCGGACTTCATAAATCATGGCTTAATTGACTAGATATTTTAGCGGGATAACCCACAATGGGCTCCTTAAGACTCCCCACTAAAGATGATCTATTGCGTAGAGCCCGGATAAGGCATAATAATGGACATTAGTTGGGATAGCTAAGGGGAATAAGGAAAGTGTAGATTATTTTTAAAGTATATTTAAAATGTTTACAATTCAGCCAGAGGTTGCTCTTAGAGCATTCCCAGAAGTTCATTCTACTTTTATTTTTGGCTAAATATATGCCAAGTATCTTTAGGAACTCGATAATGGCCAATTAATCAATCTGTCCGCGATCAGTGCTGGCCCGGAGATGACCTCTAACCCAGTTTTCTCGCAGTGGAAAGTGCAATGCCTCACCAAAAATATCTCCTCGGGGGAGGTTGGGATGCATAAACAAAAATTCCACTGTCCAGAGACAGAAGATTTTCTTCTTCTAAATCATCTTAAAATTCGTTTTCCACCTTTTCCCGCTTTTACCGCGGAAAGTCCAGTGCTGGCTCCATAGGGAGCTCTGGCAATTTATTACCTGCCATTTACCGTTCCTCATTATTAATTGCACGGCAATTAATCAGTTTTACTTGCGTTCAACGAGGCGTATACGCAACCCGCTCTCGCTCCTCCCTCTCCACGGCCACTAAAATTTGAATGAATTGAAATGCAAATTGCTCGCGAGTAAATAAATACACATTCCGCATTTCCCTCGGAAAATTTGGATGCCTTTAAGACCAGAGAAAGCAAGAGAAAGTCTTGGTGTGAAATCGGAAATGTTTGTCGCCGTCACGAGTCCCTGTTTCCATTTTCCGAGCTTGGCAGGACGTGGCAATAAAATGCACCGACAGTTGCCTCTGTTCCAGTTCCGTTTTTCGCTTGTATTATTACGAAATATTTCTATTCGATTTCCAAGTTTCAGCTTCAGCCCTCAGTCCAAAATTCCCATCCCCAAGGCCATCCCTTCGCCCCCAAATCTGTCTTTTAGTCAATAAAACTTTTTGATTTCCGCTCGAATAGACGAAACTTTTTAATGCGGATGTTCTGCCAGCAGCAGAAAAGCGGCTAGCGGGAAAGCTGAACACACCAGAAAAGGGCGAAATAAAAAGCGAAAAGTGAAAAACGAAAAGCGAAATCAAAATCAAATCAAATTGAATCAAATTGAATCGAATCCAAGGCGAAACAAAGGGCGAGAGTGGGAGGGCTGTGAAAAACAGAAATTTAAATGTAGAATCAGAATCAATACCGCCGGAGAAGTCTAAACACACCTGCCAAATCGCCGTCAGTTCCATTTTAATTCAATTGGATTACGTTCCATTGCAACACTCGCCACCAGGGACACTTGGAACCCATCAGACCCACCCAGCCCCGAGGGGATTTCCCCGTTTCAGATGGGGCTTCTTCTTGATCGTTTTGTTGTAAATACGTGATTAATGCACTTTCGTACGTACTCCCCTCGGTTTTTTATTTCCATTGCCTTTTTTGCAATCACTCAGAATGGCACAAGAATTTTTGAAAAGAAAAACAAATCGAAAACAAAAGTGAATGGAAACAACAAATGAATGAACTAAGTGCCTGAGTAATAAGAAAACCATGCAGGAATACTATTGTCTATTTGTGTTTAGAAAAATAGAGAGCTTTACCTGCCTTAAATTGCTTTAAGAATTAGTCTCACATATGTTTATTCGACCTCCATTACACCGTGACACCTGTAATTACGAATTTATCTGCAAGTAACTCCTTTCTCCTTCGATGAATCCCATCTTTGAAGCCAGAATAAGCACCGAAAGCGAGCCATTAACAACCTCAACTGCACTTAAGGACCAGGGAACACGAGATGTCAGCCAAGTGGGGGACATTCCCGCACCATCGGGATAATAATGAAGAAGCTCGTGCCAAGTCCTCCAAGGTTTTTCCATGCCCAGAATGGAGGAGGGAGGAGCAGGAGCCGCAGGAGAAGCAGATGAAACCGAAACCCAAACCGAAACTGAAAACGGAGACAAAGCCAAACATCAGCATCGGGATGAAAGAGAGAGGATGAGGATGGGGAGGACACACTCACCGGAAGAAAAAGCGGAGCAGCAGCAGCAGCTGGAATCTGATAGGAACATCATCTCGAGCATATCCGGCAAGTGCAAGTGCAAGTGGAGGAGGAGATGGAGATGGAGTCGGAGTTGGATGCCACACGGGGATGAAGGCGAGTGTTGACGCTTCCAGCTGCGGGGTTAATAAGCGATATAAGCGACGCGATAACGAGTTGTCGAGTGCACGAAGTGCTCTTCTTTTCGAGTTTCCCCCTGCGATACAAGCCCTCTTCTGCCTCAATTGAGGATTAAGTTGACACTGAGAGAATTATGTAGCTTAAACTGGATGCTTAACTAACAGTGCTTGTTTCGGATGCAGCAAAAGGGATCTATTATTTCCATAGAAAAGATAGTTCCAGTTTCTCCAAGTGCGTTGGAATCCGCTTTTGTGTTCGCCTGCTAATGGATGTGACAAGACATGTCCTGGCTGATCCTGCCCTGTTCCTGATTAAGTGCAGCTTTGATGTCGAACGGTTGAATAGAGGGAACACCCAGGCTGCAGCAGCCCCCTGCTCCTTGTCCTGTTCCTGTCCCTTAATGAGCTATAAATTTGGCATTCATCCCTCGCCCGCCGCCTTGGAAGGGGAAGCAAAAATCCTTTGACTCGGGCCAGATTCGATCTCCATTCGATCCGTGTGCAAATTCAAGAATTTCAATCTGCTTTCCATGTCCTAGGAACTCGCATCTCGCATCTGCCGACGAGCAGCACGCGCATCCTTTTTGCAGACAAAGGCCTAGCCGGGATCCCCCCACTCCTTCACACACACACGCACTCACACACATGTTATCCCGACAGGAAGCGCACTGATTGAGGGGCAAATCCCGGCCAGGACAGATGTTTTTATTGAGGACGAGGACGAGGACAGAGACGCGTGTGCCGCCGCCAGCAAATCGGAAGTGAAGACCCCTGCTCCTCTTTGATCTTATGTGGCATTTAACCTACGAAATAGTTTTGGTTTTCGGTACCGTAAGATTTATTATTATTATTCTTCACGGCGGTGTGTCCTCTTCCCCTGAATTCAATTGTTTTGCATCCCAATTATAGGACAAGTGAGGAATGTGAGGGTGCAGGATAGGGTACATTTCCCTTTTGAAATACTTATCAATTATTGGAAATTAGAAAGGAGACAATTAGAGGGCAAAGAAATCTCATTACACTGTACTCTTTGTGTTGAATTTTGGTATTTTCATGAAGCAAGTTTAATTCCTATTAATTTCCACTAAAAACGAAATGCTAGCGAAAAATGTTGCCTTGAATTTCCCTGACCAAAGCGAATCCTTTGCTCACTGGCCTGTTACGGCGCTGATAAGTTCCTGCCTCTGCGTCTCCCCTTTGCCTTGGCTAGGAGGATCCTGCACCCATATCAAGTAATTAGATTTTAGAACCAACCCATGGCCCTTTTGGCACTCAGGTAAACAGCTTTTTTCGGGCCCTGGCAGGCAGCAGCGCTTTCTAATTAGTGCACCGCAAACTATGAACCTGACCACCATCGGGATAACATCGCAGGATACCCTCCGCCTGGCCTCATAAATCCCAGAGAGCTGGCTGCCAGCAGCCGGAGGTTCAATTAAATTTCAACTTGCGAATCAATAAACCAGCAACATTTTCAACACAATTCATTTAGCCTTGCATTGGGACAAGCAGAAGGAGAGGCGGTGGCAGGAGCAGATGTGTGCACCTGGAGGAAACCAAAGCCAAAGCATCGAAGAAGCCGAGAAGGGAGCAGCCGCAGGAGCAGGAGCGCGTGTGCAACTCGACACCGGAACAAGTGGCAGCCAGAGGGACGAGAAAGCGGATGGAAAAGTGCAGGATAGCCAGTAGTACAGTATGACTTCATGGTTACGAGTTATGAGAAATATTAAACCCAAGGAGTTCCTTAGTCAGTCTCCACTGTACTGGGGCAACTGTGCTTAATGCGCAACGAGGAAAACATTTGGCCTGAGAAGAGTCAGTAGTTTGATGGAGCCAGGAGAAAGGAGAAAGCAGCCAGGAGCCAAGGGGGGAAGAGGAAACCAGAGCCAGAAGCCAGGAGGCACGCGCAACTGCCACAGAGGCCAACATCTACTGGTACAGGAGCAGGAGCAGGATAACACACGGGAGAGGGAACAGGGACAATGGGCAAGGACAATGAGCTCGACAACATCCTGTGCACAGTGCATTAATTGGTTCAGTGATTTTTTTATGGCCAACTGGCATAGCGTGTTTCCACAACAACAACAACCAGAAAAAAAGCAACAGCAAACGGGAAGAACAACAACGGGAATAAGAAAACTGGAGCAGGATTTACTCGAACCTCGAACCTGTCGACCGCAGGATAATCGAAGTGTTGCCGTTGCCTGGCATGGGGATGACGAGGTCGTCTGACGGGATAAGGGGACGAAGAGCCAAAGAAAGGCACCAGGCTGTCACATGTTTGTGGCAAAGATGCTGCAGAGTTGATAAAAAGGCCAACACAGGCAACAGAGATGCACTGGGAAAAACTGGGGAAAAACTGAACTAAACTTAATCTGGTTGCCAAGATTATAACTATTTTTGTAAATTTATAAGCATTTGGGACTATTGACTTTCTCCCAGTGGCCTTATCCTTGGCCCAAACCAGCCTCAGCTGCAGCAGAAGACCGGGCCAGATAAGCAGGCGAAGACGAAAGAAGCAGGGATCCGGGCTAACGAGCGGAAAACACGATATTACAAGACCATAACTCGTGCCCCCGAGAGCCAAGGAGCCACAACCCAGACCCAGAGCCAGAGCCAGAGCCAGAGCCAGAGCCAGGACCTCTGGCACGCTCCTCATCCCTGGCGGCAGCTGAGGAGCCGGCGACAAATCTCATTAAAACTGAATCGAAATGGTAATTCGAGTTGTTCACAAACAGATCCCGATGCAACTGCGATTCCGTTTGCGATTGAGTTGATAGCGCTCCCTTTAACCCATGTGTGTGTGTGTCTCGGTGTGTGTGTTTATCCTGTGCATCCTTGTCCCTATCGAAGACTTTGTTTGCCAAGACATTGGTCTGGGGAGGGTTCGGATCGGAATCGGAATCGGGAGGCAAGGTGTGATTTGGCTGCAGCCATTGTCTGCAGGATGTGCCTGAGCCTGTGTTTTCCAGGCGGCAGGTGGCTCTGCCTGCCCCTGGAGCCAAGAACAAGGTCCTGGAAGGGGGAGCAGGGGTTGTCCTCATCCGGCACGGGACTGCGAGTTGCAATAGACAGGAGTCCCTGTGTCTACTTGAGCCTAATTGCAATCTAAGTGCTTGGCAGAGAGAGAGTCCTTTGGCGGTGAATGGACGTTAGACAAAGCTTTGTAGGTTGCGATTCGTAAACAGAGTTTAAATTATATATAAAGGCAGTCTATATAACCTTAAAGAGCTATTTAGGGGTTTTAGTTTCGGTTACAAGTTACCATTAAACGTAACTAACATATATTTCAAAGGGAATAGAAACATAACTTTAAAACCTTACTTTAAATGAAGTTACGTTTATGCGATTCTCTTTAAGTTTAGGTTAAAACACTTCTAGCTAATAAGCAAGCAAAGCCTTAGGCCCCATCAGTCATAAATATCCAAACAAGCTAATTAATTTTGGATATTTGTCTCCTCCAAATGCCGAACCCAACCCGAAGAGGAGTTAAATCACAGATAATCCTAATCTCTGGCCAACAGCAAATGCCTCGTTAATGAAACCAAACAACCAGAGGCCATAAATAGCAGTGCAAATAAACTGAGCTGCGACTGTGAGAACCGAACATTTGCCACAGGCCATGGCACAGTCATTGCTTTGGATATTTTCCAGCATTTCCTTGACATTTCCCGCACTCATCTGCTCGATTTTCATGTATTTCAATTAAAGCCCAACCGACACTGCATCGATGCATGTGGCTATGACATGCGGATTAGGCGTGTGATTATGAAAAATTACATTTCAATTAGGCGGCAAAGTGAATTTATTCAAAAGTCGAAAATCGAAAATCACGGACAAGGCACCCGCATGAAGGATTGATTTTGATTGAGGAGGGACGACCCCGATTGCCTCGTGATTGATGGATGCCACTGTCCATCCAATTAAACTAAATGCAGCAGCGGAAGAGTGTCGCTTGTAATTAGCCCCCAGAGCCGGGATTAGTTAGTCCTTGTCCACCTCCGAAAACTGCGTACAAAACTCGGATCAGCATTTCCACCTTCTCGCCTTCTCGCACAACTTTTCGCGATTGTTTTCCATTAAGCTGAATAATTAGCATTTCTTCGCGTTAAGGCAAAGGGTCTGTGCTAACGGCTACGTGCAAGTTTTCCCTCGAGTTTTCCACCCAAGAGTTTCCCTTGCTTATTCTGCTTTTTTATCGCAGCTCCGAAATTGATTTTGACACCTGAAAACTGCAAAAACTTTCGGGGCGCAAAAACTTCCCGGCAGAATGAAACTTTTTTCCAAGTGTGCAGCGAAATGGATGAGGCGCATAACAAAAACAGAATTAAGCATAAAGGCAGAGCGGCGAGCAGGTGACTCGGAATGGGGCCAGATACAGATACAGGTACAGATGCAGATACATATAAACAAAAGGCGAAGGCAAGTGGAGGAAATCGCAGTCAGTTGCATTCACAGTTGGCAAGTAAGTTCTTGTCTCGAAGATTACACGGGCATTACAAGAAAATTCTTCCGACCAAGTCGAAATTGCAGTTGCAGCGGCTGATGGGGAATTATGCGAGCCGAGTGGTTGAACTTTCGCCGAGTGCTATGTGTAAGGAGGTGGTGCGTTTACTTGTATAAATGGTATTTACACGTAGCGAAAAGTAGAGCAAGATCGCCTTTTAATTGCAGTTTGTACAGTACATCTTGGACATCACTCCCATAACTTCCGTCTTTAAATTAATATTCAAATATTCATGATATATACGAAGTTACAAGTTATTATTTCATTTAGGCAGTTTAGGGACAATAACATTACTCTAACCCAACTGATTCTAGTGATCATATTACGTATACATTTCTTCATAAACAATGTCGTTCATTACCATTTCTAGGTTATTGCTTAAATGTTATCTTAATTAGTAGAAAATGCACCTGCTTGCTCTTTCCCCATTTTATTTGCTGTGTATGCACTTTGAAATTGATGTTCGTGTGGAGGAGGGCAAAGTGGAGGCGGCACCAGCATATGTATGTGTGGTTAAAGGGGGCGGGGCAGCCGCAATTGATGTGGCAATATTTGCTGCACCTTGTTGGCTTCCGCCCTCTTCTCACAACCAACACCCCCCCGCCCCAACCACACATCTTTCCCTTGCCAGTTTCCTCTCGAGGGAACACGCGTCGTATGCGCAACTTGTGCAGTTTATTGAAAAACTTGCCTAATTTATGGGGCACAGTGCAGGAAGCGGGCGGAACAGGGGACAGACAAGCCGCTCAGGTCTTCCATCTTGTACTTGCTCTTTGACTTTTCTAAGCAATTGTCCGTCCGTCTCTCTGTCCGTCTGTCCGTCTGTCCGTCTGAGTCGGCGACTGACAGGCAATCAAATTATGCAAAGAATGCGCAGTGAAAAGCCGTAAACAACAATTCCGGGGAAACGAACTCGCTCCGTAAACGCAATTGAGTTAAAAGTGAGGCGAAACAATTTAATTGGGGGAAATTTACCCGCTCTGAATTGGAACTGCGATTGGAATTGAATGCAAAACGAATTACCAAAGTGATTTGCCCTGCCCATGGGGTCGAGGCATTTCCATGGGTGATCCATTTAACGAGGAGTTCCTGCAGCACTGCGGCAGGCAGGGTCATGGCCGCCGTCGGACAAGGAGAAATCAAACAGATGTGCGAGCAGCAGGACTCAAGAGAACGCTTAATGGCGCAGTAATCAAAAGTCATTATGTGGCAGGAGCAGCAGCCAAGGACATTGAGCATTCGAGCGTTCTAGCGTTCGAGCCTTCGAGGGGTGGACACAGCAGCCACACACATCCTCCTTCTGCGAGGACGAAAACTTCTCTTTAGCCGCTTACAAAAGGGAAAATTACGCGTATTATGACCACAAGCAGAGCGAGCAGATCGAGGAGGGGGCCACACTGAGGGAAAAAGCGAAATAAAAGATCAAGGTATTACGATACACTCATAATAATGCTATGAAAATGTATATATTACAAATCGTTAGCCATATAATGGGACTCTTTGGCGGAAAGTAAAGTGTACCAATGCTTCCTGGAACCGCTGAAGATTCTGGTTTTTTGATTCGAATAACTGTCTATTTGGTGGCATTTTCTCTCTGTGTAGAAGCCCCCCCTTTGCGGCAGAGTCACGGGAAAAAGGGGCGCGTCTCAAAGGCCCAGCCCTCGTCGGCTTTGCCTCTATTAATTTGTTTGTCGAGCACGGAAACTCAAAATTCGCCACATCATGGTGACCCGCGAATTGGCGAGGGGCTGAGAGCAGACCAGGAGCAGGAGCAGGATTCGCCGAGCAACAGGGATGGCCTTTCAGGTCAGCCAGCCACTCACTAACCCGCGGATTAGGCTCAACTGCACGCACGCTGGCCGGAAAAGCGGAAAATCGGGGGGTGTGGTTCGGTCCGTTCTGTCCAGGGGAGGGATACATGCGTGCGGATGCCGGATATCCTGGAACGAGATGCCAGGACACGTGCTGCGGCGCAAGAAACCAGATTAGTGGGGACAGGGCCAAGGAATGGCGTTAGAGAATAACTAAAACAAGAAGCTGTCGCTCTCCAAGTGGATATTAAGCCAAGGAGAGTCACCAACATGAATCATCTCATTAAGGATATTTAAGGTAGCGAAAGCATATGAAAAATCCCCTGAGGAAAAGCTAAAGAATAGTAGAGCAGAAAGAGGCAGCTGGGATCCAGATCCCCAATAACCCCAATTGAAGACAATTCCTAGAATCCGATCAAACATTGGTATTAATCATAATTTACCTTATAGAATCAATTAATTAACTATCAGCAAATGAGTTCAAGGAACTTATCAACTGTGGAAAAGCCCCCATATCTTAGCTGGGCCCCAGTTCCATGGAAAATTGATTTGAAATATTGTTTCAACAGAAAGTTTGAATTGTTTTGTAATAAATTGCAAATCACTCAGTGGCCATTTAGGCGGAGGAAACCACATTCTCCACATCCTCCACCCACTGGAAGATTACAGTCCATAGAAGACTCTTCGTCACGGCATCAAGTATAGAACATTATTAAGGGATCCCGGGTGTGGGGTCTTCTGTGTGATTATAATTTCGATTTTCGACTCAGCGCTTGTTTTGTCTTGTTTGTTTACCTGCCCCGGCGATTGAAATAAACTCTCGTGCAATCCTCCCAAAATAGACTGTTGCCTGGCTGGCAAATGGGGGAAATGGGGGAAACTGGAGGAAATCCGAGGGGGCCCCCAAAAAGTGCAAATATAATCAAATTTCTCGCGGGGCACACGACGCAGCGTAGGCGTGCGCCCCATAAGTGGCGCCAACGTCATCGATTCCTCCTCTCACTCGCTTTATTTATTATTCTGGGATGGGTTTTTATCGGGGATCTGTATTCGGTGACTGCGTCATCGATTTGTGGCACCGTGACGTCACATGGATCGCTTAACTGATCGTTGTCCGCCTCCGCTGCCAGCAGCTGCCTTCCCCCTTTAACCAATGGGTGGTGGTCAGTGATCAGTGTTTTCCACGAAGAGAATCTCTCGTCGATGATAGACTGGCTGCGTTTTTTCTGCTCCTCGCTCGGAGGCTTCTTAATTTATTTGTATTTAACGGGAACTGGGAACTGCGCCTTGTTTTTATGCCAAAACGCCCCCACATACGTCGAAAAAGAGTGCGAAAGTCTGGCAAAGTTATAGTCCGGTGCTTCCCGGTGGACCCAGTGGACTCGTGTTCGCTCCCGTTTGATGTTTGGGTTCCAATTCCCAGTTTATATATTACGATCCACCGATCGAATAAATTAAGTCTGTATGCTGGGCATTGATGGATAAACACTCAACGGTAGTGCAAATAAACACTAAGCTCTTTGGCACGCAACAAACAAGTGTTTCTTTTGGCCAAAATCCATTTTAAATGCGCAATTCTTTCAAGGCCATTATGATGACAACAAAAACTATCCTGTAGGACCTGTGCCTTTACGATTTTAATGGGGTTTTATAATTACATTTCATACTATACTTACTGATATACCTATCCCCACCATATTTATTAATGGGTAAACCACTCATTCACCCGATGTGCATAATACCTGTGATTACACAGCCGTTTTATGTATCCCAAGTGATGAGGGCAGCTCTCAACAACTGCTGACCTCGGCTAGCCCAATTAAAGCATATTTAATCGATTCCAAAATCCCGGGAAAACGATGTGATGAGCTGTGAACTCGGGGCTTCATCTTGCTCACCTCTGACCCATCAGGGAGGTATTTGTTTTTCAACCCATCGCGATTCCGATTCCGATTTCGCGATTATGAGCTGGAGGCAATGGATGCGTCGAATCTCCCACCCCCAACAACACTGCTTCCCCATCATTCCTGATTGACGTCGACAAATTGTATTAAAATCACGTTAATTGGCATCTCGGGATCTCGGACTATTAACAATTTCATTTTCATTTTCATAAAATTTTACGCCTATCATGTGTCGACGGTTTGGTTGGTTGGTGTCTGCACGGAGGAGACTGGACTGGTCTGGTCTGGTCTGGGCTGGGCCATTGTTTGTTTTCATAAACATATATAACTTATTTTCGAGCACGTCTCTTTGTGAATTAATAAGTTTTCGATCTTCCTCCGTGCTCGCTCGCCTGTGACGCAAAGTAGTAAATTCTGACGCCCATGATATGATGGCCTGCGAATGAACGATTCCCATATGGACTGGACCTGGTGGACCTGGACCTGGTCCAAACCCTATCCAATTGGGGGCAGAATCGGAGGCGGGTCCGAGGAACATCCCCGAGTTCATTCAGCGGTTTCCCGGCCGGTGCAAATCCACAAATCAATTGGGGGCAAACAGACATTATGGCCCACCGTAATCTTCACACCTCGTCCGATGACTATAAAAACACACAATCAACCTTATTGGGTGTGGGAATTTCGGGGCAAACATACACTCGTTAAGAAGCGCGGCAGGATATTTTCGAGTTGAATTCAATTCTTGCGTTTTATTTTTTAATTACTACTCGTTTTGGGGGGAGTTCATTAGGATAGTAATTAATTGTAATTAATCGAAATATTTTAAATGTACAGAAATCTACGAAAATGTATCATAAAGAGTAATCGCTAGACCTCAAATCTATTCAAAAGTGTTCAAAAGTATTTATTTCAAACAATTTTGTTTTGTTTTTACTTATATTTAATATGAAATCCACATATAAATTATTAACAAAGGCTAATACACTAATTTTGGTTATTTAAACTGACTATTTTAAACTCATAAATTTGATAAAGTTTTCATCTAATAATTCAATAAACAGTTAAAACTTTAATTAAAGCTGAGTATTTTATATTTATCTTGTAATATTTGTTATAGTGGCGCCATCAATGGATCAACGTCAGTTTTCAGTACTTCAAGCTAAGACAACAACCGCAGCCTAGAAAACACACCACACATAGTTGTGTTAAACTGTGTAAAATTTGCAGTGGAACATCATAATTCTTGATCCAGGACTCAATTTTTACTCTATGAGCTCGGTAAGTTAACTTAAAGTGCCTTATTATTATCTTATCAAAAATCGACAAAAACAATATAAAATAAAATGTGCATTATACATCTTACAAATTGAGCAAATAATGTTATTTTCTTTTATACATTTACCATGTAAAAACTATCTTACTCTCTCTTACTGTAATCGTATCCGAATCCTACAAGCTGTAATGCAATTAATAATTTAATTTAATGAGAATTGGTAACCAATTAATAGGTTCCCCAGTACTTGGCGCTATTATCTTATCAGTGCAAACAAACAGATGTTTGCAAAAATACCTACTGTTATCAGTTGATAAGCAAATACTTCAGTTCAATGCCAATGCCACAATTAGACCAGGTCATAAAGGTAGCCTAGCCCTCTCATGATAATCCATTGCAGTTAATCTAGATGGTGCAAAACAAATACAATAGGAAATATTGAACAGATAAGGAAAACAAAGGATGTTTCCAAGTAGAGATTGCTTTGTTCAATTGGGGTTTGTAGATAGCGTAAAAATAATACAAAAAAACCCCTTAGTCGCTTTAAGTATTTGGAAAATGAATTAATAATAATATTAAATAATTCTCAAATAATAAAAATTAGTATACTATATAACTTTTCCTTCTTTCGGTATATAATACCGAGAGAGGGTATTCAACTACCTATAATTGTATCTACTACCCGTTTCTGTACATTGCTCTTGGCTCTCTTTCGAGTTGCTCACCACCACCCACGAAACGAAACGAAACGGGAAATGAAACCACAGAGAGCGCTGGAGAAGAGTCGCCGGTAGTGCTATCGATTTAAAATTGTATTAAAAGTAGCTAAAAACAAACAAAAAGCCAAAAATGCACTAATTTTAATTTGGAAGTCTTTCCTATGTTAGTTGTTTGTTAGATTAACCAATCTGCATACTCAATTTATAATGTTAAAAAATTCAACATATTAATTTTTAAAAATTTTATCGATGTATAAAATTTTGAAAAAATTGCCAAAAAATGTTTTCCTGTTGATGCTGATCAAGAATATATATAGATTATAGGGCTGAAAAAACTCCTTCACAGAGTTATAAACTTCTGACTGAAATTACAATACCCTGCAAGGGGTTAAAACCCAAGATATAAAGACAAAAACACCGTTTCCGACAAGTGGCTAGAAATTGGCTAGATCTTGCCACAAAATGGTCAAAGCGGCAGCGCTGCTCACCGGTTCGACGCTTTATCAATGCGAAAACAAAAACATTCTAAAATCGAACGCGGCGCGAGGCAAACGTATCTGCCAGATACATTTCGGTCACTAGTTGAGTTTCGTTTGTTTTGTATTTTTCACCCGACGACCATTTGCGTGCGACGTTCGCCTTGAGGCCCAGATACTTGCGTTGAGTTATTTCCAAGTTTGCATTATTGTAATTAGCCTGCCAGGCAGTTGCCTCGAGCGTCCGCGCGAACGAAATAAAACCTAGAAGAGATAAAAGTAAACCTAAAACGCAGAATAATTGCGCTGGAAGTGGAAATGTGTGCGGCTAAATAGCACTAACGTATAACGTAACGGCTAAATAATAGTAGAAAGTTTTTATTGTTATCTCCTCTTCTTCTACTGCTGGCGAAGCGCATCTGCCAAAAACCAAATAACCAAGGCAGAAGCCTAAACTTGAAATTTTGCGTGTGAATGAAAAAAGAAATCCATTCCTCGGCCCCATCTTCCTCTCCCTCTCTCTCTCTCTCTCTCTCTCGAGTGTGTGTTTGTGTGTTTTTTGCTTACCAAATTGGTCAATAAACCGGGATAAAGAAGCTACGCAATCAGCGGAATAATAATATTAATAAAACAAAACATAAAAGATGTCCGGACCGATGCCCGAAATTAGCGAGGAGCAGCGTGCGATTCTGGTTCAGGTGAGAGGCCAAAGCGGGATATTAACCTGCAAGAATGTACACAGATAAACCTCCATAATGAGCCAATAGTTACATACTTTTGGGAATCTTATCTGTAGAATATAATTAGATGTTTCTCAGGCGTAGATATACGAGAAAAATCAATATTTGCCTAGATATTTCGAAACTGATTCCACACAGAACTTGAGCAAGACAAGAAAAGTGGCTCCCTTGGTAGTAATATATAGAATTTATTACGGCCTTTACCTGACAGGAGCAGTGCTTTATTTATCGTTTCTTTAATATGCTTACTAAAAATTGGAACGAATTCTATTCTCTGTAGTACATATCTCAAAAAAATTTAAAATGAGTAACTTGGAGAATTGATTACAGTTGGTAATTAAATATATCTTTAATGTGGAACCTTCCAAAGTGATTTAAATTCCTTTGTTTTGTATTGCGTACTTGAATCTAGCTTCAATTCGGATTCATGCTTAAAGTATTCTTGAAATCTGAATTGTGTAGGAAAAATTACTAACTTTGTGACCTCTTGACTTTGACTTAAATTTGGATTTGCTAGCCGAATTCAGAAAAAGAGAAAGGAAGAAGATTTCTTATATAATTTTTGCAACAGACCAGTGTCTTATATGGTGCCCATTGAAAAGTGAAAGGAATCAAGGTATTTGCGATAAAACATATCAGATCGCATTTAAATAAGTAAATTAAATTTCACCAGTTAGCATAGAGATTAAATAAATAAAAAGAAAGGAAGCTAACTTCGGGAGGTCAAATTGGAAGGAACACTTAACTTAAGTTTTTAGGATATTAACAAATTGAAGTATTGCTCCTCAACTGGGCATTTGCATCGCTGTGCTTGATTTCCCCATGAGTGGGCAATGTGTAGATCTATCCGATATTCTAAACCAAAACAGAACAGTCATTGTGTGATCAGCGGAGCATTGACTCCACTGGTTATGGAAATCGGCAATTGCTCGCTTGGCTTCCTCTTCGATTATTATTGGCAATGTTTCAACACGGTTTCGGGCGACCAGAACAGCTGCTGGCCTGCTTATGTGGCCATAGTACTACTTCTATCGGTTGTCAGGGGCGTAGAGACCACTGTACTCACCATACCCAAGTTGGCTAGATCGTTTGACATCCCAAAAATACTTACCAGGTGCAGCAGGTGTTGTCTTAACCCCCAAAAACCCCTCCTGAGGCAAACCACTGATGAGGCCAGTTTCTGCAGTTGCGCATTGCTGACTTCTCGTGTGTGTTCTCTCTGGCTGGCATATAGAAAAAAGCAGCTTGCGAAATCGAAAACAAAGCTGAAGTCGACGACTTGTCGTCGATAAAAACCCACAAAGACCAGTTCGTGAATAATATAGATTAAAATAGGGAAATGCGGTTGGGGGAAGTGTAAATCATTGCATATAACTGCGATATTAAGACCGGACCCTTGCCCTTTTTTAATTGCTGCGGAGAGTCGCTAAGTGCACATGTCATTTCATGGCACAATGATTGCGATTACAATTATAAATAAACATGAAGTGGTAACTACAGCGCGGGCAGTTATCCAGAACGGATCCCGACTGGAGCGGACCTTAGACCCCGTAGAAATCTTGCTGTATTTTTGCATAAATTACGAGAGCAACAGGTTTCTTGTCTTGGAAATGCCGAAATAAAGAATTCCGGCCAGTTGCCGCGGAGAAACTTCGTAGAGTTGACCAAGTTAACTGCAAGCTGTTTGCCAGAAGTACATTACAGCATTAAATACCAAGTGCCTTGGCCAAATATAGACTCAATTGTCGATGGCCCATTACCGAGTATTACCGTTTCTGTGTCTCAGTCAAAGTCAGGCCCAGAAAAAGAGTCAAAACGAGGAAGTGGGCGCAGCAGAACTACGCGCTAATGGAGCCCACAGTCACATAGTCTCGTAGCCATCACCTGGGGGCCAGTCGGTCGAGGCAGCCTTCTCCGAAGATAATAAGAGCCAGGCGGCCAAGCAGCCAAGTTTGTTGCTAAACGGCGAAAAGCGAAAACTGAATGGCCGAAACTAACATAGGAAAATAAATAAAAGAAGCGGTTGGGTTAGTAAGCCAGCAGAGCGGCCTCGTTATTGAATTTCAAGTGGTTTTGGCTTTAAGCCAGAGCCGAGCTCAGACTTGATCGCTGGCTGGGTGACTCAGCACCTGGCCGATGAGGCAGTCGCGAGTCAATTGAGCGATGAAACGGCGTTAAATATGCACTTGATCGAATGCAAATCGAAGTACGTGCTGTTTGCCCAATAAATGAGTTAACAACAAGTTAATAAAAGGCCAGCAAACAAAGGCAGCAGATAAGGTGAAGAAAGGAGAGAGGCTGCTGCTATCAGCTGGCTGACCGCCGATTCAACTTTCGTTCGTGTTAACAACATCCGATTTTGGCACTCGGACAAGGCCAATTCGAATTAGCAGCAATTAAGACAACAAAGACCGATACGTAGACTGTAAGCTTATCGCCTGGAATGAAAAAATAAACAAGAAATTAATACTGAGACCAGTTGCATTGGCCTTCAACTCAAATAAATTATCGAGACGAATTGGATTATAAATCAGATAAGATGTAAGCGCCTTTAACTGAATCGAGCTGGAATGCGATTAGAGCTCTCTCAGATCTGAAAATAAAAACATTAATGTTGTATCTAAGTAAAAATGTTGGGACATTTTGATCTTTTAAATATTAAAATGTAATTTTGTATTACTTTTTGAAAATTTTAACGATGTAACTTATAAAAATTGGAAAAAAGGCCCAAAAAATTTTGACTGAATTATAATACCATATTTTTAGTAGATATTTATCTTAATTTTTATAGAAAAATTTTTAAAGAAACCAAATTTTAAAAAACTCATAACTACGGCAAAAAGGCACTAATTTCAATTCGGAAAGCTTTCCTGTGCTAGTTTTCATTAGGTTAACAAATCTGCATACTCAATTTAAAATGTGAATTTTTGGCCGATTTTCGCAAATTTCATGATGTAACCGCTTTCCTTTGGGCAATTTCGGAAAAAAAATTTTTTCGGTCGGAGATGGCTTAAAAGATTCGCCTGTTGATGCTGATCAAGAATATATATGATTTATAGGGTCGGAAATGACTCCTTCACTTTCTTTTAGGCTTCTGACTGAAGGTCCATTACCATTTTTACACCGATATTTTTATATGCAATTTTTCGACAAATCAAAATTTAAAAATTTCATAACTAAGCCAAAAACGCATTAATTTCAATTCGGAAAGCGGCCGTATGTTAATTTTTAGCAGGTTAACATAACTGCATACTCCATTTAAAATGTGAATTTTTGGCCGATTTTTGCAAATTTTCATGATGTAACCCCTTTCCTTTTTTCCGAAAAATGGAAAATTTCGGAAAAAATTTTTTTCGGTCGGAGATGGCTTAAAAGATTCGCCTCTTGATGCTGATCAAGAATATATATGATTTATAGGGTCGGAAATGACTCCTTCACTTTCTTTTAGGCTTCTGACTGAAGGTCCATTACCATTTTTAAACCGATATTAACAATATTTTTATATGAAATTTTTCGACAAATCAAAATGTAAAAATTTCATAACTAAGCCAAAAACGCATTAATTTCAATTCGGAAAGCGGCCGTATGCTAATTTTTAGCAGGTTAACAAAACTGCATACTCCATTTAAAATGTGAATTTTTGGCCGATTTTTGCAAATTTTCATGATGTAACCCCTTTCCTTTTTTCCGAAAAATGGGAAATTTCGGAAAAAAAATTTTTTCGGTCGGAGATGGCTTAAAAGATTCGCCTGTTGATGCTGATCAAGAATATATATGATTTATAGGGTCGGAAATGACTCCTTCACTTTCTTTTAGGCTTCTGACTGAAGGTCCAATACCATTTTTAAACCGATATTAACAATATTTTTATATGAAATTTTTCGACAAATCAAAATGTAAAAATTTCATAACTAAGCCAAAAACGCATTAATTTCAATTCGGAAAGCGGCCGTATGCTAATTTTTAGCAGGTTGACAAAACTGCATACTCCATTTAAAATGTGAATTTTTTGCCGATTTTTGCAAATTTTCATGATGTAACCCCTTTCCATTTTCCGAAAAATGGAAAATTTCGGAAAAATTTTTTTTTTGGTCGGAGATGGCTTAAAAGATTCGCCTGTTGATGCTGATCAAGAATATATATGATTTATAGGGTCGGAAATGACTCCTTCACTTTCTTTTAGGCTTCTGACTGAAGGTCCATTACCATTTTTAAACCGATATTAACAATATTTTTATATGAAATTTTTCGACAAATCAAAATGTAAAAATTTCATAACTAAGCCAAAAACGCATTAATTTCAATTCGGAAAGCGGCAGTATGTTAATTTTTAGCAGGTTAACAAAACTGCATACTCCATTTAAGATGTGAGTTTTTGTCCGATTTTTGCAAATTTTCATGATGTAACCCCTTTCCTTTTTTCCGAAAAATGGAAAATTTCGGAAAAAATTTTTTTTCGGTCGGAGATGGCTTAAAAGATTCGCCTGTTGATGCTGATCAAGAATATATATGATTTATAGGGTCGGAAATGACTCCTTCACTTTCTTTTAGGCTTCTGACTGAAGGTCCATTACCATTTTTAAACCGATATTAACAATATTTTTATATGAAATTTTTCGACAAATCAAAATTTAAAAATTTCATAACTAAGCCAAAAACGCATTAATTTCAATTCGGAAAGCGGCCGTATGCTAATTTTTAGCAGGTTAACAAAACTGCATACTCCATTTAAAATGTGAATTTTTGGCCGATTTTTGCAAATTTTCATGATGTAACCCCTTTCCTTTTTTCCGAAAAATGGAAAATTTCGGAAAAAATTTTTTTTCGGTCGGAGATGGCTTAAAAGATTCGCCTGTTGATGCTGATCAAGAATATATATGATTTATAGGGTCGGAAATGACTCCTTCACTTTTTTTTAGGCTTCTGACTGAAGGTCCATTACCATTTTTAAACCGATATTAACAATATTTTTATATGAAATTTTTCGACAAATGAAAATTTAAAAATTTCATAACTAAACCAAAAACGCATTAATTTCAATTCGGAAAGCGGCCGTATGCTAATTTTTAGCAGGTTGACAGAACTGCATACTCCATTTAAAATGTGAATTTTTGGCCGATTTTTGCAAATTTTCATGCTGTAACCCCTTTCCTTTTTTCCGAAAAATGGAAAATTTCGGGAAAATTTTTTTTTCGGTCGGAGATGGCTTAAAAGATTCGCCTGTTGATGCTGATCAAGAATATATATGATTTATAGGGTCGGAAATGACTCCTTCACTTTCTTTTAGGCTTCTGACTGAAGGTCCATTACCATTTTTAAACCGATATTAACAATATTTTTATATGAAATTTTTCGACAAATCAAAATGTAAAAATTTCATAACTAAGCCAAAAACGCATTAATTTCAATTCGGAAAGCGGCCGTATGCTAATTTTTGGCAGGTTGACAAAACTGCATACTCCATTTAAAATGTGAATTTTTGGCCTATTTTTGCAAATTTTCATGATGTAACCCCTTTCCTTTTTTCCGAAAAATGGAAAATTTCGGAAAAAATTTTTTTTCGGTCGGAGATGGCTTAAAAGATTCGCCTGTTGATGCTGATCAAGAATATATATGATTTATAGGGTCGGAAATGACTCCTTCACTTTTTTTTAGGCTTCTGACTGAAGGTCCATTACCATTTTTAAACCGATATTAACAATATTTTTATATGAAATTTTTCGACAAATGAAAATTTAAAAATTTCATAACTAAGCCAAAAACGCATTAATTTCAATTCGGAAAGCGGCCGTATGCTAATTTTTAGCAGGTTGACAGAACTGCATACTCCATTTAAAATGTGAATTTTTGGCCGATTTTTGCAAATTTTCATGCTGTAACCCCTTTCCTTTTTTCCGAAAAATGGAAAATTTCGGGAAAATTTTTTTTTCGGTCGGAGATGGCTTAAAAGATTCGCCTGTTGATGCTGATCAAGAATATATATGATTTATAGGGTCGGAAATGACTCCTTCACTTTCTTTTAGGCTTCTGACTGAAGGTCCATTACCATTTTTAAACCGATATTAACAATATTTTTATATGAAATTTTTCGACAAATGAAAATTTAAAAATTTCATAACTAAGCCAAAAACGCATTAATTTCAATTCGGAAAGCGGCCGTATGCTAATTTTTAGCAGGTTGACAGAACTGCATACTCCATTTAAAATGTGAATTTTTGGCCGATTTTTGCAAATTTTCATGCTGTAACCCCTTTCCTTTTTTCCGAAAAATGGAAAATTTCGGGAAAATTTTTTTTTCGGTCGGAGATGGCTTAAAAGATTCGCCTGTTGATGCTGATCAAGAATATATATGATTTATAGGGTCGGAAATGACTCCTTCACTTTCTTTTAGGCTTCTGACTGAAGGTCCATTACCATTTTTAAACCGATATTAACAATATTTTTATATGAAATTTTTCGTCAAATCAAAATTTAAAAATTTCATAACTAAGCCAAAAACGCATTAATTTCAATTCGGAAAGCGGCCGTATGCTAATTTTTAGCAGGTTGACAAAACTGCATACTCCATTTAAAATGTGAATTTTTGGCCGATTTTTGCAAATTTTCATGATGTAACCCCTTTCCTTTTTTCCGAAAAATGGAAAATTTCGGGAAAAAATTTTTTTCGGTCGGAGATAGCTTAAAAGATTCGCCTGTTGATGCTGATCAAGAATATATATGATTTATAGGGTCGGAAATGACTCCTTCACTTTCTTTTAGGCTTCTGACTGAAGGTCCATTACCATTTTTAAACCGATATTAACAATATTTTTATATGAAATTTTTCGACAAATCAAAATTTAAAAATTTCATAACTAAGCCAAAAACGCATTAATTTCAATTCGGAAAGCGGCCGTATGCTAATTTTTAGCAGGTTAACAAAACTGCATACTCCATTTAAAATGTGAATTTTTGGCCGATTTTTGCAAATTTTCATGATGTAACCCCTTTCCTTTTTTCCGAAAAATGGAAAATTTCGGGAAAAATTTTTTTTCGGTCGGAGATGGCTTAAAAGATTCGCCTGTTGATGCTGATCAAGAATATATATGATTTATAGGGTCGGAAATGACTCCTTCACTTTCTTTTAGGCTTCTGACTGAAGGTCCATTACCATTTTTAAGCCGATATTAACAATATTTTTATATAAAATTTTTCGACAAATCAAAATTTAAAAATTTCATAACTAAGCCAAAAACGCATTAATTTCAATTCGGAAAGCGGCCGTATGCTAATTTTTAGCAGGTTGACAAAACTGCATACTCCATTTAAAATGTGAATTTTTGGCCG
The DNA here is from genome assembly GCF_035046125.1 of Drosophila serrata. Classification (NCBI taxonomy): domain Eukaryota; kingdom Metazoa; phylum Arthropoda; class Insecta; order Diptera; family Drosophilidae; genus Drosophila; species Drosophila serrata. Next base: position 1,036,936 of record NW_028257014.1, read on the forward strand.
ATTTTTGCAAATTTTCATGATGTAACCCCTTTCCTTTTTTCCGAAAAATGGAAAATTTCGGGAAAATTTTTTTTTCGGTCGGAGATGGCTGAAAAGATTCGCCTGTTGATGCTGATCAAGAATATATATGATTTATAGGGTCGGAAATGACTCCTTCACTTTCTTTTAGGCTTCTGACTGAAGGTCCATTACCATTTTTAAACCGATATTAACAATATTTTTATATGAAATTTTTCGTCAAATCAAAATTTAAAAATTTCATAACTAAACCAAAAACGCATTAATTTCAATTCCGAAAGTGGCCGTATGCTAATTTTTAGCAGGTTAACAAAACTGCATACTCCATTTAAAATGTGAATTTTTGGCCGATTTTTGCAAATTTTTATGATGTAACCCCTTTCCTTTTTTCCGAAAAATGGAAAATTTCGGGAAAAAATTTTTTTCGGTCGGAGATGGCTTAAAAGATTCGCCTGTTGATGCTGATCAAGAATATATATGATTTATAGGGTCGGAAACGACTCCTTCACTTTCTTTTAGGCTTCTGACTGAAGGTCCATTACCATTTTTAAACCGATATTAACAATATTTTTATATGAAATTTTTCGTCAAATCAAAATTTAAAAATTTCATAACTAAGCCAAAAACGCATTAATTTCAATTCGGAAAGCGGCCGTATGCTAATTTTTAGCAGGTTGACAAAACTGCATACTCCATTTAAAATGTGAATTTTTGGCCGATTTTTGCAAATTTTCATGATGTAAGCCCTTTCCTTTTTTCCGAAAAATGGGAAATTTCGGAAAAATTTTTTTTCGGTCGGATATGGCTTAAAAGATTCGCCTGTTGATGCTGATCAAGAATATATATGATTTATAGGGTCGGAAATGACTCCTTCACTTTCTTTTAGGCTTCTGACTGAAGGTCCATTACCATTTTTAAACCGATATTAACAATATTTTTATATGAAATTTTTCGTCAAATCAAAATTTAAAAATTTCATAACTAAGCCAAAAACGCATTAATTTCAATTCGGAAAGCGGCCGTATGCTAATTTTTAGCAGGTTGACAAAACTGCATACTCCATTTAAAATGTGAATTTTTGGCCGATTTTTGCAAATTTTCATGATGTAACCCCTTTCCTTTTTTCCGAAAAATGGGAAATTTCGGAAAAATTTTTTTTCGGTCGGATATGGCTTAAAAGATTCGCCTGTTGATGCTGATCAAGAATATATATGATTTATAGGGTCGGAAATGACTCCTTCACTTTCTTTTAGGCTTCTGACTGAAGGTCCATTACCATTTTTAAACCGATATTAACAATATTTTTATATGAAATTTTTCGACAAATCAAAATTTAAAAATTTCATAACTAAGCCAAAAACGCATTAATTTCAATTCGGAAAGCGGCCGTATGCTAATTTTTATCAGGTTAACAAAACTGCATACTCCATTTAAAATGTGAATTTTTGGCCGATTTTTGCAAATTTTCATGATGTAACCCCTTTCCTTTTTTCCGAAAAATGGAAAATTTCGGGAAAAATTTTTTTTCGGTCGGAGATGGCTTAAAAGATTCGCCTGTTGATGCTGATCAAGAATATATATGATTTATAGGGTCGGAAATGACTCCTTCACTTTCTTTTAGGCTTCTGACTGAAGGTCCATTACCATTTTTAAACCGATATTAACAATATTTTTATATAAAATTTTTCGACAAATCAAAATTTAAAAATTTCATAACTAAGCCAAAAACGCATTAATTTCAATTCGGAAAGCGGCCGTATGCTAATTTTTAGCAGGTTGACAAAACTGCATACTCCATTTAAAATGTGAATTTTTGGCCGATTTTTGCAAATTTTCATGATGTAACCCCTTTCCTTTTTTCCGAAAAATGGAAAATTTCGGGAAAAATTTTTTTTCGGTCGGAGATGGCTTAAAAGATTCGCCTGTTGATGCTGATCAAGAATATATATGATTTATAGGGTCGGAAATGACTCCTTCACTTTCTTTTAGGCTTCTGACTGAAGGTCCATTACCATTTTTAAACCGATATTAACAATATTTTTATATAAAATTTTTCGACAAATCAAAATTTAAAAATTTCATAACTAAGCCAAAAACGCATTAATTTCAATTCGGAAAGCGGCCGTATGCTAATTTTTAGCAGGTTGACAAAACTGCATACTCCATTTAAAATGTAATTTTTGGCCGATTTTTGCAAATTTTCATGATGTAACCCCTTTCCTTTTTTCCGAAAAATGGGAAATTTCGGAAAAAATTTTTTTCGGTCGGATATGGCTTAAAAGATTCGCCTGTTGATGCTGATCAAGAATATATATGATTTATAGGGTCGGAAACGACTCCTTCACTTTCTTTTAGGCTTCTGACTGAAGGTCCATTACCATTTTTAAACCGATATTAACAATATTTTTATATGAAATTTTTCGTCAAATCAAAATTTAAAAATTTCATAACTAAGCCAAAAACGCATTAATTTCAATTCGGAAAGCGGCCGTATGCTAATTTTTAGCAGGTTGACAAAACTGCATACTCCATTTAAAATGTGAATTTTTGGCCGATTTTTGCAAATTTTCATGATGTAACCCCTTTCCTTTTTTCCGAAAAATGGGAAATTTCGGAAAAATTTTTTTTCGGTCGGATATGGCTTAAAAGATTCGCCTGTTGATGCTGATCAAGAATATATATGATTTATAGGGTCGGAAATGACTCCTTCACTTTCTTTTAGGCTTCTGACTGAAGGTCCATTACCATTTTTAAACCGATATTAACAATATTTTTATATGAAATTTTTCGACAAATCAAAATTTAAAAATTTCATAACTAAGCCAAAAACGCATTAATTTCAATTCGGAAAGCGGCCGTATGCTAATTTTTATCAGGTTAACAAAACTGCATACTCCATTTAAAATGTGAATTTTTGGCCGATTTTTGCAAATTTTCATGATGTAACCCCTTTCCTTTTTTCCGAAAAATGGAAAATTTCGGGAAAAATTTTTTTTCGGTCGGAGATGGCTTAAAAGATTCGCCTGTTGATGCTGATCAAGAATATATATGATTTATAGGGTCGGAAATGACTCCTTCACTTTCTTTTAGGCTTCTGACTGAAGGTCCATTACCATTTTTAAACCGATATTAACAATATTTTTAAATGAAATTTTTCGTCAAATCAAAATTTAAAAATTTCATAACTAAGCCAAAAACGCATTAATTTCAATTCGGAAAGCGGCCGTATGCTAATTTTTAGCAGGTTGACAAAACTGCATACTCCATTTAAAATGTGAATTTTTGGCCGATTTTTGCAAATTTTCATGATGTAACCCCTTTCCTTTTTTCCGAAAAATGGAAAATTTCGGGAAAATTTTTTTTTCGGTCGGAGATGGCTGAAAAGATTCGCCTGTTGATGCTGATCAAGAATATATATGATTTATAGGGTCGGAAATGACTCCTTCACTTTCTTTTAGGCTTCTGACTGAAGGTCCATTACCATTTTTAAACCGATATTAACAATATTTTTATATGAAATTTTTCGTCAAATCAAAATTTAAAAATTTCATAACTAAACCAAAAACGCATTAATTTCAATTCGGAAAGTGGCCGTATGCTAATTTTTAGCAGGTTAACAAAACTGCATACTCCATTTAAAATGTGAATTTTTGGCCGATTTTTGCAAATTTTCATGATGTAACCCCTTTCCTTTTTTCCGAAAAATGGAAAATTTCGGGAAAAAATTTTTTTCGGTCGGAGATGGCTTAAAAGATTCGCCTGTTGATGCTGATCAAGAATATATATGATTTATAGGGTCGGAAATGACTCCTTCACTTTCTTTTAGGCTTCTGACTGAAGGTCCATTACCATTTTTAAACCGATATTAACAATATTTTTATATGAAATTTTTCGTCAAATCAAAATTTAAAAATTTCATAACTAAGCCAAAAACGCATTAATTTCAATTCGGAAAGCGGCCGTATGCTAATTTTTAGCAGGTTGACAAAACTGCATACTCCATTTAAAATGTGAATTTTTGGCCGATTTTTGCAAATTTTCATGATGTAACCCCTTTCCTTTTTTCCGAAAAATGGGAAATTTCGGAAAAATTTTTTTTCGGTCGGATATGGCTTAAAAGATTCGCCTGTTGATGCTGATCAAGAATATATATGATTTATAGGGTCGGAAATGACTCCTTCACTTTCTTTTAGGCTTCTGACTGAAGGTCCATTACCATTTTTAAACCGATATTAACAATATTTTTATATGAAATTTTTCGTCAAATCAAAATTTAAAAATTTCATAACTAAGCCAAAAACGCATTAATTTCAATTCGGAAAGCGGCCGTATGCTAATTTTTAGCAGGTTAACAAAACTGCATACTCCATTTAAAATGTGAATTTTTGGCCGATTTTTGCAAATTTTCATGATGTAACCCCTTTCCTTTTTTCCGAAAAATGGAAAATTTCGGGAAAAAATTTTTTTCGGTCGGAGATGGCTTAAAAGATTCGCCTGTTGATGCTGATCAAGAATATATATGATTTATAGGGTCGGAAACGACTCCTTCACTTTCTTTTAGGCTTCTGACTGAAGGTCCATTACCATTTTTAAACCGATATTAACAATATTTTTATATGAAATTTTTCGTCAAATCAAAATTTAAAAATTTCATAACTAAGCCAAAAACGCATTAATTTCAATTCGGAAAGCGGCCGTATGCTAATTTTTAGCAGGTTGACAAAACTGCATACTCCATTTAAAATGTGAATTTTTGGCCGATTTTTGCAAATTTTCATGATGTAACCCCTTTCCTTTTTTCCGAAAAATGGGAAATTTCGGAAAAATTTTTTTTCGGTCGGATATGGCTTAAAAGATTCGCCTGTTGATGCTGATCAAGAATATATATGATTTATAGGGTCGGAAATGACTCCTTCACTTTCTTTTAGGCTTCTGACTGAAGGTCCATTACCATTTTTAAACCGATATTAACAATATTTTTATATGAAATTTTTCGTCAAATCAAAATTTAAAAATTTCATAACTAAGCCAAAAACGCATTAATTTCAATTCGGAAAGCGGCCGTATGCTAATTTTTAGCAGGTTGACAAAACTGCATACTCCATTTAAAATGTGAATTTTTGGCCGATTTTTGCAAATTTTCATGATGTAACCCCTTTCCTTTTTTCCGAAAAATGGGAAATTTCGGAAAAATTTTTTTTCGGTCGGATATGGCTTAAAAGATTCGCCTGTTGATGCTGATCAAGAATATATATGATTTATAGGGTCGGAAATGACTCCTTCACTTTCTTTTAGGCTTCTGACTGAAGGTCCATTACCATTTTTAAACCGATATTAACAATATTTTTATATGAAATTTTTCGACAAATCAAAATTTAAAAATTTCATAACTAAGCCAAAAACGCATTAATTTCAATTCGGAAAGCGGCCGTATGCTAATTTTTAGCAGGTTAACAAAACTGCATACTCCATTTAAAATGTGAATTTTTGGCCGATTTTTGCAAATTTTCATGATGTAACCCCTTTCCTTTTTTCCGAAAAATGGAAAATTTCGGGAAAAATTTTTTTTCGGTCGGAGATGGCTTAAAAGATTCGCCTGTTGATGCTGATCAAGAATATATATGATTTATAGGGTCGGAAATGACTCCTTCACTTTCTTTTAGGCTTCTGACTGAAGGTCCATTACCATTTTTAAACCGATATTAACAATATTTTTATATAAAATTTTTCGACAAATCAAAATTTAAAAATTTCATAACTAAGCCAAAAACGCATTAATTTCAATTCGGAAAGCGGCCGTATGCTAATTTTTAGCAGGTTGACAAAACTGCATACTCCATTTAAAATGTGAATTTTTGGCCGATTTTTGCAAATTTTCATGATGTAACCCCTTTCCTTTTTTCCGAAAAATGGAAAATTTCGGGAAAAATTTTTTTTCGGTCGGAGATGGCTTAAAAGATTCGCCTGTTGATGCTGATCAAGAATATATATGATTTATAGGGTCGGAAATGACTCCTTCACTTTCTTTTAGGCTTCTGACTGAAGGTCCATTACCATTTTTAAACCGATATTAACAATATTTTTATATAAAATTTTTCGACAAATCAAAATTTAAAAATTTCATAACTAAGCCAAAAACGCATTAATTTCAATTCGGAAAGCGGCCGTATGCTAATTTTTAGCAGGTTGACAAAACTGCATACTCCATTTAAAATGTGAATTTTTGGCCGATTTTTGCAAATTTTCATGATGTAACCCCTTTCCTTTTTTCCGAAAAATGGGAAATTTCGGAAATAATTTTTTTCGGTCGGAGATGGCTTAAAAGATTCGCCTGTTGATGCTGATCAAGAATATATATGATTTATAGGGTCGGAAATGACTCCTTCACTTTCTTTTAGGCTTCTGACTGAAGGTCCATTACCATTTTTAAACCGATATTAACAATATTTTTATATGAAATTTTTCGTCAAATCAAAATTTAAAAATTTCATAACTAAGCCAAAAACGCATTAATTTCAATTCGGAAAGCGGCCGTATGCTAATTTTTAGCAGGTTGACAAAACTGCATACTCCATTTAAAATGTGAATTTTTGGCCGATTTTTGCAAATTTTCATGATGTAACCCCTTTCCTTTTTTCCGAAAAATGGGAAATTTCGGAAAAATTTTTTTTCGGTCGGATATGGCTTAAAAGATTCGCCTGTTGATGCTGATCAAGAATATATATGATTTATAGGGTCGGAAATGACTCCTTCACTTTCTTTTAGGCTTCTGACTGAAGGTCCATTACCATTTTTAAACCGATATTAACAATATTTTTATATGAAATTTTTCGACAAATCAAAATTTAAAAATTTCATAACTAAGCCAAAAACGCATTAATTTCAATTCGGAAAGCGGCCGTATGCTAATTTTTAGCAGGTTAACAAAACTGCATACTCCATTTAAAATGTGAATTTTTGGCCGATTTTTGCAAATTTTCATGATGTAACCCCTTTCCTTTTTTCCGAAAAATGGAAAATTTCGGGAAAAATTTTTTTTCGGTCGGAGATGGCTTAAAAGATTCGCCTGTTGATGCTGATCAAGAATATATATGATTTATAGGGTCGGAAATGACTCCTTCACTTTCTTTTAGGCTTCTGACTGAAGGTCCATTACCATTTTTAAACCGATATTAACAATATTTTTATATGAAATTTTTCGACAAATCAAAATTTAAAAATTTCATAACTAAGCCAAAAACGCATTAATTTCAATTCGGAAAGCGGCCGTATGCTAATTTTTAGCAGGTTGACAAAACTGCATACTCCATTTAAAATGTGAATTTTTGGCCGATTTTTGCAAATTTTCATGATGTAACCCCTTTCCTTTTTTCCGAAAAATGGGAAATTTCGGAAAAAAATTTTTTTCGGTCGGAGATGGCTTAAAAGATTCGCCTGTTGATGCTGATCAAGAATATATATGATTTATAGGGTCGGAAATGACTCCTTCACTTTCTTTTAGGCTTCTGACTGAAGGTCCATTACCATTTTTAAACCGATATTAACAATATTTTTATATGAAATTTTTCGTCAAATCAAAATTTAAAAATTTCATAACTAAGCCAAAAACGCATTAATTTCAATTCGGAAAGCGGCCGTATGCTAATTTTTAGCAGGTTGACAAAACTGCATACTCCATTTAAAATGTGAATTTTTGGCCGATTTTTGCAAATTTTCATGATGTAACCCCTTTCCTTTTTTCCGAAAAATGGGAAATTTCGGAAAAATTTTTTTTCGGTCGGATATGGCTTAAAAGATTCGCCTGTTGATGCTGATCAAGAATATATATGATTTATAGGGTCGGAAATGACTCCTTCACTTTCTTTTAGGCTTCTGACTGAAGGTCCATTACCATTTTTAAACCGATATTAACAATATTTTTATATGAAATTTTTCGTCAAATCAAAATTTAAAAATTTCATAACTAAGCCAAAAACGCATTAATTTCAATTCGGAAAGCGGCCGTATGCTAATTTTTAGCAGGTTGACAAAACTGCATACTCCATTTAAAATGTGAATTTTTGGCCGATTTTTGCAAATTTTCATGATGTAACCCCTTTCCTTTTTTCCGAAAAATGGAAAATTTCGGGAAAAAATTTTTTTCGGTCGGAGATAGCTTAAAAGATTCGCCTGTTGATGCTGATCAAGAATATATATGATTTATAGGGTCGGAAATGACTCCTTCACTTTCTTTTAGGCTTCTGACTGAAGGTCCATTACCATTTTTAAACCGATATTAACAATATTTTTATATGAAATTTTTCGACAAATCAAAATTTAAAAATTTCATAACTAAGCCAAAAACGCATTAATTTCAATTCGGAAAGCGGCCGTATGCTAATTTTTAGCAGGTTAACAAAACTGCATACTCCATTTAAAATGTGAATTTTTGGCCGATTTTTGCAAATTTTCATGATGTAACCCCTTTCCTTTTTTCCGAAAAATGGAAAATTTCGGGAAAAATTTTTTTTCGGTCGGAGATGGCTTAAAAGATTCGCCTGTTGATGCTGATCAAGAATATATATGATTTATAGGGTCGGAAATGACTCCTTCACTTTCTTTTAGGCTTCTGACTGAAGGTCCATTACCATTTTTAAACCGATATTAACAATATTTTTATATGAAATTTTTCGACAAATCAAAATTTAAAAATTTCATAACTAAGCCAAAAACGCATTAATTTCAATTCGGAAAGCGGCCGTATGCTAATTTTTAGCAGGTTGACAAAACTGCATACTCCATTTAAAATGTGAATTTTTGGCCGATTTTTGCAAATTTTCATGATGTAACCCCTTTCCTTTTTTCCGAAAAATGGGAAATTTCGGAAAAAATTTTTTTTCGGTCGGATATGGCTTAAAAGATTCGCCTGTTGATGCTGATCAAGAATATATATGATTTATAGGGTCGGAAATGACTCCTTCACTTTCTTTTAGGCTTCTGACTGAAGGTCCATTACCATTTTTAAACCGATATTAACAATATTTTTATATGAAATTTTTCGTCAAATCAAAATTTAAAAATTTCATAACTAAGCCAAAAACGCATTAATTTCAATTCGGAAAGCGGCCGTATGCTAATTTTTAGCAGGTTGACAAAACTGCATACTCCATTTAAAATGTGAATTTTTGGCCGATTTTTGCAAATTTTCATGATGTAACCCCTTTCCTTTTTTCCGAAAAATGGGCAATTTCGGGAAAAAATTTTTTTCGGTCGGAGATGGCTTAAAAGATTCGCCTGTTGATGCTGATCAAGAATATATATGATTTATAGGGTCGGAAATGACTCCTTCACTTTCTTTTAGGCTTCTGACTGAAGGTCCATTACCATTTTTAAACCGATATTAACAATATTTTTATATAAAATTTTTCGACAAATCAAAATTTAAAAATTTCATAACTAAGCCAAAAACGCATTAATTTCAATTCGGAAAGCGGCCGTATGCTAATTTTTAGCAGGTTGACAAAACTGCATACTCCATTTAAAATGTGAATTTTTGGCCGATTTTTGCAAATTTTCATGATGTAACCCCTTTCCTTTTTTCCGAAAAATGGGAAATTTCGGAAAAAATTTTTTTTCGGTCGGATATGGCTTAAAAGATTCGCCTGTTGATGCTGATCAAGAATATATATGATTTATAGGGTCGGAAATGACTCCTTCACTTTCTTTTAGGCTTCTGACTGAAGGTCCATTACCATTTTTAAACCGATATTAACAATATTTTTATATGAAATTTTTCGTCAAATCAAAATTTAAAAATTTCATAACTAAGCCAAAAACGCATTAATTTCAATTCGGAAAGCGGCCGTATGCTAATTTTTAGCAGGTTGACAAAACTGCATACTCCATTTAAAATGTGAATTTTTGGCCGATTTTTGCAAATTTTTTCCGAAAAATGGAAAATTTCGGGAAAAAATTTTTTTCGGTCGGAGATAGCTTAAAAGATTCGCCTGTTGATGCTGATCAAGAATATATATGATTTATAGGGTCGGAAATGACTCCTTCACTTTCTTTTAGGCTTCTGACTGAAGGTCCATTACCATTTTTAAACCGATATTAACAATATTTTTATATGAAATTTTTCGACAAATCAAAATTTAAAAATTTCATAACTAAGCCAAAAACGCATTAATTTCAATTCGGAAAGCGGCCGTATGCTAATTTTTAGCAGGTTGACAAAACTGCATACTCCATTTAAAATGTGAATTTTTGGCCGATTTTTGCAAATTTTCATGATGTAACCCCTTTCCTTTTTTCCGAAAAATGGAAAATTTCGGGAAAAATTTTTTTTCGGTCGGAGATGGCTTAAAAGATTCGCCTGTTGATGCTGATCAAGAATATATATGATTTATAGGGTCGGAAATGACTCCTTCACTTTCTTTTAGGCTTCTGACTGAAGGTCCATTACCATTTTTAAACCGATATTAACAATATTTTTATATGAAATTTTTCGACAAATCAAAATTTAAAAATTTCATAACTAAGCCAAAAACGCATTAATTTCAATTCGGAAAGCGGCCGTATGCTAATTTTTAGCAGGTTGACAAAACTGCATACTCCATTTAAAATGTGAATTTTTGGCCGATTTTTGCAAATTTTCATGATGTAACCCCTTTCCTTTTTTCCGAAAAATGGGAAATTTCGGGAAAAATTTTTTTCGGTCGGAGATGGCTTAAAAGATTCGCCTGTTGATGCTGATCAAGAATATATATGATTTATAGGGTCGGAAATGACTCCTTCACTTTCTTTTAGGCTTCTGACTGAAGGTCCATTACCATTTTTAAACCGATATTAACAATATTTTTATATGAAATTTTTCGTCAAATCAAAATTTAAAAATTTCATAACTAAGCCAAAAACGCATTAATTTCAATTCGGAAAGCGGCCGTATGCTAATTTTTAGCAGGTTGACAAAACTGCATACTCCATTTAAAATGTGAATTTTTGGCCGATTTTTGCAAATTTTCATGATGTAACCCCTTTCCTTTTTTCCGAAAAATGGAAAATTTCGGGAAAAAATTTTTTTCGGTCGGAGATAGCTTAAAAGATTCGCCTGTTGATGCTGATCAAGAATATATATGATTTATAGGGTCGGAAATGACTCCTTCACTTTCTTTTAGGCTTCTGACTGAAGGTCCATTACCATTTTTAAACCGATATTAACAATATTTTTATATGAAATTTTTCGACAAATCAAAATTTAAAAATTTCATAACTAAGCCAAAAACGCATTAATTTCAATTCGGAAAGCGGCCGTATGCTAATTTTTAGCAGGTTGACAAAACTGCATACTCCATTTAAAATGTGAATTTTTGGCCGATTTTTGCAAATTTTCATGATGTAACCCCTTTCCTTTTTTCCGAAAAATGGGATATTTCGGAAAAAATTTTTTTTCGGTCGGAGATGGCTTAAAAGATTCGCCTGTTGATGCTGATCAAGAATATATATGATTTATAGGGTCGGAAATGACTCCTTCACTTTCTTTTAGGCTTCTGACTGAAGGTCCATTACCATTTTTAAACCGATATTAACAATATTTTTATATGAAATTTTTCGACAAATCAAAATTTAAAAATTTCATAACTAAGCCAAAAACGCATTAATTTCAATTCGGAAAGCGGCCGTATGCTAATTTTTAGCAGGTTGACAAAACTGCATACTCCATTTAAAATGTGAATTTTTGGCCGATTTTTGCAAATTTTCATGATGTAACCCCTTTCCTTTTTTCCGAAAAATGGAAAATTTCGGGAAAAATTTTTTTTCGGTCGGAGATGGCTTAAAAGATTCGCCTGTTGATGCTGATCAAGAATATATATGATTTATAGGGTCGGAAATGACTCCTTCACTTTCTTTTAGGCTTCTGACTGAAGGTCCATTACCATTTTTAAACCGATATTAACAATATTTTTATATGAAATTTTTCGACAAATCAAAATTTAAAAATTTCATAACTAAGCCAAAAACGCATTAATTTCAATTCGGAAAGCGGCCGTATGCTAATTTTTAGCAGGTTGACAAAACTGCATACTCCATTTAAAATGTGAATTTTTGGCCGATTTTTGCAAATTTTCATGATGTAACCCCTTTCCTTTTTTCCGAAAAATGGGAAATTTCGGGAAAAATTTTTTTTCGGTCGGAGATGGCTTAAAAGATTCGCCTGTTGATGCTGATCAAGAATATATATGATTTATAGGGTCGGAAATGACTCCTTCACTTTCTTTTAGGCTTCTGACTGAAGGTCCATTACCATTTTTAAACCGATATTAACAATATTTTTAAATGAAATTTTTCGTCAAATCAAAATTTAAAAATTTCATAACTAAGCCAAAAACGCATTAATTTCAATTCGGAAAGCGGCCGTATGCTAATTTTTAGCAGGTTGACAAAACTGCATACTCCATTTAAAATGTGAATTTTTGGCCGATTTTTGCAAATTTTCATGATGTAACCCCTTTCCTTTTTTCCGAAAAATGGAAAATTTCGGGAAAAAATTTTTTTCGGTCGGAGATAGCTTAAAAGATTCGCCTGTTGATGCTGATCAAGAATATATATGATTTATAGGGTCGGAAATGACTCCTTCACTTTCTTTTAGGCTTCTGACTGAAGGTCCATTACCATTTTTAAACCGATATTAACAATATTTTTATATGAAATTTTTCGACAAATCAAAATTTAAAAATTTCATAACTAAGCCAAAAACGCATTAATTTCAATTCGGAAAGCGGCCGTATGCTAATTTTTAGCAGGTTGACAAAACTGCATACTCCATTTAAAATGTGAATTTTTGGCCGATTTTTGCAAATTTTCATGATGTAACCCCTTTCCTTTTTTCCGAAAAATGGGATATTTCGGAAAAAATTTTTTTTCGGTCGGAGATGGCTTAAAAGATTCGCCTGTTGATGCTGATCAAGAATATATATGATTTATAGGGTCGGAAATGACTCCTTCACTTTCTTTTAGGCTTCTGACTGAAGGTCCATTACCATTTTTAAACCGATATTAACAATATTTTTATATGAAATTTTTCGTCAAATCAAAATTTAAAAATTTCATAACTAAGCCAAAAACGCATTAATTTCAATTCGGAAAGCGGCCGTATGCTAATTTTTGGCAGGTTGACAAAACTGCATACTCCATTTAAAATGTGAATTTTTGGCCGATTTTTGCAAATTTTCATGATGTAACCCCTTTCCTTTTTTCCGAAAAATGGGAAATTTCGGGAAAAAATTTTTTTCGGTCGGAGATAGCTTAAAAGATTCGCCTGTTGATGCTGATCAAGAATATATATGATTTATAGGGTCGGAAATGACTCCTTCACTTTCTTTTAGGCTTCTGACTGAAGGTCCATTACCATTTTTAAACCGATATTAACAATATTTTTATATGAAATTTTTCGACAAATCAAAATGTAAAAATTTCATAACTAAGCCAAAAACGCATTAATTTCAATTCGGAAAGCGGCCGTATGCTAATTTTTAGCAGGTTGACAAAACTGCATACTCCATTTAAAATGTGAATTTTTGGCCGATTTTTGCAAATTTTCCTTTTTTCCGAAAAATGGGAAATTTCGGAAAAAAATTTTTTTCGGTCGGATATGGCTTAAAAGATTCGCCTGTTGATGCTGATCAAGAATATATATGATTTATAGGGTCGGAAATGACTCCTTCACTTTCTTTTAGGCTTCTGACTGAAGATCCATTACCATTTTTAAACCGATATTAACAATATTTTTAAATGAAATTTTTCGTCAAATCAAAATTTAAAAATTTCATAACTAAGCCAAAAACGCATTAATTTCAATTCGGAAAGCGGCCGTATGCTAATTTTTAGCAGGTTGACAAAACTGCATACTCCATTTAAAATGTGAATTTTTGGCCGATTTTTGCAAATTTTCATGATGTAACCCCTTTCCTTTTTTCCGAAAAATGGGAAATTTCGGAAAAAATTTTTTTTCGGTCGGATATGGCTTAAAAGATTCGCCTGTTGATGCTGATCAAGAATATATATGATTTATAGGGTCGGAAATGACTCCTTCACTTTCTTTTAGGCTTCTGACTGAAGGTCCATTACCATTTTTAAACCGATATTAACAATATTTTTAAATGAAATTTTTCGTCAAATCAAAATTTAAAAATTTCATAACTAAGCCAAAAACGCATTAATTTCAATTCGGAAAGCGGCCGTATGCTAATTTTTAGCAGGTTGACAAAACTGCATACTCCATTTAAAATGTGAATTTTTGGCCGATTTTTGCAAATTTTCATGATGTAACCCCTTTCCTTTTTTCCGAAAAATGGAAAATTTCGGGAAAAAATTTTTTTCGGTCGGAGATAGCTTAAAAGATTCGCCTGTTGATGCTGATCAAGAATATATATGATTTATAGGGTCGGAAATGACTCCTTCACTTTCTTTTAGGCTTCTGACTGAAGGTCCATTACCATTTTTAAACCGATATTAACAATATTTTTAAATGAAATTTTTCGTCAAATCAAAATTTAAAAATTTCATAACTAAGCCAAAAACGCATTAATTTCAATTCGGAAAGCGGCCGTATGCTAATTTTTAGCAGGTTGACAAAACTGCATACTCCATTTAAAATGTGAATTTTTGGCCGATTTTTGCAAATTTTCATGATGTAACCCCTTTCCTTTTTTCCGAAAAATGGGAAATTTCGGAAAAAATTTTTTTTCGGTCGGAGATGGCTTAAAAGATTCGCCTGTTGATGCTGATCAAGAATATATATGATTTATAGGGTCGGAAATGACTCCTTCACTTTCTTTTAGGCTTCTGACTGAAGGTCCATTACCATTTTTAAACCGATATTAACAATATTTTTAAATGAAATTTTTCGTCAAATCAAAATTTAAAAATTTCATAACTAAGCCAAAAACGCATTAATTTCAATTCGGAAAGCGGCCGTATGCTAATTTTTAGCAGGTTGACAAAACTGCATACTCCATTTAAAATGTGAATTTTTGGCCGATTTTTGCAAATTTTCATGATGTAACCCCTTTCCTTTTTTCCGAAAAATGGAAAATTTCGGGAAAAAATTTTTTTCGGTCGGAGATAGCTTAAAAGATTCGCCTGTTGATGCTGATCAAGAATATATATGATTTATAGGGTCGGAAATGACTCCTTCACTTTCTTTTAGGCTTCTGACTGAAGGTCCATTACCATTTTTAAACCGATATTAACAATATTTTTAAATGAAATTTTTCGTCAAATCAAAATTTAAAAATTTCATAACTAAGCCAAAAACGCATTAATTTCAATTCGGAAAGCGGCCGTATGCTAATTTTTAGCAGGTTGACAAAACTGCATACTCCATTTAAAATGTGAATTTTTGGCCGATTTTTGCAAATTTTCATGATGTAACCCCTTTCCTTTTTTCCGAAAAATGGAAAATTTCGGGAAAAATTTTTTTTCGGTCGGAGATGGCTTAAAAGATTCGCCTGTTGATGCTGATCAAGAATATATATGATTTATAGGGTCGGAAATGACTCCTTCACTTTCTTTTAGGCTTCTGACTGAAGGTCCATTACCATTTTTAAACCGATATTAACAATATTTTTATATGAAATTTTTCGACAAATCAAAATTTAAAAATTTCATAACTAAGCCAAAAACGCATTAATTTCAATTCGGAAAGCGGCCGTATGCTAATTTTTAGCAGGTTGACAAAACTGCATACTCCATTTAAAATGTGAATTTTTGGCCGATT
The DNA here is from genome assembly GCF_035046125.1 of Drosophila serrata. Lineage (NCBI taxonomy): Eukaryota > Metazoa > Arthropoda > Insecta > Diptera > Drosophilidae > Drosophila > Drosophila serrata. The sequence goes on from NW_028257014.1 coordinate 1,052,711, forward strand.
TTTGCAAATTTTCATGATGTAACCCCTTTCCTTTTTTCCGAAAAATGGGAAATTTCGGAAAAAATTTTTTTTCGGTCGGAGATGGCTTAAAAGATTCGCCTGTTGATGCTGATCAAGAATATATATGATTTATAGGGTCGGAAATGACTCCTTCACTTTCTTTTAGGCTTCTGACTGAAGGTCCATTACCATTTTTAAACCGATATTAACAATATTTTTATATGAAATTTTTCGTCAAATCAAAATTTAAAAATTTCATAACTAAGCCAAAAACGCATTAATTTCAATTCGGAAAGCGGCCGTATGCTAATTTTTAGCAGGTTGACAAAACTGCATACTCCATTTAAAATGTGAATTTTTGGCCGATTTTTGCAAATTTTCATGATGTAACCCCTTTCCTTTTTTCCGAAAAATGGGATATTTCGGAAAAAAATTTTTTTCGGTCGGAGATAGCTTAAAAGATTCGCCTGTTGATGCTGATCAAGAATATATATGATTTATAGGGTCGGAAATGACTCCTTCACTTTCTTTTAGGCTTCTGACTGAAGGTCCATTACCATTTTTAAACCGATATTAACAATATTTTTATATGAAATTTTTCGACAAATCAAAATTTAAAAATTTCATAACTAAGCCAAAAACGCATTAATTTCAATTCGGAAAGCGGCCGTATGCTAATTTTTAGCAGGTTGACAAAACTGCATACTCCATTTAAAATGTGAATTTTTGGCCGATTTTTGCAAATTTTCATGATGTAACCCCTTTCCTTTTTTCCGAAAAATGGGAAATTTCGGAAAAATTTTTTTTCGGTCGGAGATGGCTTAAAAGATTCGCCTGTTGATGCTGATCAAGAATATATATGATTTATAGGGTCGGAAATGACTCCTTCACTTTCTTTTAGGCTTCTGACTGAAGGTCCATTACCATTTTTAAACCGATATTAACAATATTTTTATATGAAATTTTTCGTCAAATCAAAATTTAAAAATTTCATAACTAAGCCAAAAACGCATTAATTTCAATTCGGAAAGCGGCCGTATGCTAATTTTTAGCAGGTTGACAAAACTGCATACTCCATTTAAAATGTGAATTTTTGGCCGATTTTTGCAAATTTTCATGATGTAACCCCTTTCCTTTTTTCCGAAAAATGGAAAATTTCGGGAAAAAATTTTTTTCGGTCGGAGATAGCTTAAAAGATTCGCCTGTTGATGCTGATCAAGAATATATATGATTTATAGGGTCGGAAATGACTCCTTCACTTTCTTTTAGGCTTCTGACTGAAGGTCCATTACCATTTTTAAACCGATATTAACAATATTTTTATATGAAATTTTTCGACAAATCAAAATGTAAAAATTTCATAACTAAGCCAAAAACGCATTAATTTCAATTCGGAAAGCGGCCGTATGCTAATTTTTAGCAGGTTGACAAAACTGCATACTCCATTTAAAATGTGAATTTTTGGCCGATTTTTGCAAATTTTCATGATGTAACCCCTTTCCTTTTTTCCGAAAAATGGGAAATTTCGGAAAAAAATTTTTTTCGGTCGGAGATGGCTTAAAAGATTCGCCTGTTGATGCTGATCAAGAATATATATGATTTATAGGGTCGGAAATGACTCCTTCACTTTCTTTTAGGCTTCTGACTGAAGGTCCATTACCATTTTTAAACCGATATTAACAATATTTTTAAATGAAATTTTTCGTCAAATCAAAATTTAAAAATTTCATAACTAAGCCAAAAACGCATTAATTTCAATTCGGAAAGCGGCCGTATGCTAATTTTTAGCAGGTTGACAAAACTGCATACTCCATTTAAAATGTGAATTTTTGGCCGATTTTTGCAAATTTTCATGATGTAACCCCTTTCCTTTTTTCCGAAAAATGGGAAATTTCGGAAAAAATTTTTTTTCGGTCGGATATGGCTTAAAAGATTCGCCTGTTGATGCTGATCAAGAATATATATGATTTATAGGGTCGGAAATGACTCCTTCACTTTCTTTTAGGCTTCTGACTGAAGGTCCATTACCATTTTTAAACCGATATTAACAATATTTTTAAATGAAATTTTTCGTCAAATCAAAATTTAAAAATTTCATAACTAAGCCAAAAACGCATTAATTTCAATTCGGAAAGCGGCCGTATGCTAATTTTTAGCAGGTTAACAAAACTGCATACTCCATTTAAAATGTGAATTTTTGGCCGATTTTTGCAAATTTTCATGATGTAACCCCTTTCCTTTTTTCCGAAAAATGGAAAATTTCGGGAAAAATTTTTTTTCGGTCGGAGATAGCTTAAAAGATTCGCCTGTTGATGCTGATCAAGAATATATATGATTTATAGGGTCGGAAATGACTCCTTCACTTTCTTTTAGGCTTCTGACTGAAGGTCCATTACCATTTTTAAACCGATATTAACAATATTTTTATATAAAATTTTTCGACAAATCAAAATTTAAAAATTTCATAACTAAGCCAAAAACGCATTAATTTCAATTCGGAAAGCGGCCGTATGCTAATTTTTAGCAGGTTGACAAAACTGCATACTCCATTTAAAATGTGAATTTTTGGCCGATTTTTGCAAATTTTCATGATGTAACCCCTTTCCTTTTTTCCGAAAAATGGGATATTTCGGAAAAAATTTTTTTTCGGTCGGAGATGGCTTAAAAGATTCGCCTGTTGATGCTGATCAAGAATATATATGATTTATAGGGTCGGAAATGACTCCTTCACTTTCTTTTAGGCTTCTGACTGAAGGTCCATTACCATTTTTAAACCGATATTAACAATATTTTTATATGAAATTTTTCGACAAATCAAAATGTAAAAATTTCATAACTAAGCCAAAAACGCATTAATTTCAATTCGGAAAGCGGCCGTATGCTAATTTTTAGCAGGTTGACAAAACTGCATACTCCATTTAAAATGTGAATTTTTGGCCGATTTTTGCAAATTTTTCCTTTTTTCCGAAAAATGGGAAATTTCGGAAAAAAATTTTTTTCGGTCGGATATGGCTTAAAAGATTCGCCTGTTGATGCTGATCAAGAATATATATGATTTATAGGGTCGGAAATGACTCCTTCACTTTCTTTTAGGCTTCTGACTGAAGATCCATTACCATTTTTAAACCGATATTAACAATATTTTTAAATGAAATTTTTCGTCAAATCAAAATTTAAAAATTTCATAACTAAGCCAAAAACGCATTAATTTCAATTCGGAAAGCGGCCGTATGCTAATTTTTAGCAGGTTGACAAAACTGCATACTCCATTTAAAATGTGAATTTTTGGCCGATTTTTGCAAATTTTCATGATGTAACCCCTTTCCTTTTTTCCGAAAAATGGGAAATTTCGGAAAAAATTTTTTTTCGGTCGGATATGGCTTAAAAGATTCGCCTGTTGATGCTGATCAAGAATATATATGATTTATAGGGTCGGAAATGACTCCTTCACTTTCTTTTAGGCTTCTGACTGAAGGTCCATTACCATTTTTAAACCGATATTAACAATATTTTTAAATGAAATTTTTCGTCAAATCAAAATTTAAAAATTTCATAACTAAGCCAAAAACGCATTAATTTCAATTCGGAAAGCGGCCGTATGCTAATTTTTAGCAGGTTAACAAAACTGCATACTCCATTTAAAATGTGAATTTTTGGCCGATTTTTGCAAATTTTCATGATGTAACCCCTTTCCTTTTTTCCGAAAAATGGAAAATTTCGGAAAAAATTTTTTTTCGGTCGGAGATGGCTTAAAAGATTCGCCTGTTGATGCTGATCAAGAATATATATGATTTATAGGGTCGGAAATGACTCCTTCACTTTTTTTTAGGCTTCTGACTGAAGGTCCATTACCATTTTTAAACCGATATTAACAATATTTTTATATGAAATTTTTCGACAAATGAAAATTTAAAAATTTCATAACTAAGCCAAAAACGCATTAATTTCAATTCGGAAAGCGGCCGTATGCTAATTTTTAGCAGGTTGACAGAACTGCATACTCCATTTAAAATGTGAATTTTTGGCCGATTTTTGCAAATTTTCATGATGTAACCCCTTTCCTTTTTTCCGAAAAATGGAAAATTTCGGGAAAATTTTTTTTTCGGTCGGAGATGGCTTAAAAGATTCGCCTGTTGATGCTGATCAAGAATATATATGATTTATAGGGTCGGAAATGACTCCTTCACTTTCTTTTAGGCTTCTGACTGAAGGTCCATTACCATTTTTAAACCGATATTAACAATATTTTTATATGAAATTTTTCGACAAATCAAAATGTAAAAATTTCATAACTAAGCCAAAAACGCATTAATTTCAATTCGGAAAGCGGCCGTATGCTAATTTTTGGCAGGTTGACAAAACTGCATACTCCATTTAAAATGTGAATTTTTGGCCGATTTTTGCAAATTTTCATGATGTAACCCCTTTCCTTTTTTCCGAAAAATGGAAAATTTCGGAAAAAATTTTTTTTCGGTCGGAGATGGCTTAAAAGATTCGCCTGTTGATGCTGATCAAGAATATATATGATTTATAGGGTCGGAAATGACTCCTTCACTTTTTTTTAGGCTTCTGACTGAAGGTCCATTACCATTTTTAAACCGATATTAACAATATTTTTATATGAAATTTTTCGACAAATGAAAATTTAAAAATTTCATAAATAAGCCAAAAACGCATTAATTTCAATTCGGAAAGCGGCCGTATGCTAATTTTTAGCAGGTTGACAAAACTGCATACTCCATTTAAAATGTGAATTTTTGGCCGATTTTTGCAAATTTTCATGATGTAACCCCTTTCCTTTTTTCCGAAAAATGGAAAATTTCGGAAAAAATTTTTTTTCGGTCGGAGATGGCTTAAAAGATTCGCCTGTTGATGCTGATCAAGAATATATATGATTTATAGGGTCGGAAATGACTCCTTCACTTTCTTTTAGGCTTCTGACTGAAGGTCCATTACCATTTTTAAACCGATATTAACAATATTTTTATATGAAATTTTTCGACAAATCAAAATGTAAAAATTTCATAACTAAGCCAAAAACGCATTAATTTCAATTCGGAAAGCGGCCGTATGCTAATTTTTAGCAGGTTGACAAAACTGCATACTCCATTTAAAATGTGAATTTTTGGCCGATTTTTGCAAATTTTCATGATGTAACCCCTTTCCTTTTTTCCGAAAAATGGAAAATTTCGGAAAAAATTTTTTTCGGTCGGAGATGGCTTAAAAGATTCGCCTGTTGATGCTGATCAAGAATATATATGATTTATAGGGTCGGAAATGACTCCTTCACTTTCTTTTAGGCTTCTGACTGAAGGTCCATTACCATTTTTAAACCGATATTAACAATATTTTTATATGAAATTTTTCGACAAATCAAAATGTAAAAATTTCATAACTAAGCCAAAAACGCATTAATTTCAATTCGGAAAGCGGCCGTATGCTAATTTTTAGCAGGTTAACAAAACTGCATACTCCATTTAAAATGTGAATTTTTGGCCGATTTTTGCAAATTTTCATGATGTAACCCCTTTCCTTTTTTCCGAAAAATGGGAAATTTCGGAAAAAAAATTTTTTCGGTCGGAGATGGCTTAAAAGATTCGCCTGTTGATGCTGATCAAGAATATATATGATTTATAGGGTCGGAAATGACTCCTTCACTTTCTTTTAGGCTTCTGACTGAAGGTCCAATACCATTTTTAAACCGATATTAACAATATTTTTATATGAAATTTTTCGACAAATCAAAATTTAAAAATTTCATAACTAAGCCAAAAACGCATTAATTTCAATTCGGAAAGCGGCCGTATGCTAATTTTTAGCAGGTTGACAAAACTGCATACTCCATTTAAAATGTGAATTTTTTGCCGATTTTTGCAAATTTTCATGATGTAACCCCTTTCCTTTTTTCCGAAAAATGGAAAATTTCGGAAAAATTTTTTTTTCGGTCGGAGATGGCTTAAAAGATTCGCCTGTTGATGCTGATCAAGAATATATATGATTTATAGGGTCGGAAATGACTCCTTCACTTTCTTTTAGGCTTCTGACTGAAGGTCCATTACCATTTTTAAACCGATATTAACAATATTTTTATATGAAATTTTTCGACAAATCAAAATGTAAAAATTTCATAACTAAGCCAAAAACGCATTAATTTCAATTCGGAAAGCGGCCGTATGCTAATTTTTAGCAGGTTGACAAAACTGCATACTCCATTTAAAATGTGAATTTTTGGCCGATTTTTGCAAATTTTCATGATGTAACCCCTTTCCTTTTTTCCGAAAAATGGGAAATTTCGGAAAAAATTTTTTTTCGGTCGGATATGGCTTAAAAGATTCGCCTGTTGATGCTGATCAAGAATATATATGATTTATAGGGTCGGAAATGACTCCTTCACTTTCTTTTAGGCTTCTGACTGAAGGTCCATTACCATTTTTAAACCGATATTAACAATATTTTTAAATGAAATTTTTCGTCAAATCAAAATTTAAAAATTTCATAACTAAGCCAAAAACGCATTAATTTCAATTCGGAAAGCGGCCGTATGCTAATTTTTAGCAGGTTGACAAAACTGCATACTCCATTTAAAATGTGAATTTTTGGCCGATTTTTGCAAATTTTCATGATGTAACCCCTTTCCTTTTTTCCGAAAAATGGAAAATTTCGGGAAAAAATTTTTTTCGGTCGGAGATAGCTTAAAAGATTCGCCTGTTGATGCTGATCAAGAATATATATGATTTATAGGGTCGGAAATGACTCCTTCACTTTCTTTTAGGCTTCTGACTGAAGGTCCATTACCATTTTTAAACCGATATTAACAATATTTTTATATGAAATTTTTCGTCAAATCAAAATTTAAAAATTTCATAACTAAGCCAAAAACGCATTAATTTCAATTCGGAAAGCGGCCGTATGCTAATTTTTAGCAGGTTGACAAAACTGCATACTCCATTTAAAATGTGAATTTTTGGCCGATTTTTGCAAATTTTCATGATGTAACCCCTTTCCTTTTTTCCGAAAAATGGGAAATTTCGGAAAAAATTTTTTTTCGGTCGGATATGGCTTAAAAGATTCGCCTGTTGATGCTGATCAAGAATATATATGATTTATAGGGTCGGAAATGACTCCTTCACTTTCTTTTAGGCTTCTGACTGAAGGTCCATTACCATTTTTAAACCGATATTAACAATATTTTTATATGAAATTTTTCGTCAAATCAAAATTTAAAAATTTCATAACTAAGCCAAAAACGCATTAATTTCAATTCGGAAAGCGGCCGTATGCTAATTTTTAGCAGGTTGACAAAACTGCATACTCCATTTAAAATGTGAATTTTTGGCCGATTTTTGCAAATTTTCATGATGTAACCCCTTTCCTTTTTTCCGAAAAATGGGAAATTTCGGAAAAAATTTTTTTTCGGTCGGATATGGCTTAAAAGATTCGCCTGTTGATGCTGATCAAGAATATATATGATTTATAGGGTCGGAAATGACTCCTTCACTTTCTTTTAGGCTTCTGACTGAAGGTCCATTACCATTTTTAAACCGATATTAACAATATTTTTAAATGAAATTTTTCGTCAAATCAAAATTTAAAAATTTCATAACTAAGCCAAAAACGCATTAATTTCAATTCGGAAAGCGGCCGTATGCTAATTTTTAGCAGGTTGACAAAACTGCATACTCCATTTAAAATGTGAATTTTTGGCCGATTTTTGCAAATTTTCATGATGTAACCCCTTTCCTTTTTTCCGAAAAATGGAAAATTTCGGGAAAAATTTTTTTTCGGTCGGAGATGGCTTAAAAGATTCGCCTGTTGATGCTGATCAAGAATATATATGATTTATAGGGTCGGAAATGACTCCTTCACTTTCTTTTAGGCTTCTGACTGAAGGTCCATTACCATTTTTAAACCGATATTAACAATATTTTTATATAAAATTTTTCGACAAATCAAAATTTAAAAATTTCATAACTAAGCCAAAAACGCATTAATTTCAATTCGGAAAGCGGCCGTATGCTAATTTTTAGCAGGTTGACAAAACTGCATAC